>NC_133621.1:234096205-234426830 GCF_048593235.1 Sminthopsis crassicaudata
AAATTTCTCTACTGGTGACAGACAATGGCTTCATGCTGCCCTAGGGCCAGTGCTGCTGACTTCCTTTTTGTGCAGGGTGGGTTTGGAAAAGTGCCTGGTTATGCTGGGGTTCAGGGGTTCACTATTTGCTTTTTTTATTTGTGCTGAATGACTCACAGCTAGTCTGCTGATCCACTTGTTTCTGAACTAGGACAGAGTAGCCAATGTTGATATATTTTGGCTAAAGGCCTCCTAGTAGATTACAATGGTGGTATACAACATCTCCCTGAGTCCCTGCCCTGAAACTGTGTTTAACCACTTCCCTTCCCTTTTTCTCCCTCTTCTTGTCTAATTGAAACTTACTTTTTCTGAAGTTTCTCCAAAATATCTTCTGCTGAAAAGTTTTTACATCCCAAATATTTGTATATTCTGTCACTCCAAACCCCATTCAGAGTCTTGATCTGTTGATCTGAGGGAAGCCATCAAGAATTCAAAAATCTGGCTACTCTCTGCCATTCTGGGTCTGCCCTTCAACATGTCTATTTTTCTTTATAAATTCAGCAATTTAAAAAAAAAATTATCTTTGTTTAATATTAAAACAATTATTATTATGTATTTGTGCTTCTCTCTTTCAAAAATTTGTGTTAGATAAACTCCTAAGTGAATGAAAAATGTTGAGCTTTGTAAGCAGGTATAGTTGCAACAAAAGAATCATATAATTATTTATGTGTTTGTGTTTCAATGTAGATAATGTCTTATGCCATGTATTTTATTAACTCCTGGATGATTAGACCTATATCTTTTCCCTTGGTTCTTAAACTGAATCTAATGTGTAATGTTCTTGTTTTGGTTTTCTGGAGGTCTGGAGGTCTCTTTTCAGCCAAGTAATCACCATAAGAGTAGCCAGGGGTTAAGGTCCAAATTCTTTATTTATAATCTCTTTATGACTAAATCATGAATCCATTTTGATCTTATCTTGGTGTACAGTGTTAAGTGTGGGTCCATGCCTAATTTCTGCCATACTAATTTCCAGTTTTCCCAGCAGTTTTTGTCAAATAATGAATTCTCATCCCAAAAGTTGGGATCCTTGGGTTTGTCAAACATTAGATTGCTACAGTTATTGACTATTTCATCCTAAGAACATATACTATTCCACTGATCAACTAGTCTATTGTTTAGCAAATACCAAATGGTTTTGGTGACCACTGCTTTATAATATAGTTTTAGATCAGGTTCATCTAGGCCACCTTCATTTTATTTTTATCTTTATTTTTTCATTAATTCCTTTGAAATTCTTTACCTTTGGTTTTTCCATATGAATTTTGTTGTTATTTTTTCTAGGTCATTAAAATAGTTTCTTTATAGCACTAAATAAATAGATTAGTTTAGGGAGTATTGTCAGTGTTACTATATTCGCTCCGCCTATCCAAGACTACTTAATATTTTTCCAGTTGTTTAGATCTGACTTTATTTATGTTGAAAGTGTTTTGTAGTTTTTCTCACATAGTTCCTGACTTTCCTTTGGCAGGTAGATTCGCAAATATTTTATAGTATCGACAGTTATTTTAAATGGTATTTCTCTTTGTATCTCTTGCTGTTGGATTTTGTTGGTGATGCATAAAAATGCTGAGAATTTATGTGGATTTATTTTGTATCCTGCAACTTTGCTAAAGTTGTCGATTATTTCTAGTAGCTTTTTAGTAGAATCTCTTGGATTCTCTAAATATAACATTATATCATCTCCAAAGAGTGATAATTTGATTTCCTCATTACATACTCTAATTCTATTAATCTCTTTCTCAACTCTTATTGCCGAAGCTAGCATTTCTAATGCAATATTGAATAGTAATGGTGATAGTGGGCAACCTTGTTTTACTCCTGTTCTTATTGGGAATGGTTCCAATTTATCCCTATTATATATGATGCTTACTGATGGTTTTAAAAAGATGCTACTGACTGTTTTATTCTTATATTTTCTAGTGTTTTTAATAGGAATGGATGTTGAATTTATCAATGCTTTTTCTACATCTAATAGATGATCATATGATTTTTGCTAATTTGATTATTGATATAGTCAATTATGCTAATAGTTTTCCTAATATTGAACCAGTTCTGTATTCCTGGTATAAATCCTTCTTGGTCATGGTGTATTATCCTGGGGATGTTTTTTTCTGTATTCTTTTTGCTAATATTTTATTTATGATTGTTGCATCAATATTCATCAGGGAGATTGGTCTATAATTTTCTTTTTCTGTTTTCAACCTACCTGGTCTACATATCAATACCATGTCTGTGCCATAAAAGAAATTTGGAAGTACTCCTTCAATCCCTATTTTTTCAGATAGTTGATATATCATTGGAGTTAACTGTTCTTTAAATTTTTGATAGAATTCAAATATAAATCCATTTGGTCCTGGGGATTTTTTCTTAGGGAGTTGATTAATAGTTTGTTCTATTTCTTTTTCTAAAATGGGACTATTTATCCAATTTCTATCTTTCTCTGTTAATCTGGGCCAGCTATATTTTTGAAGGTATTCATCCATTTAATTTAAGTTATTGAATTTACTGGCAAAGTAAAGTAGGGCAAAGTTAATTGCTAATTATTGCTCTAATTTCTTCTTCATTAGTGGCAAGATCTGTTTCTCCCTTTTCATTTTTAAGACTTACAAGTTGATTTTCCTCTTTCCTTTTTGTAATCAAATTTAGTAAGGGTTTATGTATTTTGTTGGTTTTTCAAAGAGCCAACTCTTAGTTTTATTTATTAATTCAATAGCTTTTTTATTTTCAATTTTATTAATCTCTCCTATTTTTAGAATTTCAAGATTAGTGTTTGACTGGGGGCTTTTAATTTGTTCTTTTTCTAGAATTTTTAGTTGCAAGACTAATTTAATCTTCTTTTCTTTCTCTATTTTATGCAAATAAACATCTAGAGATATAAAATTTCCTTGTATTACCACTTTGGCTGCATCTCACACATTTTGGTATGATGTCTCATTATTGTCATTCTTTTAGGTGAAATTCTTAATTTTGTCTATGATTTGCTGTTTCACCCAATCATTTTTTAAGATGAGATTATTTAGGTTCCAATTATTTTTCAGTGTATTTTCCCCTGGCTTTTTACTGAATGTATTTTATTGCATCATGATTTGAAAAGAATGCATTTGCTATTTCTGCCTTTCTGCATTTGAATTTGAGGCCTTTATGCCCTAATATATGATCAATTTTTCATTGGTTCCATGAACTGCCAAAAAGAAAGTGTACTCCTTTCAGTCTCCATTTAGTTTTATCCAAAGATCTATTGTACCTAACTTTTCTAGTATTCTATTTACCTCTTTAACTTCTTTCTTATTTATTTTGTGGTTTGATTTATCTTGTTCTGAGAGTGCAAACTTGAGATCTCCCACTGTTATAATTTTGCTATCTATTTTTTCTTGCAGCTCTCTTAATTTCTCTTTTAAGAATTTAGATGCTTCAGCACTTGATACATATATGTTTAATATTGATATTGCTTCACTATGTTATCTTTTAGCAAGATAATGTCCTTCCTTATCTCTTTTTAATTAGATAATTTTTTCCTTTTGCTTGATCTGAGATCAAGATGGCTACCTCTGCATTTTTGACTTCACTTGAAGCATAGTAGATTCTGCTCCAGCCTTTTATCTTTACTCTGTATATATCATCCTTCTTCAAGTGTGTCTCCTGTAAACAATATATTGTAGAATTCTAACTTTCTATCCAGTCTGCTATTTGTCTCCACTTTACAAGGGAGTTTCACCCATTCACATTTATGGTTAAAATGACTAATTCTGTATATCCCACCATCTTGTTTACCCCAGCTTATGCTTTTTACTTTTCCCCATTATTAAACTTGTAAACACTGCTTGCCTCACACAGCCCTCCCTCTTTAGGATCCCTCTCCGCCCCACCTTATATTCCTTCCCCTTTTCATAAACATTTTCCTTACAATTTCTATATTCCCTTCTGTTTAGCATACTTTTTCTCTTTTCCCTTTTCCCCTCCCACTTTTCAATGAGGTGGGAAAGTTTCTCTGTAATCGAATTTGTCTAATGTTTTTCTTTTTAAGCCAATTCTGAAGAGGGTAAGATACACACTATATTCATCCCCTTCCCTTCTTTCCCTCAGATATAAAAAATTTTCCTTTTCCTTTTATTGAGATGTAGTACCTCTACTTTTCTCTTTTTCTGATACTATTTCCTTTCTACCTCTAGCTTTTTTATATTATAACAGCAAAACCAAATTATACATGTATTCTTTATGTATATTCATAACATAAATATAGTTCCCAAGATTTCTTTTTACCTTTTTATGTTTCTCTTGAGTTCTGTATTTAGAGGTCAAACTTTTTGTTGAGTTCAGTATTTTTTTTTGGTCAGAAATACATGGAATTCACCTGTTTCATTGAATGTCCATCTCCTTCCCCGGGGGAAACAATGGTCATTTTCACTGGGTAATTTATTCTTGGATGCATACCAAGTTCCTTAGCTTTTCTGAATATCATATTCCAGGCCCTTTGATCTTTTAATGTGGACCCTGCTAGATCCTGAGTAATTTTTATTGTGTCTCCTCTGTGTTTATATTGTTTTTTTTTCAGCTGCTTGTAATAGTTTTATCTTTGTTTGATAGTTCTGGAATTTAGCCACAATATTTCTTGGAGTTTTGATTTTGGGTTCTCTTTTAGTAAGTGATCAATGTATTCTTTCAATGTCTATTTCGCCCTCTGTTTCTGTAACATCTGGGCAGTTCTCTTTGATGGTTTCCTGAAAAATAGTGTCTGTTTGTTTGTTTGTTTGTTTTTTTACATCATAATTTTCAGGAAATCCAGTAGTCCTCAGATTATCTCTCCTATGTCTACTTTCCAGGTCTGTTGTTTTCCCAAGTAGGTATTTAACATTTTTTTTCAAATTTTTTTTCTTTTTTTGGTATTGCTTGACTAATTCTTGGTGTCTTCTCAAGTCATTCATTTCCATTTGTTTAATTCTGATTTTTATTGAATTATTTTCTTCATTTACTTTTAATTTTTTTTTTTTTGTAATTGTCCAATTGAGCTTTTAAATGAGTTGTTTTGTTCTATGGAATTTTTTTTTCCATTTCACCAACTTTATTTTTTAGAGAGCTATTTTATTTTTCCAATTCACTAATTCTGTTTTTCATGGAGTTGATTTCTTTATCTACTCTATCTTTAAATGAGTAGGATGACTTATCCAGACCCTCTTGCCAAGCTTCCCTTTCCTTTCCCCTTTTTAATTCTATCTCTCTTGTAAGAGTTTTTTAAATTTCTTCTATGAGAGCCTTGTGTGGTGGGGACTAGATCATGTTCCCCTTTGGGTTTTCATCTAGAGGCAATCTGTTTTTAGTCTCCTCAGGACTTGATGTCTTCTCTCTTTCAGTATAAAAGCTATGTATAGTTGAGCCCTCTTTAACTTTTTACTCATTTTGACAAAAAATAAATAACAACAACTCCCCCCCCCCAAAAAAAAACAAAACAACAACTGCAGTCTGCTTTTAAGGCAGTGTGGTATTACCAAGCTTTCTCTATAGATAATAGGAAGTAGCAGTGAAGCAGAAGTTGGACAGAAATAGCTGAACTGGAATTAGTGGTTGCACTCTGAGATCATGCTGAGTCACTCTGGGTGTTGGGTGGATATGACCAGGTCCCAAGAAACTTTTGGGGTCACAGTCTTTACCCTTTGCATTTATAGCTTTTCTGCTCATCTACTGACTTCTTGCCAGAGCAAAGTAGCTCACAATGTGGTAAAGTTCTCCCCACAAATTTTCCATCAACTAAGACCTCCCCCCTTCTCCCCCCAGTCTGCTCAGCATGAGATGCCTTCCATGCTCTCACTGCCAACTTTCCTGATGCTGCGCCTAGCCTGTCTCTACTCACAAATAAAAACAGACCTTTTTTTGATGAATTTCAAGAATATCTTCTGTTGGTAATGTGTTGTACTCCCAATATTCGTG
Organism: Sminthopsis crassicaudata; assembly: GCF_048593235.1. Classification (NCBI taxonomy): domain Eukaryota; kingdom Metazoa; phylum Chordata; class Mammalia; order Dasyuromorphia; family Dasyuridae; genus Sminthopsis; species Sminthopsis crassicaudata. The sequence continues at coordinate 234,102,167 of NC_133621.1, forward strand.
GGTTTTGACAGTCAAGTACCATTTCTGAGGCCTTTCATAAAAGAGGTAATCTGAGGGCAAGGAAGAGCTTAGATAGATTACATGTGTCTTCTCCACCATCTTGGCTCACCTCCCCTCCTCCCCCATTCCTACATTTTAAAGAAATTCCCAGCCCATTCTTTCACTCTTATCTCAATTTCTAGCTCTCTGGATTTTCTCACCATAGACCACGTGTTTATCTTATTTCAATTTTTTAAATTTCTGCTTTGCATAGTGTTATCCCTTATAGAATTAAGCACTGTGAGAATTTGGACAAATTTCTAATAAATTTAAGTAAATAATATTTAAAATTCTTGATAGCTTTTGACTTTTGACTTCCTCCCTCCTTCCCTCTCTTCCACCCTCTCATATATTCTAATTATCATTAGTTATTTAATGTGAGAATGGTTTGTATAAGGATATTCCAATGAATTATAGTTAGTGATTATATCAGGTTATACAAAGCTAGAAGTGCTTTGAATTATCCTGAGGAATGGGTTTCTGAACTCTGAGAATGATGTTAATCAAGTTTCCACAATCTCATCTCTAAAAAGTTATCTACTGGTGATCTGGTGATGCTTTTTTTAGTTATCTATAGTAACTAATAGTAGTCTTAGAAAATGGAATGATTGTGACCTATGCTATCCATCTTTCTACCTCTTTAATTACTTATGATTCTTGCTCACATTTACAGTGATTCACTGATATTCATAGGGACAGATGGTATAATTAATTGAAATTCTTGCTCCTGAAATTCTTTAATCCTTAAGACTGAAAGCTAGCTTTTATTATGATGCCCAGCTGTGCATTTTTTTCATAAGATTATGTCAGACAGATTTAGAAAAGAACATTATTGTATTATTATTATTATTGTATTAGCAAAACCCTAAAATATGCTTTGAAGAGTCCAGTGATAAAGAATACCAAAAATGCCCAAAGAGAAAAATAAACATATATTGCTAGAGTAAAATTAATGATGAAAAGTTAAATAAGAAAAAATTAAAATAGACAGGACATATCAAAAAGAGGACAAATGAAGTTCTAAGTTCCCTTAATAAACAGCATGTGGTGGATAAGGAGTATAAAGACCACCAAGATAAGGCATTCTATCTAGTAAATGACAAATTTCTGACTCTTTTGCTTAGTCTCTCCTTAGAACAGTGATGATTATTCTGAAAATGTTAAACATATTTCATAGCTATTTTCAGTATAATTTAGTTTTGTAACCTCCCACATTATATTTTATGGATTTTTAAACATTATTCTAAAATGGGTCATATAAAATTTGTTCACACTAACAAAACATGTTCATAATATAACCAAAAATTGGGGAAAAAAAACCCTTGTCCTAGAGGCGAGAAATATACTTTCAGGACAATAGACATACAACAGTAGCCCAGGAAAAGTTAGTGAAAATCATAATTAACTCTTATTTAATTGCTCTGCCTTTGTAGTATGATATCCTTCGAAAACTACATTAAATCAGCTATTTTTGCTGTTATGAGACAATAGGATTGAGGGAGTAAGACTGGGAATTTTTTAAAATTTATTTTCTTATCTAAGTGTTGAGTGAGAAAATGTAATGGGGGAGATGACATAAACCCAGCATAAGTATCAGACATAAATCTTTATGTCCATGTACTGACCATAAAGGAAAACCCACTATCTTTCTATCCAAATATGTACATATACCCATACAAAAATACCTAAGCATATATATGTGTGTGTGTGTGTGTGTGTGTGTGTGTGTGTGTGTGTGTATACGTATGTATTTATATATATATATATATATATACACACATATGTATTTAAATTTAGTAACTGCATGATCAGATCTGTTTCTATATTCTGATATACACAATATATGTGTGAACATATAAGTTTATGTTGTTTCTTTTTTTTTTTTTTTGTTTTGTTTTTTGTTTTTTGTTTTTTACATTGATTCATTAATTAATTTTTTCTTGGTACTTATCTCCAAAGGTTTAGGAGCTGATGTTGTCATCCATAAAGTAAAGTTTGCCACAGTGCTTCTCAGCTAATTCTTGTCCCTTATCAAAGAAATTAATCATTCTTTTAGTTGAATATCAACAACATATTGAACTATTCCTGAACAACTAATTAGCACAGACTCTAGTAGTTCTAATTATAAGTGACAGCCCAAGGCAGTACTTCAGTATTGGCTCACTCATTCTTTCATTTGTATTCTCCCCCAGGAATTTCAATTTAAATGCCTCTGTTATCCTAGTAAGTTACATATTTAAACTACCTTTCATAAATAAATCAATTACTTTTAAGCTTTTAAATTTATTTATTTTTATTGTTGTTGTCCTGTTTTAGATCTGTGAGCACTTTGCTTGCCTTTATATTAAAGTGACACATCATTCTTTTACTGTTTATCATAGAAGGGATGTATTTCTGTTGTTGCCCTATCTTGTCTATCCATAAATTCCTTTAAGGAGCTAGAAAGGGTTTTATAAAAGCCCCACTACAGTTTACTGAGGTATGTCTGACAAGAGAAAAATCTTTCTTTTCTTCCTTTTTTTTGTATTTAATATTATCTGAAGTTCAGTTGTTTTTTGTCCAGTCAATTTTTTATTAGGTTTCAATTTATCCAATCTAATGAGACAACTTATAGAAGCAGTCATGTTGACAGTAAAAGTAATAGCTTTACAAAAGCAGTAACCTGTTGTCATGTATTTCCCACACTGATAAATGGATGTGCTGGTCCAGGGCATATCTTTTTATTGAGTGACTACTATCTATGATGGAAGATATGGGTGAGAGCAGCACATTTCCAATCAAAGAACACTCTGATAAAGAGAGTCCATTAATCTTGGTCTGAGGAAGCTAGGGGTAGGAATTAATTTCTGTAAAGTACTATGATGGCAAAATTCAAATAAAACTTACATTATTAAAGTTTTCTGTGGCTCCCCTTTTGCAGTCTGTGCAAATTACTGTGCACTTATGTCAAACTATGACTTAATACAGTTGCTAAGGTCCAGTTGGTTACTAATGCTGACAAAGAACTGAAAATTATAAATAGTTCTGGCAGTGCCTGTTATCTAAAAAAAAGTGACTGGGCTGCATTTAGATTAGCTTTTGGGGGAATTTCACCTTAGTACAACTGTGTGGCAAAACAGTGTCAATTACTCAAGATTTGCAGGCTCTGAATGTCCAAAGTGATTGGGGGTAGATGGGAAAATGGTGTGAAAAAGACAAGGAAGCTTATCAAAGTATAGATATGATGCCATATTATGAGTTAAATATAATGTCAATTTATATCACACCTAACATTTATGGAACTATTGATATTCCAAACATTACAAAATAAATTAAACTATTTATATGATTCTAGTTTATATTTTCCCTTTTCCCTTGAATTTACATGAATTAATAGATGTCCAATATTTTTCTGTGGCAGAAAAAAAGCTATTTTATATTATTAGGATGATTTTAATTTTATTCAACTCAATTTTTACAAACATAAAAAAGTTTTAAGAACAGGCAATATAGGTATGCATGTATTTTAAAATGATTGTAGATGGTGGAAGTACATTTCTACATGTAGTATGTTACTGCCAAGCATTTATAAGTATTGGCAAAATACTCCAATGAACATCACAGCTAGATTTAAGAATTATCAAATCAAGGAGAAAATACTGCAAGCAGCCAGAAGGAAATAATTCAAATTTCAAGGAACCACAATCAGGATTACACAGCAATGAGCAGTTTCCACTTTAATGGATCAAAGGGCATGGAATATGAAATACCAAAAGGCAAAAGAATTTGGATCACAGCCAAGAATCAATTATTCAGCAAAATTAAGCATTAACTTTCAGGGAGAAAGATAGAGATTTAATAAAACAGGTGAATTTCATTTATTTTTGATGAAAAGACCAAAGCTGAATAGAAAATGTGTTCTCAAAGAAAGAACTAAAGAGAAATATAAAAAGGTAAAAAGGAAAGAAAAAAAAACCCTATTTGGAAAAATGATATGTTTAACTCTTGAGATCTGTATCTCCGGTATGAGTATACTTAGAAGGTATAGGTATAATTTTGTTTGTTTGTTTATTTATTTATGTTGAGGCAATTGCATTTAAGTGACTTGCCCAGAATCACACAGCTAGGAAGTGTTGTGTCTGAGATCACATTTGAATTCAGGTCCTCCTGATTAAAAGGCTGGTGCTCTATCCACTGTGTCACCTAGCTGCCCCCAGTATAGATATAATTTTATTTCATTGTGATGAACAAAAAAGAAACTAGAGGAAAAAAGTGATTCTATTGGAAGAAGAGGAAAAAAATGGAGTTAAAAATGTGACAAATTGCATTCCACAAAAAGGAAAAAAATACCTAAAGGAAAGAAAGGAAGGGGATGACCATCATATAAATCTTGATCTCATCAGATTTGATTCAAAGAGAGAATATCAGACACAGTTAGCTTGGCAGAGAAGCTTATCTCACCATATAGGGAAGTAGGAGGGGAAAGCAAAAAGAAAGGGAGAGGTTAATAGAAGAGAGAACAGAACTAATAGGGGAACATTATAAGAAAGAGGGAGGGGATGTAAATGGAGATTATTATTTGAGGGAGGGAGTTATCAGAAGCAAAATACTGGAGAGAAGGGAAAGTAGGAAAGGAAATAAAAAAGTATAACTGGGGGAAAGCAAGATGGCAGGAAATACAGAATTAGTTATTTTAACTGTGAATGGGAATGGGGTGCACTCTCCCATAAAATAGAATCAAGTACTAGACTGGATTAAAAGCCAGAAACCTACAATTTGATGTTTACAAGAAACACATTTACAGCAGAGTGATATATTCAGAATAAAGGTAAAATGCTAGAGCAGAATCTATTATGCTTCAGTTGAAGTAAAAAGGAAAAAAAAAAGCAGGGATAGTGATCCTGATCTCAGATCAAGAAGTAAAAATAGATCTAATTGAAAGAGATAGAAGTTAGTTGAAGAATGGCTGAGTAAATTATGGTATATAAATATTATGGAATGTTATTATTCTGTAAGAAATGACCAGAAGAATGAATACAGAGGTTTGGAGAGACTTACGTGAACTGATGCTGAGTGAAATGAGCAGAACCAGGAGATCATTATACACTTCAACAATAATAGTGTATGAGGACATATTCTGATGAAAGTGGATATCTTCAACAAAGAGAAGATCTAATTCAGTTCCAATTGATCAATGATGGACAGAACCAGCTAAACCAAGCAAAAGCACACTGGGAAATGTGGACCACAACACAACATTTACACTCTTTCTGTAATTATTTGCTTGCATTTTTGTTTTTCTTCCCAGATTATTTTTACCTTTCTAAATTCAATTTTTCTTGTGCAACAACAGAACTGTATAAATATGTACATATATATTGTATTTAAGATATACTTTAACATGCTTAACATATATGAGAATGCCAGCCATCTAGGAGAAGGGGTGGAGAGAAGGAAGGGAAAAGTTGGAACAGAAGTGTTTGCAAGGGTAAATGTTGAAAAATTGCACATGCATACGCTCTATCAATAAAAAAGCTATAATAATAATAAAAAATAAAGATAGGAAGAAAACTACAGCTTATTAAATAAATAATAAAGTAATATCAATACTAAACATATATGCACCAAGTGGTATAGCATCCAAATTCCTAGAGGAAAAGTTGAGAGATTATAAGAAGATTTAGGCCACAAAATTATACTAGCAGGGGATCTCAATCTAGCTCTTTCAGAATGAGATAAATCAAACCACAAAAAAGTAAGAAAGAATTTAAGGAGGTATATGGAATTATAGAAAAGTAAGAATTTTCTAATTTTTGTTGTTGTTGTTGTTGGATAGGAAGCACTATATTTTTTTCATGGCACTACATGGAATCTATATAATAATTGAGTATGCATTGGGGCATAAAAACCTCAAAAACAAATACAGAAATGCAGAAATGTAAATGCATTTTTTCAAATCATGATGCAATAAAAATTATATGCAATAAAAGGCCGGGGGAAGTAGACAAATAATTAAATAGAAACTATACAATCCTAACGAATGAGTGAGTGAAACAACAAATCATAAATATAATTGATAATTCATCCAAGAGAATGACAATAATGAGACAAGATATCAAAAGTATAGGAGGAAAATAAAGCATTATTAGGGGAAATTTTATATCTCTTGATGCTTGCTTGCATAAAATAGGGAAAGAAGGTCAATGAAAAGGGCTTTCAAGTAAAACAGGCTACAGAAAAATAAATTTAAAACCTCCAATTAAATAACAAATTTAAAATTATGAAAATAAAAGGAGAGATTAATAAAATTGAAAGTAAAAAAAAAACAATTGAACTAATAAACAAAACTAAGAGCTAGTTTTGTGGGGAAAAAACCCAAAAAACCCAACAAAATTGATCAGAAAAAGGAAAGAAGAAAATCCAATTGTTAGTATCAAAAATGAAAACGGTGAACTTTCCCCCAATAAGGAGGAAATTACAGTAATAACTAGGAGTTATTTTGTCCAACATATTATATGTCAATAAATCTGATAATCTAAGTGAAATGAAGGAATCCTTACAAAAATATATATTGCCCAGGTTAACAGAAGAGGAAACAAATTACTTAACTTGTCCCATTTTAGAGAAATAAATTTAATAAGCTATTAATCAACTTCCTAAGAATAAATATTCAGGACCAGATGGATTTGCATGTGTATTCTACCAAACATTTAAATAACAATTAATTCCAAAACTATGCAAAGTATTAGAAAAAATATGGAAAGAAGGAATGCTAACAAATTCCTTTTATGACACAGATATGGTGCTGATACCAAAATTAGGTAGGGTCAAAACAGAGAAAGAAAATTATAGACCAATTTCCCTAATGAATATTGATGCAAAAAATCTTAAATAACACATTAGCATAGATTACAGCAAGTCAGCCTCAGGATAATGCACCATGACCAAGTAGGATTTATACCAGGACTGGAGGACTGCTTCTATATTAAAAAAAAAAAAAAAAAAAAAAAATATATATATATATATATATATATATATATATATATATATATATACAGGGATAAATGGAGTTTTCTTTAAAATGATCAGTAGTATTTATTCAAAACCATTCAGTGAGTTCTTTCAATGGCTATTTTACCCTCTGGTCCTAGGACATAAAGGCTGTTTTCCTTGATAATTTCCTAAAAGATGATGTTTTGACTTTTTTTTTTTTCATGGTGGTTTTCAGGTAGTTCAATATTTCTTGGATTGTCTCGCCTATATCTATTTTCTGGGTCAGTTGTTTTTCCAATGAGGTATTTTAGATTTTGTTAATTTTTAAATTTTTTTTGGTTTTATTTGACTGATTCTTGTTTGATCATTGAGTCATTCACTTCCACTTGTTCAATTCTAATGCCTAGTGAATTATTTTTTTAGTAATTTTTTATCATAGTTTGCATTTGACCAATTGAACTTTTAAAAGAGTTGTTTTGTTCATCGGATTTTTTCCTATTTCACATATTCTGTTTTTCAATGCATTGGTTTCTTTGTCAAATACATTTTGTAAGGAATTGTATGCTTTTTCCATTTTGTGAAATCTATTTTGTAAGGAGATATGTATTTTTTTTCCCATTTCACTAAACCTACTCCTTAAAGGAGTTTTCAGATAATTTCTGTTTCCTTTCTCAAACTCTCCTACAAAGTTCTCATTTCCTTTTCCCATTTTTCTTATAAATCTCTTTTAAGACCCTTTTTGAGGACTTCTGGCCAAGATGGTGGAGAGGATACACACATCTACTTAAATTCTGTGTTTTCTCTCAGAACAATTTATTTCATGACAAGCCTTGGACTTAGTGCTTGACTGAAAAAAACCCAGAAATAATTACCAAGAGAACATATCCTTGAAATTCACCAGAAAAGGTTTGTTTTTGCTTGTAGGTGGGGATGGATTTAGATTGGACACAAGCTGAAAACAGGCAGAGGCAGCACAGCAGAGTAAGTCAGGCAGCTCACAGCTGAGCAGACTGGAAGGGGGTGGGGTGTTATCTCAGCTGTTTCTGCAGGGAGAGCTTTAACACAGTGTTGGCTAATAATGATGAATGTTGGAGGGGATGCAGAAAAACTGGGACACTGATGCATTATTGGTGGAGTTGTGAAAGAATCCAACCATTCTGAAGAGCAATCTGGAATCATGCCCAAAAAGTTATCAATCTGTGCATACCCTTTGATCCAGCAGTTTTATTACTGGGCTTATATCCCAAAGAGATACTAAAGAAGGGAAAGAGACATGTATGTGCCAAAATGTTTGTGGCAGCCCTTTTTGTGGTGGCTAGAAATTGGAAAATGAATGGATACGCATCATTTGGAGAATGGTTGGGCAAATTGTGGTATATGAATGTTATGAACTATTATTTTTATTTAAGAAGTGGCCAGCAGGTTGAATATAGAGAGACTTGGAGAGACTTATATGAACTGATGCTGAGTGAAATGAGCACAACCAAGAGATCATTATATATTTCAACAACAATAGTGTATGAGGACGTATTCTGATGGAAGTGGATATTTTCTTTTCTTTTCTTTTCTTTTTTTTTTGAGGTTGGGGTTAAGTGACATGCCCAGGGTCACACAGCTAGGAGTGTTAAGTGTCTGAGACCAGATTTGAACTCGGGTCCTCCTGAATTCAGGGCTGGTGCTCTATCCACTGCTCCACCTAGCTGCCCACTGAAGTGGACCTTTTCAACAAAGAGAAGTTCTAATTTAGTCCCAATTGATCAATGATGGACAGAATCAGCTACACCCAGAGAAGGAAGACTGGGAAATGAGTGTAAACTGTTTGTACTTTTGTTCTCCTTCTCAGGTTATATTTACCTTCTTCTTGTGCAACAAAAGAACTGTTCTGTTCTGCACACATATATTATATTTAGGATATACTATAACATATTTAACATGTATAAGCCTGCCTGCCATCTATGGAGGGAGTGGGGGGAGGGAAAGAAAAAGTTGGAACAGAAGTGAGTGCAAGGGATAATGTTGTAAAAAATTACCCATGCATATGTACTGTCAATAAAAAGTTATCAAAAAAAAAAAAGATCCTGTTTGGAGTCTTTCAAGAGACCCTTTTATGATAAAGATGAATGCAAATTATCCTTTGGGGTTTCATCTGGTGATGATTTGCCTGTAGTATCCTCAGAGTTTGAGATCTGTTTTTCTATATCTCCATAAAAATTATCTATCGTAAGAGTTTTTTTTTTTAACCATTTTACTCATTTTTAAAGGTTGGGGATTGCTCTTAGAGCAAAAGAGCAATTTTTCTAAACTTCCTCTCCAGGCAACAGTGACTTCATGACTGTCCTGGGCTGGTGCTGCTTACTTTCTTCCAGTGCTAGGTGGGCATGGCTAAGTTCAGCACTATTTTCTGGTTCTGGGGTTCATTGTATGCCTATGCTGGGCTGCATCCCCTGTGCTTGACTGAAACAGACCTTTTCTGTTGTTCTTCCAAAATACCTTCTGCTGTAAATTTGTTACACTCCAAATACTTGTGGATTCAATCACTCCAAAGCCAGTTTAGAGGCTTGATGTGGTATTGATCTGAGGGATGCCAGGAAGAGCTCAGATATAGACCAGTCTACTCTCTGCCCTCTTGGCTCTGCCCTTCCTAAAGAAACTTTTTTATATCATTTTCCTATGTTTCAGACATTGTTATAAACCTTCAGAATTTGTTTATTTGCAAGGAGTCTCAGACAACTCCTTAAAACTTGTTTTCTGTGAATTGCATGTCATTTGTGGAAGTAGAGGGAGTACTCACACATTCCAAATTTTCATAATGACTAAATTACAGATGTTTTGCACAATGCTACTAACAATCTGTATTGTAAAACAAATTATTCATTTGGGTTTTAATCTATTCATTTAAATAACCAGACCGCTCAGTATGAAAAATCATTACTATACATGTGGATGAAAGTAGTCATTTACCCCTTTCTCCTACCCCTAAGTTTCAAGGTACAGTTTCAAGTTACCCTTTAGCTGCTAATTTATTGTCTACTGTGTTCCTTTTCTTTTTAACTTTTATTTTCTTGTTTGGGAGTGGCTTGATTCCACTGCCGATTGACTAAAGGGCTATTTCACTCCTCCATACATAACCTGGCAATCTCTTTCCAGGGCTCAACATATTGGTAGGAGAGCAAAATTACCATGAAAAACAGAGTTCCTGAAGTCATGATCCATCAGTATCAGTCTCCTCAGTAACACCAGTTATAAGTATATTCCCTCCATATCTAAATGCATTCTGTTTTAATATGATGCAAATTAACTGTAACAAAAGAAAGGCAAACTTATTTTCTTAAAAAAATATGAGTTTTGTTGTTTGTTACTTCCTTATAACAGTGACATTGAAAGTTCAGTCTCTATCCTCAGTTTCACTCACTATGGTTGGCAAGTAGAGAGCAGATTAGCTCAGATCAATCAAAAAACAATTCAATAAGAGTTCACTCACTAATTGCCAAGTTATGCTCTAATTACTAAGAATATCTCTCAAAAAGGAGAGAAGAAGCACATGTTTATTAACATTTCTTTTAGTCACATTGAATAGAATGCCAAAGATGAAAATATTATCTATGAATATTAAATATAAATTATTTTTTACTATTATAAATAATAAGAAAATTTCAGGTTTATCCTCCAACAAGATGCTTGTAAACTTGAAGACAAAAAGATTATTTGGGAACTAAATTTACAATGATCAGAAATATAGCCACATGAATTTTGTTAGATCTCTGCTATTCCTTTAACACCATGGGAGGAAGAAAAAACATTTTGGAACTATTTCCAGCAAAATGTATATCAAATGTTTCATGGAATTTAGCTCTAAAAACATTTGTTCAGCTAGAAACTAAAGCTCCTGAGACACAGGTTCTGTTAGGAGGCTGTTAGATTTGTTGTCTCCTTACTGAAGCTTGCCAAAAAGGTAATGGAAGGGAGGAGAGATTAAAAATATGGACTCCATCATGAATTTTACTCTAAATAATAACCTTCAGTGCCAACACTTTGCAAACTATTTTATGGTTACACGATTGACTTTATCTTCAGACAAGAAGACCAAAACACTACTTTTATTTCCCTCCAGTTCTGTGTATTCCCTTATGTTACTGCTTTCTATTTCTATCTGAAAGTCAGTAAATTTGAGCTTGCTCTTTAAAATCTAATAAAACAAAGAAAATCAATAGGCTGGATGACAACACCACTGTTACTCTGAACTTGTTTCTGCAAATTGACTGATGATAAGCCTTTTTAAGGAAACTCAATTAAGATCCATAGTGAATGGCATTTCATTATGACATGATAAGAATTTTCTTCTTCAGTTTCTCAGAATAATTTTCTACTGTGTAGAAAATTACAATTATTGTGTAAGTAAAGAAGTAATATCTAATGAGTTTTCTTTCAGAGGTCTAACATATGTATGATGAAATTAAGGTCAAAAGGCAATTTAAAAATGTTCTATTGCTGAATTGTGAATTATTGTTTCACTACATTTTAAGATTTATTGGAAAATGACAGATGGTCTCATAACTTAAGTGGTCAGAGAATATTGACACATCTAATAGCCATGTTCATTTTGCAATGATTTAAACACTGCTATTTTATTTATAAATCTATATAAGAAAGATCACTCAATAGTATTTCTTTTTTAATTAAAGCTTTCTATTTTCAAAACATATGCATGGATAATTTTTCAACAACTGACCCTGATGTTCAGAACTTTCCCCCCATTCCTCCAAGCTCCACCCCTAGATGGCAAATAATACATGTTAAAACTGCAATTCTATATATATTTCTACACTTATCATGCTACACAAGGAAAAGCAGATCAAAAAGAAAAAAAAACTGAGAAAGAAAACAAAATGCAAGCAAACAACAAAAATATTGTAATCCAAACTTAACAGTCCTTTTTCTGCATGCAGATGGCTCTCTTCAATAGAAGACTATGGGCATTGGCCTAAATCATCTAATTGTTGAAAAGAGCCACGTCCATCAGAATTAATCATTGCATAATCTTGTTGCAATGTACAATTATCTCCTCTGCTTACTTTACTAGCATCAGTTCATGTCATTCTTTCCAGACCTCTCTGAAATCATCCTGCTGATCGTTTCTTATACAACAATATTACACAATATTCATGTACTGTAACTTATTCATTTATTCTCCAACTGATGAACATCTCACTTTTCAGTTTCTGTCACTATTAAAATGGCTGTCACAAACATTTTTGCACATGTGGGTCCCTTTCCTTCCTTTAAGATCTCATTGGGATATAAGCCTAGTAGAAACACTGCTGCATCAAAGGGTATGCACAGTTTGATAACTTTTTGAGCATAGTTCCAAATTATTCTCCAAAATGATTGGATCCATTCACATTTCCACCAACATATTAGTGACCCAATTTTCCCAAATCCCCTCAAATAGTGGTCATTATCTTTTCCTGTCATCTTAACCAATCTGAAATGTGTGTAGCAGTATCTCAGAGTTGTCTTCTTTTGCATTTCTCTGATCAATAGTGATTTAGAGCACCTTTTTATACCACTAGAAAAAGTTTCAATTTCCTCATCTGAGAGTCATAACTATCTATTTTGTGATAAATAATTATCTCCAGTTGTTTTTTGGTCATAAAATTCCTTCCTCCTGCACAGATCTGAGAGGGAAACTATCCTCTGTTTTTCTAAGTTGTTTATAATATCATTCTTTATATTCTAGAAATTTTATATCTCTAGATTCTTCCTTATATAAAATAGATAAAGAGAAGATAAATGAATTGAGTTTGCAACTAAAAAAACTAGGGAAAAAACAAATTAAAACCCCCCATACAAATACCAAATTTGAAATTCTAAAAATAAAAGGAGAGATTAAATAAATTTAAAATAAAAACTATTAAATTAATAAGTAAAACTAACATCATTTTATGAAAAAAAAAAACAAGAGATAAACCTTTAGTTAATTTAATTAGAAAAAGGAATGAGTAAACTCAAATTGTTAGTTTCAAAAATGTAAAAGGAGAACTTTCCACCAATGAAGAGGAAATTATAACAATAATTAGGAGTTACTTTGCCGAACTTTATGCCAATAAATTTGAAAACCTAAGTGAAATGGAGGAATGGCTATAAAAATATAGATTGCCCAGATTAATATAAGAAGAAATAAATTACTTAAACAGTCCCATTTTAGAAAAAGAAATAGAACAACCTATTAATCAACTCCCTTAAAAAATCTCCAGGGCCCAATGGATTTACCTGTGAATTCTTCCAAACAATTAAAGAATAATTGACTTCAAAACTATATAAACTATTTGAAAAAATAAGGAAATAAAGACTCCTACCAAATTCCCTTTATGACACAGACACTGCACTGATACCTAAATGAGGTAGGATAAAAACAGAAAAAGAAAATTGTAGACTAATTACTCTAATGAATATTGATGGAAAAAATTTAAATAAAATATTAGCAGACATTACAGAAAGTCATCCCTAGGATAATACAGCATAACCAAGTAGAATTTATACCAGGAATGCAGAGTTGGTTCAACATTAGAAAAAAAACCCACACTATTAGCCTAATTGAGTATATCAATAAACAAATTACAAAAATCATATGATTTATTACTATTCAGTATTGTATTTGAAATGCTAGCTTTGGGAATAGGACAAGAAAAAGAGATTAAAGAAATTAGAGTAGGTCATGGGGAAATCAAATTATCACTCTTTGCAGATGATGGTATAGTTAGAGAACCTTAGAAAATCAACCAAAAATATTAGAAATAACCCACAACTTTAGCAAAGTTGGAGGATACAAAATAAATCCACATAAATCATCAGCATTTTTATACATCACTAACAAGATCCAACAACAAGATATATAAAGAGAAATTCATTTAAAATAACTGTCAATAGTATAAAATATTTGTGAATATAAGGGAAAGTTAGGAACTACATGAACAAAACTACAAAACATTTTTGACATAAACAACTTTTGATGTAAACAATTGGAAAAATATAAAGTGCTCTTCAAAAGGTCGAGAGAATATAATAAAGATGACAATACTACCTAAACTATTTATTTAGTGTTACCAATCAGACTCCTAAGAAAATTTTACTTACCTAGAATAAATAACAACAAAATTCCTCTGTAAGAACAAAAGGTCAAGAATTTCAAGAGAATTAATGGGATAAAAAAACAAATGAAGGTGACCTAATTGTACTAGATCTAAAACTATATCATAAAGCAGAAGTCATCAAAAATCATTTAGTACTGGCTAAAAAATAGAGTAAATCAGTGGAACAGGTTAGGTTTACAGGACAAAATAGTCAATGACTATATTAATTTAGTGTTTGGCAAACTCAAAGACTCCAGCCTTTGGGATAAGAATTCAGAATTTGACAAAATCTGCTGGAAAACTTGAAAACTAACATGGCATAAACTAGGCATTGACCCACACATGACATCAAGAAATGGGTTCATGATATAGACATAAAAATGATATTATAAACAAATTAGAAGAACATAGGATAGGTTACCTCTCAGATTTATGGAGGAGGAAGGAATTTATGACCAAGGAAGAATGAGAGATTATTACTAATCATAAAATAGATAATTTTGATTATATCAAGTTAAAAAGTTTTAGTACAAACAAAACGAATGCAGACAAGATTAAAAGGGAAATAGTAAACTGGGAAAACATTTTTACATTCAAGTGTTCTGATAAAGACCTCTTTTCTAAAATATATAGATTTTGCCTCAACTTTATTCAAGCCATTCTCCTATTGATAAATGATCAAAAAATATGGGCAGAAAATTTTCTGATGTAGACAATAAAACCATTTCAAGTCATATTGATCAGAAAAATGCAAATTAAGACAACTCTGAGGCATAATTACACACTTCTCAGATTGGATAAGATGATAGGAAAAGATCATGAAGAATGTTGGAGGGGATGTGGGAAAACTGGGACTAATACATTGTTGGTGGAACTGTGAACAAATCCAGCCATCCTGGGGAGCAATTTGGAACTTTGCTCAAAAAGTTATCAACTGGTGCATACCCTTTGATTCAGCAGTGTTTCTAGTGGGCTTAGATTTAAAAGGATCTTAATGAAAGGAAAGAACCCACATATGCAAAAATATTTGTGGCAGAATTTTTTTAAGTGGCAGGTAACTGGAAACTGAATGGATGCCCATCAATTGCAGAATTGCGGAATAAGTCACGGTACATGAATGTTATGGAATATTATTATTCTGTAAGAAACAACCAAAAGAATGATTTCAGAGAGGCCTGGAGAGCCTTTACATGAACTGATGTTAAGTGAAATGAGCAGAACCAGAAGAACATTATATATAGCAAAACCATGATTATACAATGATCAATTCTGATGGCTCTCTTCAGCAATGAGATAATTCAAACAAAATAATTCAAACCAATTGTTCAGAGATGAAGAGAGCCCTTTACACCTAGAGAGAGAACTGTGAGAATTAAGTGTAATTCACAACATAGCATTTTTACTTTTTGTCATTGTTGTTGTTTGCTTGCAATTTATTTTGTTGTTCTTTTGTTCTTGTGCTTCATAATAATTGTATAAATATGAATGAGCATATTGGACTTAACATATATTTCTACCATGTTTATCATATATTGGACTACTTGCCAAGTAGGTTAGTTCATGGCAGAAGTGGGGGAGTATTGGAACACAAGGTTTTGTAAGAGCTGAGGTTAAAGAACTGTCCACGAATATATATTAAAAAAACATTAAAAAATTTTAAAAATAGACTGAAAAAACTTCAAGAAACATCATTGTTCTCACTGGGATAGAAAGGTGTTCATGACATCTTCAGATAAACTCTGGAAAAGCTTGAGTGAAGGTTTTAATCACAGCAAACTAGCAACTAAAAACACTTCTGGCTCAGTAGAAGAGCAAATCATAGGGGTGGTTTCCAGTCCCAACTCTAAAGGCAAACTCTAGAAAACTAGATTTTTTTCTGAAAAGAGCAGCCAAAGATACCCCTCCAAACACAAAGGGCTATATGCTAAAAGTCAAGGCTCAGTGCTGCACAGAAACTTGGCAAAGTGCAGGTATAGAGTTTTACCTAAAAGATTACAAAAGAGGAAATACCAAAAAAAAAAAAAAAAGAAGGAAAGAAAAGGAAAAGGAAACAACAAAGAACCTTGATTGTAGAAAGCACCTATTTTGGTAGGACAGAACAAATCACAACCTCAGAGAAAAACAGAATGGAAAAAATGAATATGATACTACAAAATCTACATAAGATAGACCTATGTAGAAAACTGAATTGGGCCGAAAGGACTACCCTTTTTCTCAGCACTACATGGCACCTACAGAAAAACTGACCATGTATTGAAGCATAAAAACCTCACAATCAAATGAAAAAAAGTCAGAAATAGTAAAAGCTTCCTTTTCAGACCATTCTACAATAACAATTACTTTCTATAAAGGACCAGGGAAAGGTAGACTATAAACCAATTGCAAATTTTTTTTATTAATTTTATAATTATAACATTTTTGACAGTACATATGCATAGGTAATTTTTTACATTATCCCTTGTACTCCCTTCTGTTCCGAATTTTTCCCCTCCTTCCGTCCACCCCCTCCCCTAGATGGCAGGCATTCCCATACATATTAAATATGTTATAGTGTATGTATTTTTTAAACCATGACTACTGTTTTCCAAAGGATTCACCCTAATTAGGGCTGCCAAATTTTTCATGGTGTTTTCTAAAAGTGATAAAAATAAACACATACAGGAGAGTTCTCTTAGGGATTAAGTTACATGGTCCTGATATCAGTAACTGCTAAAATGTTTCCTAAAACCTATTACAGGGAAATATAATTTCTAAACTTGTCAGCTTCATTCCCATATTCTTGTTACTATAATTTACTGAGAAGAATAATGGGATGTTTCTGTTATCTCATATATTGAGAGTAGAAGGAATTTGCTCTGGAAGTTTCTTAGATTTCCAAGCATCCTTTGGGAAACTTTGGCTTACCATATACTTCAATATATAGGGTCTTCCGTCATGTGCATTTAACTTTATTTTGTAGTTACATGAGGCAACCAGCTTATTTAATTAAATACAATTGGCTTTAACTATGAATGAATGCTAGAAGAGAATGATTGCAGAGATATGTAGGGAAGATAAAAAACAAAGTGATAATAATGAGATTTAGCCTTGTGTGAAGGCTACTATAGTAGATATATTTGGATAATACTTTTGGGAATGATGACTAGAACAATTTAATCAACCAAGAACAAATCAATAAACAGCTAGTAAGTAATTGCTTGTACCAGACATCATGCTCTGTGCTAAAGATACTTATATCCACAAAGTGGATATTTATTTATTTTATTTATTGATTCAAAAAATGCCTACAATATGACAGGATTTGTATTAAGTTTCTGTGTATGCAAAAAAAGGCAAAACCTGCCCTAAAGAAGGTTGTGGACTAATGAGGAAGACAAGATTTTGATTCTTTGGAGTTTTGGGGGGTTCTGTATTTAGGAAGAAAATGATTTTTTTTTATTATTTTAGAATGTCTGTATATAGGTTCTTGTGCTAGAGAAATCTCCATGTCTCCAAAAGACAAAAAATGACTTCTGAACTCTACAACATGAGCTCTTTTGTTGTCTTTAACTCTGTCAATAAAATCTCTTCTATGTTTCATGCCTTATGAAAATGAGAGATTTTAAAGGAACATTTTTGTTACCAGATTTCAACCAAGTGGATTCATGTGAGTCAAGGAAAAAAAAAGAGAGGATATTCAAAGTGTAGCCTGACCTTTTAGAGCATAAGTAAACCTATAAAAATGGGGAGGGAAGGGACAACAGAAGTAATATTAAAACAACAACAACAACAACAACAACAATGACATCAAATCAATTGGAAAATTATCAAAAATATATATCAAAAACAGATCTTGAATTCAGGTCTTCTTGGGCTTGATGGGATCAGAAAAGTAAATTAGACAAATGTAAGAATTTAAATGGAATGTAAGGTTTAAAGAAATTATATCATATATTCATTATCACACAATTAATGAGTATCAGTGCAATGATTTGAACATAGTCTTCCTAAATCTAATTCCAGCACTTTAATACTACATCACATTATCCACACATAAATTCATCAAACAATGTTGTTGCTACTGTGGATGAGTTTTTTTCAGTTATATCTGACTCTTCATGGTCACACTTGGGGTTTTCATGGCAAAGATGTTTGATTGGCTTTTCATTTCCTTCTTCAGCTCATTTTATAGATGAGGAACTGAGGCAAACAATGTTAATTGAATTTCCCATACAGATAATGTGTTTGAAATTGAATTTGAGCTCAGTTGTTCCTAATTCAAGACCTCGCCCTCTAGGCACTACCTAGATGTATTACAACACAAAGAATGCATATTATATATCATGAAAATATTAGAAAAAGCTTTTCAAGTAAAAATCTAAAGAACGAAAGGCAAAGAAAACAATATAAAAATGAATATAAAAGGAAAAAGAATGAAAATAATAAAATAAAATTAGACTTCCCAGTGAGATATACCTTTGGACCATCCTACTTATTGGTATTAAATTTACCTTTGACAAAAGAAATGTGACCCGTAATGCAACTATCTTTCAAGCAAAACAAGAAGTTCAAATGTATGGACCCAGAATTTCTTATTTGAAGTAATATTTATAAAGTGCTATGTAGTGCTAAGCACTACTTCAAAATAAAATTTTAGCATAGTAAATGCTAAAAATGATTATTTCTTTTGATGATGTAGCTGAAAGACTTTCTGTTTAAATATTATGAGCACATATAAGATTATTCTGGAAATATTATGACAAAAATGAAGTAGACATTGACTAGTTCATTTTTCTCCACAAATCTGAGAGGAAAACTATCCTATGTTCTTCTAATTTCTTTATAATATCACTGTTTATATTTTAATTATGAACCCATTTCGACCTTATCTTTGTATGTGGTGTTTGGTGGGTCTCAATGCCTAGTTTCTTCCAAACTAGTTTCCAATTTTTCCAGCAGTTTTTGTAAAATAGTGAGTTCTTATCCCAAAAGCTAGGATTTTTGGGTTTGTCAAACACTAGATTGCTATAGTTATTCACTATTTTGTCCTAGGATTATAATCTTTACCAACTACTCTATTTCCTATCCAATACTAAATATTTTTGATATCTGCTATTTATAATATGGATTCAGGTATGGCACAACTGAACATTTCATTTTTTTTCAGTAATTCTCTTGAAATTCTTGACTTTTTTTTCTTCCAGAAGGACTTTGTTATTATTTTTTCCAAGCCTGTAAAATATTTTTTGGGAGTTTGATAGGTATGGAACTAAATAAGTAGATTAATTTAGGTAATATTGTAATTTTTAATATATTTGCCTCACCCATCCATGAGCAGTTGATATTTTTCCAGCCGAATAGATCTGATTTTATTTGTGTGGAAAGTGTTTTGTAGTTGTGTTCATATAGTTCATGACTTTCCTTTGACAGATAGATTCCCAAATATTTTATACTATTGACAGTTAGTTTGAATGTAATTTCTTCTTTTTATTTCTTGCTGCTGCACTTTGTTAGTAATATAAAAATACTGATGACTTATGTGGCCTTATTTTTTATCCTGCAACTTTGCTAAAGTTGCTAATTGTTTCTAGTTGTATGTCAGTTGATTCACTAGAGTTCTCTAAGAAAACCATATCATCTGTAAAGAGGGATAATTTGTTTTTTCTAATTATCTAGTCTAATTCCTTTAATCTATTTTTCTTCTCTTACACCTAATGCTAACATTTTTAATACAATATTGAATAGTAATGGTGAGAGTGGGCAACCTTGTTTCACTCCTGATCTCATCAGGAGTGGTTCTAGTTTATCCCTATTACATACGATGCTTGCTGATTGATGGTTTTAAATAGATGTTCCTTATCATCCATTTATTTCTTTTATACTCTCTAGTGTTTTTAATAGGAATGGCTGTTGGATTTATCAAATGCTTTTTCTGCATCGACTGAGATAATCATATGATTTTTGTGTCTATTGAGAGGATCAATTATGCTAATAACTTTCCTAATTTAATAAATAAACCAAATTTGTTTGCATATATTTGGGCAAAATAACTCTTATTAATATCTGTCACTTCTCTTAATTGGAGGAAAGTTCTTTCTTTTATTTTTCAGACTAAAAATTTGAACCAGTCCTGCATTCCTGGTAGAAAACCTATTTGGTCATAGTGTAATAGCCGTGGGATAACTTTCTGTAATCCCATTGCTAATATTTTATTTAAGATTTTTGCATCAATATTCATTATGGAAATTAGTTCATAATTTGTCCCTACCTGATTTAGATATCAGCACAATATCTGTGTCATAAAAGGAATTTGGTAGGACTCTTTTGTTCCCTATTTTTTCAAATAGTTTATATAGTATTTGATTCAATTGTTCTTTAAATATTTGGTAGAATTCACATATAAATCCATTTGACCCTGGAGAATTTTTCTTAGGGAGTTGATTAATATCATGTTCTATTTCTTTTTCTAAAATGGGACTATTTAAATAATTTTTTCCTCTCCAGTAAATCTCAACAATCTGTATTTTTGTAGATATTCCTCCATTTGACTTAGATTACCAAATTTGTTGGCATATATTTGGGCAAAATAACTCTTATTAATATCTGTCACTTCTCTTAATTGGAGGAAAGTTCTTCCTTTTATTTTTCAGACTAACAATTTGATTTTCTTATTTTTTTAAACAGGATAGAAATAATTTTAATTTTTTATTCTGAACTTGACAAATACCAAAAATATTTTCATGTGCAAATAAAAAAATTATGAAATTTCAAATTCCTTAGTATATTTATTTTTTTAAAGTATGTAGTAAATTAATAGTTTCTTTTTTTATATTTTAATAGTTTTTATTTGCCAGATATATGCATGGGTAATTTTACAACATTGACAATTGCCAAAACTTTTGTTCTAATTATTCCCCTCCTTCCCTCCCCCCCAAGATGGCAAGTTGACCAATACATGTTAAATATGTTAGAGTATAAATTAAATACAATATATGTATACATGTCCAGACAGTTTTGCTGTACAAAAAGAATCAGACTTTTAAGTAGTGTACAATTAGCCTGTGAAGGAAATCCAAAGTGCAGGTGGACAAAATTAGAGGGATTGGGAATTCTATGTAGTGGTTCATAATCATTTCCTAGAGTTCTTTTGCTGGGTATAGCTGGTTCAGTTCATTACTGTTCTTTTGGAACTGATTTGGTTCATCTCATTGTTGAAAATGGTCACATCCATCAGAATTGATCATCATATAGTATTGTTATTGAAGTATACAATGATTTCCTGGTCCTGTACATTTCACCAAGCATCAGTTCATGTAAGTCTCTCCAGGCCTTTCTGAAATAATCCTATGGGTTATTTCTTACAGAACAAAAATGTCTCATAATATTCATATACCACAATTTATTCAGCCAATTTCCAATTGATGGACATCCACATAGTTTCCAGTTTCTGCCCAACACAAAGAGGGCTGACACAAACATTCTTGCACATACAGGTCCCTTTCCCTTCTTTAAGATCTTCTTGGGATACAAACCCAGTAACAACACTGCTGGGTCAAAGGGTATGGACACTTTGATAACTTTTTGAGCATAGTTCCAAATTGCTCTATAGAATGGCTGGATGTATTCACAGTTCCACCAACAATATATCAGTGTCCCTGTTTTCCCACATCCGCTCCAACATTTTGCATTACCTTTCCCTGTCATTCTAGCCAATCTAACAGGTATGTAGTGGTATCTCAGAGTTGTCTTAATTTGTATTTCTCTGATTAATAATGACTTGGAGCATCTTTTCATATGACTAGAAATAGTTTCAATTTCTTCATCCAAGAATTGTCTGTTCATATCCTTTGACCATTTATCAGTTGGAGATTGGCTTGATTTCTTATAAATTAGAGTCAATTCTCTATATATTTTGGAAATGAGGCCTTTATCTGAACCTTTGACTGTAAAAATATTTTCCCAGTTTATTGTTTCCCTTCTAATCTTATCTGCATTAATTTTGTTTGGACAAAACCTTTTCAATTTGATATAATCAAAGTTTTCTACTTTGTGATCAATAATTATCTCTAGTTCTTCTTTGGACATAAATTCCTTCCTCTTCCACAGGTCTGAAAGCTAAACTATCCTATATTCCTCTAATTTATTTATAATCTCATTCGTTATCCCTAGGTCATGAACCCATTTTGACCTGATTATCGTGTACAAAGTTAAGTGTGGGTCAATGCCTAGTTTCTGCCATATTAATTTCCAATTTTCCCAGCAATTTTTGTCAAACATTAAATTCTTATCCCAAAGGCTTGGGTCCTTGGCTTTGTCAAATACTAGGTTATTAGAGTTATTGATTATTTTGTCCTTTGGACCTAACCTATTCCACTGATCAATTAGTCTATTTCTTAGCCAAGAACAAATGGTTTTGGTAACCGCTACTTTATAATATAATTGTAGATCTGGTACAGCTAGACCACCTTCATTTGATTTTTTTTTCATTAATTCCCTTGAAATTTTTGACCTTTTGTTCTTCCATATGAACTTTTGTGTTATTTTTTCTAGGTCATTAAAATAGTTTGCTGGGAGTCTGATTGGTATAGTGCTTAATAAAAAGAATAGTTTAGGTAGTGTCATCTTTATTATATTTGCTCACCCTATCCAAGAGCATTTAATATTTTTCTAATTGGTTAGATCTGACTTAATTTGTGTGGAAAGTGTTTTGTAGATTTGCTCAAAAGTTTCTGATTTTCCCTTGGCAGATAGATTTCTAAATATTTTGTACTATCGGTAGATACTTTAAATGGAATTTCTCTTTGTAACTCTGTTGGATTTTGTTAGTGACATATAAGAATGCTAATGATTTATGTGGGTTTATTTTGTATTCTGCAACTTTGCTAAAGGTGTGGATTATTCCTAATGGCTTTTTACTTTAATCTTTGAGGGTCTCTATGTATACCATCATATTATCCACAAAGAGTGATAATTTGGTTTCCTCATTACTTATTCTAATTCCTTTAATCTCTTTCTCCACTCTTATTGCCAAAGCTAGCGTTTCTAATACAAAACTGAATAATAATGGTGGTAGTGGACAACCTTGTTTCACCCCTGATCTTAATGGGAATGGTTGCAATCTTTCCCCATTACATATGAGTTTATTGATGGTTTTAAATAGATGCTACTGATTATTTTAAGGAAAAGTCCATTTATTCCTATACTCTCAAGTGTTTTTAAAAGAAATGGATGTTAGATTTAATATGGCCAATTATACTGATAGTTTTCCTAATATTGAACCAGCCCTGCATTCCTGGTATAAATCCTACTTGATCATGATGTATTATGCTGGTGATGATTTACTGTAGTCTTTTCCCCAATATCTTATTTAAGATTTTAGCATTAGGGAGATTGGTCTATAGTTTTCTTTCTCTGTTTTCAACCTACCTGATTTGGGTATTAGTACCATGTCTGTGTCATAAAAGGAATTTGGTAGGACTCCTTCATTCTCTTTTTTTTTTTTCAAATAGTTTACATAAAATTGGAGCTAATTGTTCTTTTAATGTTTGGTAGAATTCACCTGTAAATCCATCTAGTCCTGGAGAATTTTTTTTAGGGAGTTGATTAATAGCTTGTTCTATTTCTTTTTCTGAAATGGGATTATTTAAGCAATTTATTTCCTTTTCTGTTAATCTGGAAAGCCTATATTTTTCGAGGTAGTCCTCCATTTCACTTAGGTTATCAAGTTTATTATTATAAAGTTGGGCAAAATAACTCCTTATTATTTCTCTAATTTCCTCCTCATTAGTGGACAGTTCCCCTTTCTGTTTTTAAGACTAACAATTTGATTTTCCTCTCTCCTTTTTCTAATCAGATTTACCAAAGGTTTATCTATTTTATTTTTTTTTTCATAAAACCAACTCTTAGTTTTATTTATTAGTTCAATAGTATTTTTACTTTCAATATTATTATTTTTTCCTTTTAATTTTAGAATTTCAAGTTTAGCATTTGATTGGGGGTTTTTAATTTGGTCTTTTTCTAGCTTTTTAAGTTGCAAACCCAATTCACTGATCTTATCTTTCTCTATTTCTTCAAGTAAGCCTCTAAAGATATAAAATTAACCCTTATTACTGCTTTAGCTGCATCCCACAAATTTGGGTATGATGTCTCATCTTTGTCATTATCTTGAGTGAAATTATTAGTTGTGTCTATAATTTGCTGTTTCACCCAATCATTCTTTAAGATGGGATCATTTAGTTTCCAATTACTTTTTGATCTATTTACCCCTAACTTTTTGTTAAATGTAGATTTTATTGCATCATGATCTGAAAAGAAAGCCTTTACTATTTCTGCCTTCCTGCATTTAATTTTGAGAACTTTATGTCCTAATATATGGTCAATTTTTGTATAGGTTCCTTGAACTGCTGAGAAGAAAGTATACTCCTTTCTGTCACCATTCAGTTTTCTTCAAAGATCTATCATACCTAGTTTTTCTAATATTCTATTTACCTCTAATTTCTTTCTTATTTGTTTTGTGGTTTGATTTATTTTGTTGGAAGAATGCAAGGCTGAAATCTCCCACTATTATAGTTTTGCTGTCTATTTCTTCTTGCAATTCTTTTAATTTCTCCTTTAGGAAGCTAGATGCTATACCACTTGGTGCATATATGTTTAGTATTGATAGGGCTTCATTGTCTATGCTACTCTTTAGCAAGATATAGTTTCCTTCCTTATCTCTTTTGATTAGATCAATTTTTGCTTTTGCTTGATCTGAGATAAGGATGGCTACCCCTGCTTTTTTGTATTTATCTGAAGCATAATAGATTCTGTTCCAGCCTTTTACCTTTACTCTATATGTATCTCCATGCTTTAAATGTGTTTCCTGTAAACAACGTATTGTGGGGTTCTGACTTTTGATCCAGTCTGCTATCTGTCTCCACTTAGTGGGAGAGTACATCCATTCACATTTACAGTTAAATTTATTAATTCTGTATTTTCTACCATCATACTATCTCCTGATTATGCTTTTTTGCCTTACTCCCCTAAACCCCTTCCCCAGTATTAAACTTATGAGCCCCACTTGGGTCATACAGCTCTCCCTCTTTAATATCCCTCCCTCCTCCCTTTAAATCCTTTTAGTTTCTTATTCCCTTTCCCTTTTCCCGTTTCCTTTCCCTCTTTTCTTACAGAGCAATAATATTCCATAGCCTTCATATACCATAATTTACCCAACCATTCTCCAATTGATGGACATCCATTCGTCTTCCAGTTTCTAGCCACTATGAAAAGAGCTGCCACAAACATTTTGGCACATACAGGTCCCTTTCCCCTCCTCAGTATTTGTTTGGGATATAAGCCCAATAGCAGCAATGCTGGATCAAAGGGTATGCACAGTTTGATAACTTTTGGGGCATAATTCCAAATTGCTATCCAGAATGGCTGGATTCTTTCACAACTCCACCAACAATGTATTAGTGTGCCAGTTTTTCCACATCCCCTCCAACATTCATTATTATTTGTTCCTGTCATTTTAGACAATCTGACAGGTGTGTAGTGATATCTCAGAGTTGTTTTAATTTGCATTTTTCTGATCAATAGGGATTTGGAATACTCTTTCATATGAGTGGATATAGTTTCTTTTTTTTAATTTTAATTTTATTTTATAATTATAACATTTTTTTGACAGTACATATGCATGGGTAATTTTTTACAACATTATCCCTTGCACTTACTTCTATTCAGATTTTTTCCCTTCCTCCCCCAACCCCCTCCCCCAGATGGCAAGCAGTCTTATATATGTTAAATATATTACAGTATATTCTAGATACAATATATGTGTGTAGAACCGAATTTTTTGTTGCACAGGAAGAATTGGATTCAGAAGGTAAAAATAACAGTTTACATTCATTTCCCAGTGTTCCTTTTCTGGATGTAGCTGGTTCTGTCCATCATTAATCAATTGGATTTGGATTAGCTCTTCTCTATGTTGAAGACAGAGTGGATATAGTTTCAATCTCATTATCTGAGAATTGTCTTCATATCCTTTGACCATTTATCAATTGGAGAATGGTTTGATTTCTTATAAATTAGGATCAATTCTCTATATATTTTGGAAATGAGACCTTTATCAGAACCTTTAACTGTAAAAATATTTTCCCAATTTGTTACTTCCCTTCTAATCTTGTTTGCATTAGTTTTGTTTGTACAGAAACTTTTTAGTTTGATGTAATCAAAATCTTCTATTTTGTGATCAATAATGATCTCTAGTTCTCCTTTGGTCATAAATTCCTTCCTCCTCCATAGGTCTGAGAGGTAGACTATCCTCTGTTCCTCTAATCTATTTATGATCTCATTCTTTATGCCTAAATCATGGACCCATTTTGATCTTATCTTGGTATATGGTGTTAAGTGTGGATCCATATCTAATTTCTGCCATATTGATTTCCAGTTTTCCCAACAGTTTTTTCCAAATAATGACTTTTTATCCCTAATGTTGGTATCTTTGGGTTTGTCAAAGACTAGATTGCTATAGATGTACCCTTTTTTGTCCTTTGTATCTAATCTGTTCCACTGATCGACCGGTCTATTTCTTAGCCAATACCAAATGGTTTTGGTGGCTGCTGCTATATAATATAGCTTTAGATCAGGTACGCCTAGACCACTTTCATCTGACTTTTTTTTTTTTTCATTAGTTCCCTTGCAATTCTCTATCTTTTATTTTTGCATATGAATTTTGTTGTTATTTTTTCTAGGTCATTAAAATAGTTTCTTGGGAGTCTGATTGGTATAGCACTAAATAAATAGATTAGTTTGGGGAGTATTGTCATCTTTATTATATTCACCCAGCCTATCCAAGAGCACTGAATGTCTTTCCAATTATTTAGATCTGACTTTATTTTTGTGGCAAGTGTTTTGTAATTTTTCTCATATAATTTCTGACTATTCTTTGGTAGATGGATTGCCAAATATTTTATACTCTCAACATTTGTTTGGAATGGAATTTCTCTTTGTATCTTTTGCTGTTGCATTTTGTTGGTGATATAAAAAATGCTGAGGATTTATGTGGATTTATTTTGTATCCTGCAACTTTGCTAAAATTCTGAATTATTTCTAATAGCTTTTTAGCAGAGTCTTTGGGGTTCTCTAAGTTCTCTCATATCATCTGCAAAGAGTGATAGTTTTATTTCCTCGTTTCCTACTCTAATTCTTTAAATCTCTTTCTTGGCTCTTATTGCTGAGGCTAGCATTTCTAGTACTATATTGAATAGTAATGGTGATAGTGGGCAACCTTGTTTCACTCCTGATCTTACTGGGAAAGGTTGCAGTTTATTTCTATTGCATATTATGCTTATTGACAGTCTTAAATATATGCTCCTGATTATTCTAAGGAACAGTCCATTTATTCCTATACTCTCAAGCTTTTTTAGTAGGAATGGATGTTGAATTTCATCAAATGCTTTTTCTGCATCTATTGAGATGATCATATGGTTCTTATTAATTTGATTATTAATATGGTCAATTGTACTAATAGTTTTCCTAATATTAAACCAGCCCTGCATTCCTGGTATAAATCCTCCTTCATCATAGTGTATTATCCTGGGGATGATTTTCTGGAGTCTTTTTGCTAATATCTTATTTAAGATTTTAGCATCAATATTCATTAAGGAAATTGGTCTATAATTTTCTGTCTCAGTTTTCAATCTACCTGGTTTAGGTATCAGTACCATGTCTGTGTCATAAAAGGAGTTTGGAAGGACTCCTTCATCTCCTATTTTTTCAAATAGTTTATAGAACCTTGGGGCTAGTTCTTCTTTAAGTGTTTGGTAGAATTCACATGTAAATCCATCTGGTCCTGGGGCTTTTTTCCTGAGGAGTTGATTAATAGCTTGTTCTATTTCTTTTTCTGAAATGGGACTATTTAAGCAATTTATCTCCTCTGTTAATCTAGGAAGCCTATATTTTTGGAAGTAGTCATCCATTTCACTTAAGTTATCAAATTTATTGGCATAAAGTTGGGCAAAGTAACTCATTATTTTTCTAATTTCCTCTTCATTGGTGGAAAGATCCCCCTTTTCATTTGTAAGACTAACAATTTGATTTTCCTCTTTCCTTTTTCTGATCAGATTTACCAAAGTTTTATCTATTTTATTGGCTTTTTGATAAAACCAACTCTTGGTTTTATTTATTAATTCAATAGTTTTTTTACTTTCAATATTATCGATTTCTCCTTTTAATTTTTGTATTTCAAGTTTGATTTTTGGTTGGGGGTTTTTAATTTGGTCTTTTTCTAGTTTTTTAAGTTGGAGGCCCAATTTGTTAATCTTCTCTTTCTCTATTTCATTCCAACAAGCATCTAAAGATATAAAATTTCCCCTTATTACTGCTTTAGCTGCTTCCCACAGATTTTGGTATGATGTCTCATCATTGTCATTATCTTCGGTGAAATTATTAATTGTTTCTATAATTTGCTGTTATCATTCTTTAAGATGAGATTATTCAGTTTCCAATTACCTTTTGGTCTATTTACCCTAACTTCTTACTGAATGTAGCTTTTATTGCATTGTGATCTGAGAAGACGGCATTTATTATTTCTGCCTTCCTACATTTAATTTTGAGATCTTTATGTCCTAATATATGGTCACTTTTTGTATAGGCTCCATGAACTGCTGAGAAGAAAGTATATTCCTTTATATCATCATTCAGTTTTCTCCAAAGGTCTATCATACCTACTTTTTCTAATGTTCTATTTACTTTTTAAAATTTCTTTCTTATTTGTTTTGTGGTTTGATTTGTCTAAATCTGAGAGTACAAGTTGAGATCTCCCACTATTATAATTTTACTGTCTATTTCTTCTTGCAATTCTCTTAACTTTTCCTTTAGAAAGTTATATGCTATACCACTTAGTGCATATATGTTTAGTATTCATATGGCTTCATTGTTTATGCTACCTTTTAGCAGGATAGTTTCCTTCCTTATCTCTTTTAATTAGATCAACTTCTGCTTTTGCTTGATCTGAGATAAGGATGGCTACCCCTGCTTTTTGGGCTTTACCTGAAGCATAATAGATTCTGCTCCAACCTTTTACCTTTACTCTGTATGTATCTCCCTGCTTTAAGTGTGTTTCCTGTAAGCAACATATTGTATTGTTCTGACTTTTGATCCAGTCTGCTATCCGTCTCCATTTGATGGGAGAGTTCATCCCATTCACATTTACAGTTAAAATTACTGATTCTGTATTTCCTGCCATCATATAATCCCCAGATTATGCTTTTTCCCTTGTCCCCCCTGAATCCCTTCTCAGATATTTAATTTATAGACCACACTTGTGACATGCAGCCCTCCCTTTTTTAGTATCCCTCCCCCCTCCTTCCAAGTCCCTTCCCTTATTCCCCTTTTACTTTTCCTTTCCCCCCTTTTAATGAGGTGAGAGAGAATTCTCTGAAAAATAAATATATCAATTATTTGCTCTTTGAGCCTCTTCTGATGAGAGTAAGATTCACACAATGTTTCTCCTCCTCTCTAAATTCCCTAGGATATGGTATATTTTCTATGCCTCTTCCTGGGATGTAGTTTCCCTCTTTTTATCACTCCTTCCTCTTTTTCTGATACTACCCCCTTCCCTTTACTACTCACCCCTTTTTTATATCAGTAAAACCAAATTATCCATGCAGACTTTCTATATATCCACAACAGAGATACAGTTCTCAAGGGTTCTGTGTACCTTTTTCTGTTTCTCTTCAGTCTTGTGGATGTAGATGAAATTTTTTGTTTAAGTCTGGTTTTTTTCTTAGAAACAAATGGAATTCCTCTGTTTCATTGAATGAGCATCTTCTTCCATGGAAGGAAATGCTAAACTTAGCTGGGTAGTTTATTCTTGGTTGCAATCCTTGATCTTTTGCCTTTTGGAATATCAGGTTCCAGGCCCTTCAATATTTTAATGTGGAGGCAGCCAGATCTTGAGTGACCCTTATTGTGGCTCCTTGATATTTGAATTGCTTTTTTTCTAGCTGCTTGCAATATTCTTTCCTTTGTGTGGTATTTCTGCAGCTTAGTCACAATATTCCGTGGAGTTTTTTTTTAAGGGTCTTTTTCAGAAGGTGTTCAATTAATTCTTTCCATGTCTATTTTCCCCTTCTGTTTCTATTATCTCTGGACAGTTCTCTTTGATGATTTCCTGCAAAATAGAATCTAGGCTCTTTTTTTGGTCATAGTTTTCAGGAAGTCCAATGATCCCCAGATTATCTCTCCTAGATCTATTTTCCAGGTCTATATATTTTTCCCAGTACATATTTGACATTTTTCTCCAGCTTTTCATTTTTTTCATTTTGTTTGACTGATTCTTGGGTTGTCTATGAATCATTCATTTCTATTTGTTCTGTCCTAATTTTTTAGGAGTTATTTTCTTCATTCACAGTTTTTAGTTCTTTTTGTATGTGCCCAATTGAGTTTTTAAATGAATTATTTTGCTCTATTGAATTTTTTTCCATTTCCCTAATTGTTTTTTAGAGAATTATTTTCTTTTTCCAATTCAGAAATCCTACTTTCTTGAGAATTTTTTATCTTTTCCAATTCAGAAATCCTACTTTCCTGTGATTTTTTTTAACCTTTTCTAATTCACAAATTTTGTTTCCCTGAATCTCCTGTGAATTCTTTATTTTTTCCAATTCGGATTTCAGAACGTTGTTATTCTCTATCATAGCCTCTCTTTCCTTCCCCCATTTTTCTTCAAACTCTCTTAATTTTTCAATAGTCTCTTCTAGGAGAGAGTTATGGGATGGGGGGCAGGTATCGTTCCCCTTTAGGCCGTTATCTGTTGACTCTCTGCTATTAACTTCCTTGGGGTTGGATACCTGCTCTTTCTCTGTGTAGAAGGAATCAATGTTTCTTTTTAGCTTTTTAGTCATGGTTCAAAATCTTTTGGGGTCAATTCTTGGGGTAAGAAATTATTTATTTATTTCTTTACTAGCTTCCTCCCAGACCAGATGGATGCAGTGGTTC
The DNA here is from genome assembly GCF_048593235.1 of Sminthopsis crassicaudata. NCBI lineage: Eukaryota > Metazoa > Chordata > Mammalia > Dasyuromorphia > Dasyuridae > Sminthopsis > Sminthopsis crassicaudata. Next base: position 234,133,264 of record NC_133621.1, read on the forward strand.
CTGTGCCTGAGCTGAGAGAGAGCTCAGGGAGTGAGTTCCCCTCCCCCTCCCTGGAAGTGCCTCAGAGGTGATTAGTATGGCTGAGGCTGTGCTGTGAGGGTTGCCCAGTGAAGGACCCAGCTGTGTGAACTAGAGACTTCCCTGAGGTTTAAGACTGAACAGTTAAGGTGACACAAAGCCCAGCCAATGCGTCCTGTGGGGCATGGATATCAGCAGCTGACTTGAAAAGCCCCTGTGCTCAAAATGGAAGTGTCTGCCCAGAAACCGTGGTCCCTATTTCAAAAGTTCCACTTCTCTGGGACTTCTGTGGCTGAGTTCCACAGCCTCTAGCCAAGCCAGGCATTATGTGAATTATATGTTGCCTTGGGCTGTGTCCCCACTTTTCAAGCTCTTAACTACCCAAGGTGAAGCCCTGGACAGCAGATGGAGGCTGCCCAGCCTTGGCGAGATCTGCTAGGTCACTTCTGTATTGGGGTGGTTCTAGGATCTGGCTTTGTATTTTAAAGTGGCTTGATTTCTCTTCTGGACTGTTGTTTTATAAGCAGAGAAGAGCTAACAGCCTGTGCCAGATTCTTCTATCTCAGTGGCTTCTCTGATCCCAGAGTTCTCCCAAGCTCGATCGGCACAGTGTGCTAGCAGCTAACCCTGTCTGTGCTGGCCTTTTTTTTTTCCTCCCCTGGGAACGGACCTTTTCTGTTGAAACTCCAGATTCTCTTCAGCTGTCGTGCTTCCAGTCCTTGTAGTTTTGTAGTTTCTATCAGTCCAGCGTTATTTTTGAGGCTGATTTAACTAATTGGTATTGAGGGAAGAAGGGAGCTCACAAAATTGCGTGTATCTTCTCCGCCATCTTGGCTCCACCCCCTCCTATGAATTCTTTATCTTTTCCAATTCACATTTCTGGACCTTGTTATTCTCTTGCATCGTTTCTCTTTCCTTTCCCCATTTTTTTTCTAATTCTCTCTTTTCTTCTTTTTTCATTTCATAAATTCTGTTTCTCAGATATTGGTTTTCTTTTTCCCTTTTTTCCAGTCTATTTTGTAAAACGTTTTCTTCAGATAAATTCTGTCTCCTTTTCCAAATCCTCTAAGTTCCCATTTCCTTTCCCTATTTTTTTATGGTTCTCTTTTTAGATCCTTTTTGAATTCTTTACATTCTTTACGAAATGGGGACCAACTTAAATCACCTTTTGGGGCTTCATTTGGAGCTGATTTGCTTTTAGGATACTCAGAGAGTGAAATCTGTTCTTCTCTTTTTCCATAAAAGCTGTCTATAATGTGAGTTCTTTTTTTCCCTTTTTTGATCATTTTTTGAATGTTGATGTCTGCTTTTAAGGCAAATGGGAGACAGCCACTTTCATTTGCCCTGTGGTCAGTATTGATGACTGACTTTCAGTGCTATATAGGCATGGTCAGGTCTTATATTATTCTGGGGTTCAGAGGCTCACAATTTTTCTTTTGTATTTGCTTAGGATGTTCTCCAGCTAATCTGCTGATACAATGGTTTGTAACCAGGACAGAGTAGCCCAGGAGCCTCATAGTATATTCCCTAGTGCAAGTGAATGCTTATGCCCTGGCTCTCCACCCCACCTTCTTGTCTGGGCTCTCTATGCTTGGAAAGCCTCTCCTCCTGCCTGATTGAAACTGACTTTTCTTAAAGTTCTTCCAAAATATCTTCCTCTGGAAATTTGTTGTGCTTCAAATATTTGTGCGTTCTGTCACTCCAAAATCAGTTCAGAGACTTAATCTGACATTGATAGGAGGGAAACTAAGAGGAGATCAAATAGAGCTTGTTTACTACTCTCTACCTGTGGTCTGCCCAAAAATCTTTCACTTTAAATGGACATTTATTTTTCTCTGTTTTTCTCACTTGGCTTCATTCATCTGATATTTGGAAAAAAATCTCACCTTTTTACTGGTAAAATTTTCTTTTTGAAATTCTTGATTCCAAGGCTGACCCAGTGTTGTGCTCATCCTTCAGTGACTGGTGGAACTGCAGACTTCTTGGCTAATATCTTTATTGTGTCATCAAAGAGGTGAGAAATAAACAAATATTTGACAAAACTACTTCTTTTTCTACAAATGCAGCAGGGCAGCCATTCTTATTATTAATCTATAAAGGGGGAAAATTATTATACCTGATTTTTTGAGATAATCAGTTTATTAGTAATGTATTTTAGAGAGAAAATAGACAATTTCCTCATACTGTTTTAAAACTGGAAAACCAAGCAGGAGCACATTTCTAAGAAAGGACCATATATAGTTTTCAGGCAAACAAATAATATCCATTCTGGCAAATTAGACATTTAATCTTAAAGGACCTATCTTTACCTTGAAAAGACTTCCAAGAACTGATGCTGTGAAGTAGTAGAAGCAAGAGACCATTGTACTATATCAATAGCAAGATTATGTGATGATCATTTCTGATGGACATGGTCTTTTGTAATATTCTTCTCTAAAATGTAATGTTTTCTGGGAGCAGTTTTCTTGTGGGAGGGCTTCTGGGAGCAACTTACATTTCAGCTCAGTGTAATCATCCCAAATGTATCCAGAAGTTAAATTCACATCTTTTATTGTTTCTTTCAAAGTCTTGTCTCTTTTCTTGGGACCCGGTTAGCCTATCTCTCTCCTTGGTTCTGAAAGCTCCACTAGTCCTTTGCCTCTGCCAGCTTCTGCCTCTAGCTTGGTGTATACTCAGTGAGCACCATATATGTGCTTGTCTTTCCTAGCTCTGAGACCTCCTCCTTATATGCCCCACACTGAGTATACACCAATCATTATATCACTAGGAAACCATTATTTATTGTAGGATGAAATCAATGCTTAACTAGATTTAACCACTGTCTCCTCAATTCCACTTAGTATCTTGTTTCAAGTTCAATAACATCTCCTTGTAGGATCAGAACCATCCTAAATTAGATAATTATTGTCTCTATCAATTCCACTGTCTTAGTACCTTGTAAGAATCTTAACAGTCTTTTCAATAATGAGGTGTTTCAAATTAATTCCAATACATTTGTGATGGAGAGAACCTTCTGCATCCAGAAAGAAGACTGTTAGGGCTCAATGTGAATCACAATATAGATTTTTCACCTTTTTATTGTTGTTTGCTTCCTTCTTTCCTTCATTTTTGTTGTTCAGCATCATAAATGTGGAAATATATATATATAGAAGAATTGTACACATTCAACATATATTGGATTACTTGCTGTCTAGGGAAGGGAGTTAGGGAAAGGAGAAAGAAAGATTTATAACCAAAAGTTTTGCAAGGATGAAAGTTGAAAACTAACTGCAAGAGCTATTTTTTTTAAAATCATAAAAAAGATTCTATTTTTAATTAAAATTGTTTTTAAATGAAGACTAAAGACAAAAGAAATTTGAATTTCACTGGATCTATTGATTAGCTAAAATAAAATTATTGGGAAGTAAAAGCATTAAAACAACATAAGCCATGATTCCCACTAAAGTGATTGCTATTACTTTAGGGAAGTGGAGAGAGAAGCAAAACATAATATCTTAATAATGACATAATGAGTACCATGGCAGACATCTTCTAGATGTATGATTGTATAAAAGTCACTTAAATCCCCCCAGTTATTTACATAATTCACATATTAGTCATATATGGGTGCTATGATAAATGGCACCCATATCACAAGGTTATAGAAAGATCAAATAAGATGTACCTTAGGGAGCAGACACTAATCAAATGATCCATTGGAAGATGCTCTTCCACATTCTTTGAAAATATGTAGAGAAAGTGCTTTGCAAAACTTAAATTATTGTATGAATTAATTATAAATATTTACTAATTGCCTACTATGTGTCAGCCACTTACCTATTATTTGGCAGTTATTTACGATTTTCCTTTTGTGCCAGAAATACAAGCCATACTTAGGCAATTTAATTTTGTTTCTCCTCCAATATCAACCTTTAATCAAGGTTTTCATGTTTATTATTTGATTGGAATATGGCAGAAAATGTTAAGAAAAAACACAAATTGTTATAGATAATTAATTAGTATGTAAATGTTAAGCAGTATTTGCAATGCTATGTAATAATTTTATTCCAAAACAATTCAAACCTCTAGAATACAGAAGAATGTATATACACATAGAAATAAATGAGGTGGACTTTGAAAATGCTTTTGGTACAATTGCCTTTGATGCAATATGTAATCATTATTAATTAGTAAACATTCTTTCATGTTTCAAAACTTACTTGTAGTTACATGTCTATTCAAATAATTTGTTTCCCACCCCCATAAACCTTCTCTTTGCCATACCATACCTCTGGTTAAAGGTATACCAGATATCTTTCAAGAAATACTTTTGGGAACCAAGATGGTGGAGAGGACACATATGTCTATCTAAGCTCTTCCTTATTCTCAGACTACTTTTTACGAAACAGCTTAGAAATTAGTGCTTGACTGTCAAAATCCACACATATTGGGAGTATAACACATTACCAACAGAAAATAATCTTGAAATTCATCATAAAAGGTCTGTTTTTGTTAGTGAGCAGGGACAGCTAGGCCAGGCATAGCCTGATAGCAAGTAGGCAGTGAGAGCATGAAAGATAGCTCTTGCTGAGCAGACCTGAGAGGTGTGGGGAGTGGTATAAGCCAGGGAAAATTTTTCTGGAAGAACTTTACCACAGTGTTCACTATTCTGCTCTGGCAGCAAGCCAGTTAATCAGCAGAGAAACTATAAACACAGGGGCTAAAGACTATAACCCCAAAATGCTAGAGTCTCTTTGGATCTGGTCATACCCACCCAGCACCAGGAGGGACTCAGCACAATCTCAATGCACAACCTCAGATCACAGTGCAAATGCTGTTCTACTATTGCTTCACTGCTACTTCCTATTGTCTGTGGAGGAAGCTTGGTAATACCACACTGCCCCAAAAGTAGGCTGCAGTTATTTTTTTTTGCCAAAATAAATAAAAATGTAAAGAAGACTCTAATTACAGATAGCTTTCATACTGAAAGAGAGTAGATTTGAAGCCTTGAGGAGACTAAAAGCTGATTGTCTCCAGATGAAGCCCCAATGGTGATATAACCTGGTCCCCATCACACAAGACTTTCACAGAAGAAATTTTAAAATCTCTTTAAAAAGAGCTAGGAAAAAACTGGGGAAAGGAAAGGGAAGCTTTGCAAGAGGGTCTGGATAAGTCATGTTACTTAAAAAATAGAGTGGATAAAGAAATCAACTCACTGAAAAACAAAATTAGTGAATGGGGAAAAGAAAATAGCTCGCTGAAAAATAAATTGGAAAAATGGGAAAAAAAATTCCATAGAATAAAACAACTCATTTAAAAACTCAATTGGACAATTACAAAAATAAATTTAAAAAATAAATGAAAATAATTTATTAAAAATCAGAAATGAACAAATGGAAATGAATGTCTTGAGGAGACACCAAGAATCAGTCAAGTAAAACAAAACAAGAAAAAAAAAGAAAGAAAAAGAATAGAAAAAAAAATTAAATGCCTACTTGGGAAAACAGACCTGGGAATTCGCTCTAGAAGAGATAATCCAAGGATTAATGCACTTCCTGAAAATTATGATGAAAAAATAGAACCTAGACACTATTTTTCAGGAAACCATCAAAGAGAACTCTCCAGATTTTATAGAAACAGAAGGTAAAATAGACCTTGAAAGAATTCATCTATCATCTACTGAAAGAGTTACCAAAATCAAAACCCTAAGAAATATTAGGGCTCAATTTCAGAACTATTAGACCAAGGGAAAAATACTACAAGCAGCTGGAATATTCTTCTTTAATATATAATGTTCTCTGGGACCAGATTTCTTGGGGGACTTCTGGAAGCAGCCTTCATTTCAGTTCAGTAATCACAAATGCAGCCAGGGATTAAAGTCCAAATCCAATAATCTCCTTCAAAGTCTTGTCTTTTTCTGGGGCCTGGTTAGCTTAAATAGAAGCCTATCTTTCTCCTTGGTTCTGGGAGCTCCTGCCACTAGTCCTTTGCCTCTGCCAGCTTCTGCCTCTACCTTCCTCCAAATGTCTCCAAATTCAAAGGTTTGTGCTTCAGCCTCCAGCCAGCACAAAGGGGGAAGATGGAATGAATCTGTCTCAGCCTCCAGGACCTTCTAGTGGGCTTGCTCTTTCTGGCCCTGACAGCTCCTCCTTATATGTTCCACACTGAGTATCCACCAATTATTATATCACTAGGAAATCATTATTTGTTGTAGGATTAAATCAATGCTAAACTAGATTTAACCATTGTCTCCTCAATTACACTTAGTACCTAGTTTCAAGTTCTGGCCCATAACATCTCCTTGTAGGATCAGATCAATCATATTGAACCATGCTAAATTAGATAATTATTGTCTCTAAAAATTCCACTGTCTTAGTACCTTGTAAGAATTCCAACAAGCAGCTAGGAAAAAAAAAAGCAAAAAAAGCAAAAAAACAAAAATAAAAAAATTCAAATAGAGAGGAGCCACAATAATGATTACTCAGAATCTACCAGCATCCACATTAAAGGATCTAAGGGCCTGGAATCTGATATTCAAAAACTCTGGTATGCAGCCAAGAATAACTTACCTAGCCAAAATGATCATTTTCTTAAGGGAAGAAGATTCAGTGAAATAGGTGAATTCCATCTACTCCTGACTAAAAAATTGGAACTAAATAAAAAAGTGTGATCTCCAAATATAGCACTCAAGAGAAACATAAAAAGATAAAAATAAATCTTGGGAACTATATTTTTGTTATGAGTATACATAAAGAATACATGTATAATTTGATTTTACATGTTTAATTTTGATTTTTGATTTTGAATATAAAAAAGAAGCTAGAGGTGGAAAGGAAATTGTACCAGAAAAAGGGAAACGTGGAAGTAATATATCTTACTAAGAGGCAAAGAAAACCTATTATATCTGAAGGAAAGAGTGGGAATTTTACTCTCTTCAGAATTGGCTAAAAGAGAAAATATTAGATATTTTTGATTTACAGAGAAACTTCTCCCACCTCATTGAAAAGTGGGAGGGACAAGTGAAAAGGGAAGAAGTTAAATAGAAGGGAATACAGAAATTGCAAGGGAAAGGTTTAAAAAAAGATGAGAGACTCTAAGGGTAGAGGGATTCTAAAGAGGGAGGGCTGCGTGAGGCAAGTGGTGCTCCAAAGTTTAATACTGCAAAGGGGGATAAAGAAGAAAGGAAAGAAAAAAGCACAATCTGGGTTAACAAGATGGCCAGAAATATACAATTAGCCATTTTAACCATAAATGTGAATAGGATAAACTCCCCCATAAAACAGAGGCAGATAGCAGACTAGATTAAAAGTCAGAATCCTGCAACTTTAAGCAGGGTGATATATACAGAGTAAAGGTAAAAGGCTGGAGCAGAAGATACTATGCCATCCTGATCTCAGATCAAGCAAAAACAAAATTTGATCTAATTAAAAGAGATAAGGAAGAGCACTATATCTTGCTAAAGAGTAGCAAGTACACCAAGTGGTGTAGCATCTACATTCTTAAAGCAGAAGTTAAGTGACCTGCAAGAAGAAATGGACAGAAAAACTATAATAGTGGGAGATCTCAACCTTGCCTTCTCAGAACTAGACAAATCAAACTACAAAATAAATAAGTAAGAAGTTAAAGAGGTAAATAGAACACTAGAAAAGTTAGGTATGATAGAACTTTGGAGAAAACTAAATGGAGACAGAAAGGAGTACACTTTCTTTTTGGCAGTTCATGGAATCTATACAAAATTGACCATATATTAGGACATAAAGACCTCAAATTCAAATGCAGAAAGGCAGAAATTATAAATGCATCCTTTCCAGATCATGATGCAATGAAAATTACATTCAATAAAAAGCTAGGGGAAAATAGACAAAAAAAGTAATTGGAAACTGAATAATCTCATCCTAAAGAATGATTGGGTGAAACAGCAAATCATAGGCACAATTAATAATTTCACCTAAGAGAATTACAATAATGAGACATCATACCAAAATGTGTGGGATACAGCCAAAGCAGTAATAAGGGGAAGTTTTATATCTCTAGAGGCATACTTGCATGAAATAGAGAAAGAGAAAATCAATGATTTAGGCTTGCAACTAAAAAAGCTAGAGAAAGAACAAACTAAAAATCCCCAATCAAACACTAAACTTCAAATTAAAAATATAAGGAGAGATTAATAAAATTGAAAAAAAACTATTGAATTAAGAAATAATTTTACAGGAATTGAGAAATAAATAGTATTAATGCTATTAAATTTATTATCTTGGTTTGAACAAGACAAGGCCATACCTCATCTTCAAGAGTTTATCTCATGAAAACCTCATATATTTTTCCTTCTTGGTGATTTTTTATATTTAGAAGTTTTAAGGAAAGTGACGACTGCCACAATATGGGACTTAACAAGTATCTGGTCAGAATCATCTTGTCTTTGATTGATATAATCCTCATTTATAAATGAGATTACACTGAAGCAATTAATTACAGAAACTTTCAACTTATCTGTAGAGTTGTTTTATTGAAAATAAAACAAGAAAAACTGTTACCTCCATGATGGGAGCCTTAGAGTTAAAAAGATATAAGTTCAAATTTCATGTCTGACATGTAGACTGTATGACCCTGGGCAAATCATTTAAAATCTCAGGGTTCTCTAGACAATTCTTCAGTTCTACAAATTGCAGGAAAGTTGAAATCTGCTTTAATGGGGGGGTTATTTTGCAGAGTTTCCTACATTAATGAAATCAAAGGTCATATGATTATAGATCTAAAGTTTAAGAAACTTCAGAAGCCATCAAATCCAGCTGTCATTTTACAAAGGACAAAGACCAAGGGAGATTAAATGACTTGTGAAATAAGTATTAAGTATCAGAGGCAGGATATAAAGTCAAGTATTCTGGGTATCAATCCAGTGCTCTTTCCAATTCAAAATAAAATACATGTTTTAAATATGCAGAAAGAAAACAAATTAAATGATAAATTAATGGTTCAGTTATTGATATTGTAAAGAGAAAAAGTTGATACTCTTTAATGTGCTTTTCATACTATACTGAAATGAAAATTCAATTTTCAAAACAAAGTGTATTTATTTATTTATTTATTTCCTGAGGCTGGGGTTAAGCCCAGGGTCACACAGCTAGGAAGTGTTAAGAGTCAGATCACATTTGAACTCCGTCCTCCTGAATTCAAGGCTGGTGCTCTATCTACTGCGCCACTTAGCTGCCCCCAAAGTATATTTATTTAATCATATCTTTTCAGAGTTATATTTCACAAACATAGGCACCCCGTCAGATTTGTGGGCAATAAACTTGGAACCTCAAATTTTCTTTTTCTACATATTTAAAACATATGTAAATACTCATAAAGACAATATTTGTCCATGTAGAAGTATATGAAAATTTTAATAAGCTGTATTTAAAAATAATTTAGATGATTGAATTCTCTAAGGTTTTACTAACATTGATTTTCAAGAAACATATACCTTGCTTTGCCTTCACCTTACCCATTTATAATCCCTGTCAAAATTTTCAGCTCTCTTCCTTTCAGAAGAGAAATGCATCCATAAATCATCTCATTGGACCATTTTTGATGGTTTTGTATGTGAAACTAAGCCTTTGGAAATACCTAATGCTGTTGAACACCTCATGAGTAATGAACTGTATTACTGTTCTTAATGTGGCCTCAGCTGATTCTGAGTGCAGATTTTTTTCCAATTTTAAAATGTCTATTTAGGAAAAGATTAATGGGTTAGTGATATGTATCATGAGAAAACATAATATAGTTTAATGGAATTTACTGCACATAGCTAGTATAGATTAGGTTTGAAGGTACACTGTTCAATTTACCTATGATTTAAAAGCCTTAGATAGAAGACTTGCTAGTCAGCAGAACAGAGTAGAGGTCTATAGAGAGTGTGGAGTGACATTTAACTTTCCTTTTTATTTAGTTACTGCTTAGTTCTCTCAGGGTAATTGAAGAGAACTACATTTATGCTAATGTGATTCTCAATTTTGAATTACCATCTGAACAAATTTAATTGCTGCATTAGTCAAAACAGAATTTATCTGTCAGTTTTGATAAAGTGAGAGAAAATAATTGGCTTATTAATAACATTTTAAAAATAGCTGCAATTTTCTCACATCAAATGACAATGGGAAGACACAGTTAAGGTATTATAAAAACTGAGTCTAACAAATCTACTCTAATAACTAGGACTTCATTGATGCCACGTCAGAATGAAAATAAGCCTTCTGCACTTAACTTGATGCTGATGATACGGTGGAAAATATGTTTGTTTCAATGACCATCTGTTATTTGCAAGGATTTACATGCAATATAATTCTATGTGTAAAATACAAATGTGATGAGTTTATATAACAACAAAATAACTTGTCTTTATTGACTATTATATTACTATCACTTTTCCTTAAATTGCTGATGCATACTCTTTATGAGTATATGTTATGTTGGTCTTTTCTCTACTTATATTTGGATCCTGCTAAAAGCAACTTTTCTTAAGCAATATTATTTGTTAGCTGATCTTTAAAAAAAACTTTTAAAAATGGAATTGTACCTTCAATTTAAATAACCATTTATAGTTTATACAAACTTGGGTTAATTGCTGTGCTCCTTCCTTCTTTCATCTGTAAAAGAACAGAAAAATGAATGACAGATAATATATCCCTTATATTTATGCAGTGAGATAAATCCATGAACATCTTCAGGGCTCTCTCTTTTAAAAATTTTTCTTTAAATATGTCAAGTTTATTTTTCCTTTCCCCCTCCAGAAGAAAAGAATGTCTACAGAAGGCTAGCTTCTCCATCATTCATCCATATGGGTCCTTTGAGAACAGGATATTGAATGCCAGGAAAGACAACAAATAGGCTAACCAGGTAAAGAAGTAACTTCTAAAAGAGAGCAGCATTGTGGAAGGAGACCAGAGGCCAGAAGTGTCTGAAGTAAGCTGGAAGCTGCATAACAAGGAATGGCAGCTGAAATTCAATAAACAGAAGACTATGAGGCAAACCTGGAACTGTAGATTGGGCTATGGATACAGCCTATGGGTAAGCAGATGGCAACACAAATCAAGTACTGAGATAAGACTAACTTATATTAGTGTAATGGGAGAACTGATCCCCCTCTTAAGAAATTCTAAAGCTACTAATCTTTAATTAACTTAGGGGACCTGTATTCAGGGTCTTTGGACTTCACCTATTGGGAGTTTTTTAATGGAGCCTTTGACACAAACTTCATTAAATGGGGGTAGAAGGGAGGAGCTGAATTTCAACATTACGAGTACTGCTTATAACCTGTTTTCACAAAGCATGTTATGATGATAATAATGATGATAACTAGAATTTAAATGGTACTTTAAGGTTTGCAAACCATTTCATACAGGTTATTTAATCTTCCCAATAAAGGTACAAGGCAGGTGCTCTTATTATAACCACTTTAGAGATGAGAAAAATGAGGGAGAGTGTAGTCAAATGACTTTTCCCGGGACATACAACTAGTAACTATTTTCCATGGGATTTGAACTTACATCTCCTGAATCTTAAGTGCTATGCTCTGTTATTTATTTTATGCTTAATAATATTGATTTAGGTTCAGATGATTTGCCCACTTCTAGATTGTTTCTAGATCAATTGCTCTTCCAAGTTACCTCACTGCATTATGCAAATGTTGCCATACTTACAGAGATCCTATTTATGTTGTCCTCTTAAATCAAAAATTAGTTTTACTGTACAGTTGAAAGCAGCCCTTTCTTTTTTTTTATTTAGAATTTTTTTTCACAGTATATATGCATGAGTAATTTTTTTTATATTATCCCTTATATTCATTTTTCCAAATTATCCCCCCTCCCTCCACTCCCTCCCCTGATGACAGGCAATCCCATACATTTTACATGTGTTACAATATAACCTAGATACAATATATGTGTGTAAATACCATTTTCTTGTTGCACATTAAGTATTAGATTCCGAAGGTATAAGTAACCTGGGTAGATAGACAGTAGTGCTAAAAATTTACATTCATTTCCCAGTGTTCTTTCTCTGGGTGTAGTTATTTCTGTCCATCATTGATCAACTGGAAGTGAGTTGGATCTTCTTTATGTTGAAGATATCCACTTCCATCAGAATACCTCTTCCTACAGCATTGAAGTGTACAGCGATCTTCTGGTTCTATTCATTTCACTCAGCATCAGTTGATGTAAGTCTCTCCAAGCCTCTCTGTATTCCTCCTGCTGGTCATTTGAAAGCAGCCCTTTCTTATAAATACATTTTTTCAAAAGGCAGAGATAATTCTATTTTTATTGTTTGAAATCACCTATTCAAATTGGACATTTTCCTCTCATACTTATGTACATCCTTTCACTCAATTATCTCTAATATTTTGTTGAGAAAAAACCTTTTGATTCTATATCTGAATTCAGCATTTATTTCTGCTTTCAATTTTCCCTTTAACAAAAAAAATTGAAGTAAATAATTAAATGGTAATTGGAAAGTGTTTTAAAGTACATACTACAGGTTACTCATACTGAGAACTCGTGTTTTAAAAAAAACTTACCTCTTGCCTTGTACAGCAGGATTAGCACCAAAAATTAGTCTTATAATTGTACATGTTTTGAAGACTCATTTTCTCAGTTGTTTCCTCATAGGAGGATAGAAAAGCATTCCCCTTATTTGCTGCAGTTCTACTAAATAAAACCAAAATATGTGCTCCCCATATGGTTCAGAAATAGAAACTTCTCATAATTTCTAGCTATAAAATCTCAATGATTTTAAGATGTTTTATTTTGCCTTTTTTTTAGTGCTCTCATCTACATTTTTCTTTTCTGTTTATTCCCCTCTTGTGTTTCACTTCCCTTCACGCCAAATATCTTGAATGTAGCAAATATTAGCAAAAATCAAACTCATTCTTTGGATATATTTAATTTTAAAATTAAATAAAAGTTGTTTGAGGCAACATATCTGGTTCAGTATTTTTATAAGAATATAGAAGGATTTCTCATGCCACATTTTATTTGGTTATCTCTCTAAAGATAAAAACATGGATAATATTCTTTTTGGTTTTTTATAATAACAAAATATCATATTTATATAGTTCTTCAAGGTTTATGAAATGCTTTTTTCATAACAGCTCTGGAAGGTAGTAAGAACATTATTCTCCCCAGCTTTACAACACTGAAACCAATGGACAGAGTTGGAACTAAATTCAGATATTCTGATTTAAAGAACATTGATCATTTCACTGTCATAGTACAAATTTGAGCAGTCATTCTCAATTTGTCCGGTGTCCTGGATCCATTTGACAGTCTGGTGAAGGCTTTGGACTTTTTCTTATAATCATATTTTAAATGCACTAAATGAAATGAATAGGAATACAAAGAAAACTATTTTTGAAATGTTTATAATTTTTTAAGTTCATAAAGTATAGTTTTAAAAGTTCTGTTCTAGAACAGAGAATATAGTTTGTCCTAACTCCTGGATATAAGATGTGTTTCTGACACATACAGGACAAAGCATGCCATCCCACTTATTAAGGACTAAAAATTAAACATTGCTGAAGACCTCTAAGGATAGAGGGATTTATATATTGTTTTAAGGTTTGTGAAGCCAAAATGTTTATAAGATTTTGAATAAAAATACATATTTTAATATTTATATTCATTATAAAAATTTGCATTAAAAATTCTTTATATGAAGATAGATAATACACATTGTTCATCTTTCATTTTGAAGAGGACCAATGATATCATAGGTAATGGGGTTAAGTGAGGCAGAGTGGCACAAAATCATCAGCCTTACTCTCTCTTCCAGTCATGGAAATGTAGTGTCAAGAAAAAAACCCAAAATGTTGATGAACCAGGATGTGGTAGATAATCTTGGCATATTTTATGTCTGACCAAACCCAAAGCACTCCATAGAGCCACAAATTATTCTTATATGTCCACTTCACAAAGGAAGTCTTTATATGCTTTAGGTAGACATCCGTCTAACTGACTAAAGGACTGAAGTCCATTTCTTAACCTCAGTCAGATTTAGCCCATCTGCCAAGATGACTTTTACCACATGCTTCTTGGAGCCACAAGTAAAAGTTAGGCAGAAGTAAACACTAAAAGTGGATGGGCAGCTCTGAAGAAAGTCTCAGGAAGCTCTCACACTAGAGGTGCCAATCCTTCCTGAACATCCCCATAACCCATACATCTATAAAGAAAGATGATAGACATAGACATATTATAATTACATTAGAAACTTTTTTATAATGAAACTTCAGAGCATTTGTATGATGCCTATAAAATTATATTTTATGCTTTTAAAAACACTTCTGGAAAATAAAAGGATGAAGTATAATCTCTAGCTAGGTATATCTGTTGAACTTAGACATAAAATCACTAAAATCGTCCATTAAAATGGCAATCTTTTTGTGAAAAAATATTAACATAAAAAACTCTTTTCAACAGCAAAATAAGTTAATTGATAACATAGATATGCTATAATGTTCATGCATTTCAAGTTCACTTTCATGATATCATATTTTATATTTTTATCAGCATAAAGTTTTAAATAATGGGTAACATACCTACTGGACAAAAGGAAATTTCCACTATTTACTGATTTCTTATCATTCTTGGTTAACTTGAAGGTTTTGAATTAAATTTTCTGATTTAGATTAGACTTCAGACTGTAAATAGTTAGAAAACATACTTGAATTGATATTGAGTCTAGTTTATACACATTATAAACTTTATTAAGACAGGGATTGTGTTAACATTGTAGATATTTCAAAGGCACCAAAAGAAAAATGCAACATAAGAAATATCAGTGATAATCACAGAGTTTCTAAGTTCCTTCTAAAGCTGTAGTCCAGAGAATCAATAAAAAAGGAATAATTAGATACATAATGCTACAACAAATATATTTTCTCATATAATTGAATTTTTACACATTATTACAGATGTAATTGGGTAGGAGAAAAATACCAAAGTGTGCAAAAACATTAACACTGAATTAAGACAAGATTAAGTAAAAAATATTTCTCCAATAGAGAAATGTTTTCAATTCTAACATAATGTGATTTCATTGAAAGCAATCTTGGCAAGAATTGTTAGCAATCATTGAAGATTATGACCTAATACAAATTTATTGAAACATCAAAGACATTAAATGTAATAAAGTATAAAATAATTTGAAATATATGATATGGGACATATGGAGGAGTATAACCTTATTTTTTTAATTAAATAACAGTCGATAGCTATGTTGATAGTAACAGCTGATAGCTCTCAGGTATGTGATCTTAAGGAATTTTAAGGTCTAAAAGTTCTTTAAAGATCTGGAAAAGGACAATTTCTCTTTGAGAATTTTTTTATTTTATTAAAGCTTTTTTATTTTTCAATTACATATGCATGGACAACTATTTGAAATTAACCCTTACAAAATTTAATGTTCCAATTTTCCCCTTCTTCCCCCACCCCACACCTAAATGTCAAGTAATAAAAATTATGTTGACTGTGGTAGAAATGTGTTAAATCCAATATATGCAAACATATTTATACCCAATCAATATCAATTGGAGAATGGCTTGAATTCTTAAAATTTGATTCAATTCTTTATATATTTTAGAAATGAGGCCTTTATCAGAACACTTGAATATAAAAATGTTTTTCCAGTTTATTGCTTCTCTTCTAATCTTATCTGCATTAGTTTTGTTGGTACAAAACATTTTAACATAATATAATAAAATTCTCTATTTTGTGATCAATAATGATCTTTAGTTCTTCTTTGGTGACAAATTCCTTTATCCTCCACAGATCTGAGAGCCAAACTATCTTATATTCTTTAAAATATGTTTATAATATCATTCTTTATGTCCAGATCATGAACCCAATTTGACTTTATCTTGGTATATAGTGTTAGGTGTGGTGAATGCCTATTTTCATTCATACTAGTTTCCAATTTTCCAAGCAGTTTTTGTCAAATAGTGAGTTCTTATCCCAAAAGCTGGGGTCTTTGGGTCTGTCAAACACTAGATAACTATAGTCAATGACTATTTTGTCCAGAATTCTAACCTATACCACTAATTGACTATTTCTTAGTCATTACCAAATAATTTTGATGACCACTGCTTTATAAGATCTTTTTAGATCTAGTACAGCGACGCCACCTTTATTTTCATTTTTTTTTCATTAACTCCCTTGAAATTCTTGACATTTTGTTCCTCCAGATGAATTTTGTCATTTTTTTTTCTAAATCTGTAAAATAATTTCTTGGGAGTTAGACTGGTATAGCAATAAATAAACAGATTAATTTAGGTAGTATTATCATTTTTATTATATTCACTTGGCCTACCCAAGAGCACACAATATTTTTCTAGTTGTTTAGATCTGACTTTATTTGTGTGAAAAGTATATTGTAGTTGTGTTCATATAGTAAACTTTGCCTTGATAGGTAGACTCCCAAATATTTTATGTTTTTGATAGTTATATTCAATGGAATTTCTCTTGCCATCTCTTGCTGCTGTTCTGTGTTGGTGATATATAAAAATGCTGATGATTTCTGTGGATTTATTTTATATCTTGCAACTTTGCTAAATTTGTGGATTGTTTCCAGTAATTTTTCAGTTGATTCTGTAGGGTTCTCTAAGTATATCATCATATCATTTGCAAAGAGTGATAAATTTTTTATTACCTA
The DNA here is from genome assembly GCF_048593235.1 of Sminthopsis crassicaudata. Taxonomy (NCBI): domain Eukaryota; kingdom Metazoa; phylum Chordata; class Mammalia; order Dasyuromorphia; family Dasyuridae; genus Sminthopsis; species Sminthopsis crassicaudata. The sequence goes on from NC_133621.1 coordinate 234,149,941, forward strand.
CTCTACTTCCTTTAATCTCTTTTTCTTATCTTATTGTCAAATCTAACATTTCTAATATAATATTGAATAGCAATGGTAGGCAACCTTGTTCCACCCCTGATCTTACTGAGAATGGTCTCATTACATATGCTTGTGGTAATTTTAAATAGATGGTACTGATCATTTTAAGGAAAAGTCTATCTATTCCTATATTCTATAGTGTTTTTAATAGGAATGGATGTTGGACTTTTATCAAATGTTTTTTCTACATGTATTGAGATAGTCATGTGTTTTTGCTCAGTTTGGTTATTGAAATAGTCAATTATGCTAATAAAAATAATATGCTTTTGTAATATTGAACCAACCCTGAATTCTTGATATAAGTCCTACTTGGTTAGGGTATATTATCCTGGAGATGAGTTTTTATAATCCCTTTGCTAATATTTCATTTAAGATTTTTGCATCAATATCATTTGGGGAATTCATCTATAATTTTCTTTCTTTTTGTTTTTGTTTTTGTTTTTTTTTGGTTTTATCCTACGTGATTTAATTATCAGTACCATGTCTGTGTCATAAAGGGAATTTGGTAGGAGTCCTTCTTTCTCTATACTTTTTAATTTTTCTTTAAATGTTTGACAGAATTCACATGTAAATCAATCTGGCCCTGTAGATTTTTTCCTAGGGAGTTGATTAATAGCTTGTTCTATTTCTTTTTCTAAAATGGGACTATTTAAGTAAATTTTTCCTCTTCTGTTAATCTGGACAATCTATATTCTTGTAGGTATTCTTCCATTTCATTTAGGGTATAAAATTTATTGGTATAAAGTTGGGCAAAATTAATTATTAATTTTCTTTTCTAAAATCTTAATTATTGCTCTAATTTCATCTTCATTGATGGAAAATTCTCCCTTTTCCTTTTTGAGACTAACAATTCGATTTTCCTCTTTCCTTTTTCTAATCATATAAACCACCTCTTAATTTTTTGTATTAATTTATTTTTTTATTTTCAATTTTATTGATCTCCCTTTTATTTTTAGAATTTTTAGTATGGTATTTAATTGGGAGGTTTTACTTTGTTCTTTTTTCTAGCTGTTATGTTGCAAGCCCAATTCATTGATCTTCTCTTTCTCTATTTTTATGCAAATAAGCATCTAGAGATACAAACTTCCCCTTATTACAGCTGTATCCCACAATTTTATTATGTTGTCTCATTATTGTCATTCTCTTAGATGAAATTATTGATTGTAACCATGATTTGTTTTTTCACAATTCATTCTTTTGTATTAGATTATGTAGTTTCCAATTAATTTTTCATTTATTTCCTCTGGCCTTTTATTGAATTCAATTTTAATTTCATCATGATCTGGAAAAATGCATTTACTATTTCTGCCTTTCTGCATTTGATTTTGAGGTCTTTATGCCCTAATATATGGTCAATTTTTGTATAGGTTCCATGAATTGCTGAGGAAAAGTGTACTCCTTTCTGTCTCCATTCACTTTTCTCCAAAGATCTATCATACCTAAGTTTTCTAATGTTCTATTCACCTCCTTAGCTTCTTTCATTGTGGTTTGATTTATCTAGGTCTGAGAGAGCAAGCTTGAGGTCCTGCACTATTAAAGTTTTGTGGTCTAATTCTTTTTGAAACTCTCTTAATTTCTCCTATATATATTATATCATTTTGTGCATATATATTTAGTATTAATATTGCTTCATTATCTATGGTACCCTTTAGCAAGGTATAATTTCCTTCATTATTTCTTTCAATTAGATCTATTTTTGTTTTTGCTTACTCTGAGATCCAGATTAGTATCCCTCCTTTTTTTTTTACTTCACCTGAAGCATAATAATGTGTTTCCTATAAACAAAATATTGCAAGATTCTTGCTTTTAATCCAGTCTGCTATCCAATAAAACGGAAATGGATCCCAATCACATTCACAGTTAAAATGACTAATTAATTCTATATTTCCTGCCATCTTACTTACATCAAATTATGCTTTTCTCTTTTCTTTCCTTGCTTCCCTTCTCCCCAGTATTTTGCTTTTGACCATCACTTCCCTTAAGCAGCCATCCCCTTTTTTAACTCCTCCTCCTTTCTTATGCCTTTACCATAATTTTTCTCTTTTCCTTTCTATTAGCCTCTCCCTTTCCTTTCCCTTTTTTCCTCCATCTTTCCTACAAAATGAAATACATTTCTTTGTGAAAGCACATATGTCTAATATTCTCTTTCAGCCAAATGTGATGAGAATAAGATTCACACATCCACATCATTCCCTTCCCTTCTTTCCCTCAATTATAATAAGTTTTCTTTGCATCTGCATAATATGCAGTTTCCCTCATTTTACCTCCATTTTCCTCTTTTTTCCAGTACAATCCCCTTTCTACCTTTCTTTTTTATATTATAACAGTAAAATTAATTATACTTGCACTTTCTCTATATATCCATAACAGAGATATAGTTCTCAAGAGTTCTTTATTTCTTCACCTTTTATGCTTCTCTTGAGTTCTAGATTTGGAGGTAATTTTTTTTTTCAGCTCTGCTCTTTTCATCTGAAATAAATGAAATTCACCTGTATTATTAAATGCACATCTTCCATGAAAGAAAATGCTCAGTTTAGCAGGGTAGTTTATTCTTGGTTGCATTCCAAGTTCCTTTGCTTTTCAGAATATCTGATTCCAGGTTCTTTAATCCTTTAAGGTTGAAGCTGCTAGGTTCTGGGTAATCCTTATCATGGTTCATCAGTATCTGAATTATTTCTTTCTGGGTGCTTGCAATATTTTTTTCCTTGGACCAATAATTCTGAAATTTAGCTACAATATTTCTTGGAGTTTTTAATTTGGGGTCTCAGGAGGTGCTTAGTGAATTTTTTCAATGACTATTTTACATTCTGATTCTAGTATATTAGGGAAATTTTCTTTGATGATTTCCTGAAACATAATGTATATCCTTTTTTCTTTTTTTTCTTCATAGTTTTTAGTAAGTCCAATAACCTTAGATTGTCTCTAATAGATCTATTTTCCAGGTCAGTTGTTTTTCCAAGTAAGTATTTTATATGATCTTCTATTTTTTTTTTCATTTTTTGGTTTTGTTTGACTGATTCTTGATGTTTCATTTCCATTTGTTAATTTCTGATTTTTAGCGAATTATCTTATTTGTTTACCTTTTTAAGTTCTTTTTGTATTTGGGCAATTGAATTTTCAGATGAGTTGTTTTGTTCTGTGATTTTTTTCCCATTTCACAAATTCTGTTTTACAGGGAGCTATTTTCTTTTGCATTTTGTCAAATCTATCTTGTAAGGAATTATATGCTTTTTCCATTTCACAAATTTATTTTGTAAGTAGTTTTCTTCTGATAATTTCTGTGTTTCCTTTTCCAAACTCTCTTGTGAAATTCTTTTCTTTGCCCATTTTTCTTCTAGCTCTCTTTTAAGATCCTTTTAATTTTTTTTTCCAAGAGAGCCTTGTGAGATGTGGACTAATTCATATCACTCTTTGGAGCTTCATCTGGAGATATGATAACTTCAGGTCCCATGAAATTCTGGCATTTCAGGGTTCACTATTTGTCTTTTGTATTTGTGCTGGATTTCTTATAACTAGTCTGCTTATTTACTGGCTTACAACCAGAACAAAGTAGCCAATACTGCTGTATATTACCCCTCGTAGATTTTCTGGAGCACAGAGCCCACACCACCCCAGGATTATATGCTGCCTGCATGTGCTTGGCTCACCTGTCTCTGTGCCTGATTGAAACAGACTTTTCTGGAGATCTTTGAAATTATCTTCTAATTAGTAATTTGTTACACTCCCAATATTTGTTGATTTTGTAACTCCAAAACTAGTTCAGATGCTGGATTTGCTATTAATTAATGTAAGGGTCATGGGGAGAGCTGAGAAAAAGATGTGTCTCCTCTCTGCTCAGAAGAGATTTTGTTTGGAAAACAAAACAAAACAAAACAAAACCACTTAATATTTTAAAATAGTTCTTTGTTGTAAAATGGTTAACTTTAAATTTGAAGCAAGAAAAAAAAAACATTCTAAAAATTGGAATTATCTTCAAATGAAAGGGATTGCCTTAGAAGGTAGTAAGTTTCTATTCACTGTACTTATTCAAGCCAAGGTTAAATACTTTGTGTATAGTTAGGGGTATATTTTGATGATGATACACATTTATTATTTGTATAGTTTCATTTTTTTCCAATGTATCTTGAAAGTGTTCTTTTATTCTTGGGAGGTGAATGCTGTTATCTCAATTTCTGAGGAAAATTGAAGCAAATAGAGATTCAGTAATGTGCCAAGAGTCACACAGTAAGCATCTGAGATTGAATTAAAAACAGACTTCCCGAATGTAGGTCCAGTTATACTTTGACTTAGCTACCTTGAGATGAAAGTTGATCACTTCATACTCTGTATGATTCTCTCATTCTGTGTCCTAGCAATGGCATTAACAAGGTTGGTTCAATGCAATATTTTGAAAACAATATGGGATAGGAAGAACAAAGAAGTGTCACATTTTAGTTTGGTCTTTCATTTTGATTTTTGATTACTAACTTACAAAAACATATGAAGACATTTTCACCATTGTCTCTTGCATGCTTTTGGTTATTCGTCCTTTGGCATTAGATGAAACTGTTCTGCACCTTTCAATGGAGTTTGTGAGATAAATCATAATAATAGCAAAATATTTAAATTTAAACTAAAGTTAATATAGTTGGATATGTAGATATTTAACCTACAGAAACAAAACTCCTTTGGGAGGTTTTCCAAAACCTTTAAGAGTGTTAAAGGGTTTTGAAACTACAAACTTTGAGAAATGCTTCTTTACATCAATTTTGGACCTATGTAGCAAATAAATGGTGAACAAAATCATTTGGAATTAGTGAAGTTTAGGTTTTTTTAGAAAGGTTATCACACATATGCCAGATGGGAACTAAAGAAAAACATGAATAATAATTCCAAAAGACTCATGATGAAAAAATGGACCCTATCTCCAGAGATGAAATTGATGAACTTTTAAGAGAAGAATGAAATGTTTTAAAACAACTTATCTTGCTCTCTCTCTCCATTCTTCCTTCCCTTCTTCCCTCCCTCCCTCCTTCATTATCTTCATTCCTTCCTTCCTTCCTCCCTCCCTCCCACTTTTCCTTTCTTTTTTCCCTATATTTTCCACAACATTCATATATCACAATTTATTCAGCCATTCTCCAATTGATGGGCATCCATTCAATTTCCAGTTCCTTGCCACTACAAAAAGGGCTTGTACAAACATTTTTACACATGTGGGTCCTTTTCCCTTTTTTATGAAATCTTTGGGATGCAAACCCAGTAGAGAAAATGCTGGATACAAAGGATATGCAGTTTGATAGCTTTTTGGGAATAGTTCTGAATTGCTCTCCAGAATGCTTGGATCATTTCACAACTCCATCAACAATGCATCCCAGTTTTCCCACATGTACTTAAAAATTATCATTATCTTTTTCTGTCATTTTAGCCAATCTGAAAGATGTATAGTGATACTTTAGAGTTATCTTAATTTGCATTTCTCTAATCAATAGTGATTCAGAGCATTTTTTCATATGAGTAGCAATCCTCCAAGATTTCTTATTCAACAATTTAAAAATTCATATGAGATCACCAATCTCTTGAAATATGGAAGAATGTAATTGTATATTTATTTAAAAACATATAGATATAAATGACAGTGATGATTATGTGTTTATTTTTACTTTTAAATATATATTTTATTCATTTATGGGTTCTCTATTCCTGTCCTTCCTCCAACCTTTTTTTCTCCTTATAAAACATAAAACTCCCCACTTTATATAACAAAATGTCTGTTACATAATAAATGCAGATTTCTGGGGACTTCTGGGCCAAGATGGCGGCGAGGAGGCACACAGCTGTTTGAATTCCGCATTTTCTCTCAGAATTTACTTCATGACAAGCCTTGGAATTAATGCTTGACCAGAAAAAACCCCCACAAATAATCACCAATAGAAGACATCCTTGAAATTCTCCAGAAAAGGTCTGTGTTTGCTAGGGGGAGGGGACAAACATACTGGGTGTAGATTGAGGGCAAGCAGCCATAGTGAGGCATGCAGCTTATACTGCTCAGACTGGAGGGAGGAGGGGTACGCTCTCTTCCATTTCTGAAGAACGACCTTTACCCCAGGGTGGATGTTCCATCTTGGCAGCAAGCCAGGAACAGCAGAGAATGTGTAAACACTGCAGATAAAGAATAATGCGGGAAAGCTAGTGTCTCTTGGGACCCAGCTACCCCCACCCACACCCAGAGTGACTCAGCAAGTTCTTAGATCCTCAGAGTGCAGACACAGTGCATCCATCTCTGCCCTGTTAGTGCCTCGCTGCATTCTGTAGAGGAAGCCGGGTAACACCATCCAGCCCCATCCCCCCCCCCCCCAGAAACAGACCAATTGTTTCTCTGGTCAATTTGTTGTCTTTGATTCAGCTCTGACAAAATGAACAAAAAGTTTAAAAGGGCTCTAACCATTGACAGCTTCTGTATGGATAGAGACCAGATTTCAAACCCTGAGGAGACTAAAAGCAGACTGTCTCCAGAGGAATCCTCTAAGAGGGATATGAGCTGCTCCTCAATACACAAAACTCTCATAGAGGAAATCAAAAAGGCTCTCACAAGAGAGCTAGAAGAGAAATGGGAAAAGGAAAGGGAAGCTTGGCAAGAGTCTGGAGAAGTCATCCAGAGTGGATAAAGGGATCAAATAATTGAGAAATAAAATTAGTGAGTTGGAAAAAGAAAACAGCTCTCTAAAAATAAAATTGATGGAATGGAAAAAAATTCCATAGAAGATAAAAACTCGACTGGACAATCACAAAAAGATATAAAAAAAGTGAGTGAATAAAATACATCATTGAAAATTAGAATCGAACAAGTAGAAATGAATGACTCAAGGAGAAACCAAGAAGTAGTCAAGCAAAACCAGAAAAACGAAACAATTTAAAAGAATGTCAAGTAACTTATTGGAAAAGACAAACAGATCCAGGAGAGACAATTTGAGAATAATCAGACTCCCTGAAAAATGTGAGGAAAAAAAAGAGCCTGGACACTATTTTCCAGGAAATTATCAAAGAGAACTGCACAGATGTTTTAGAAACAGAGGGTAAAATAGACATTGAAAAAATTCATCAATCACCTACTGAAAGGGACCCTAAAATCAAAATGCCAAGAAATATAGTGGCCAAGTTCAAGAACCATCAGACAAAGGAAAAACATATTGGACGCTGCTAAAAAAAAAAAGCAATTCAGATATGGAGGAGCCACAATAAGGATAACTCAGGATCTAGCAGCATCCACATTAAAGGAATGAAGGGCCTGGAATATGATATTCCGAAAGGCTAAGGAATGTGGTATGCAACCAAGAATAACTTACCCAGCAAAAATGAGCATCCTTTTCTAGATAAGAAGATGGACATTTAACAAAATAAATGAATTTCATCTATTTTTGATGAAAAAACCAGATCTACACAAAAAGTTTGATCTTCAAATACAGAATTCAAGAGATTTCTAGAAAGGTAAAAAGAAATCTTGAGAACTATATTTCTGCCATAAAGATATGTAAAGAACAAATGTATAATTTGTCCTAGAAACTAGAGGTAGGAAATTATACCATAAAAAAGTGTAAAGTGGTGGTACTACATCTCATGAAGAAGCAAAGGTAACCTATTATATCTCAGAGAAAGAAAGGGAATGAACAACGTGTGTATCAATAGACATATTCCATTTATGGTGTAACTTCTTCCACTTCATTGAAAAGTGGGAGGGAAGGAGTAAGCTAAGGGGAAGGCAATGCAGAAATTGTGAGGAAAAGGTGTAAAATAGGGGGAGGAAGTTGGTGACAGATACTAAAAAGGGAGGGCTGTGAAAAGCAAGTGGTGATCACAAGTTTAATACTGGGGAGAGGGGTAAGAGGGAAGCAAAGAAGAAAAGCATAAGCAGGGGTTAACAGGATGGCAAGCAATATAGAATAAGTTATTCTAACCATAAATGTGAATGGGGTAAACTCTCCCATAAAGAGGAAGCAGTTAGCAGACTGGATTAAAAGCCAGAATCCTACAAAATGTTGTTTACAGGAAACACACCTGAAAGAAGGTGCTACATTCAGAATAAAGGTAAAAGGGTGGAGCAGAATCTACTATGCTTCAGGTGAAGCCAAAAAAGCAGGGGTAGACATTCTCATCTCAAATCAAGCAAAAACAAAAATTGATCTAATTAAAAGAGACAAGGAAGGGCATTATATCTTGCTAAAGAGTTGCTTAGATAATGAAGCAGTATCAATATTAAACATATATGCACCAAGTGATGCAGCATCTAAATTCTTTTTTTTTGTTTTTTTTTTTGTTTTTTTGTTTTTTTGTTTTTTTTTGTTTTTTTGAGCTGGCACTTTTATGAAATGTTTATTTAACAGGTCAACCTTGCCCTCTGCCCCCAACCCCAAACTGGAGTTTCTTCTTGTTTCCATACTGTGTGTGGGTAATGACAAAAACAGCTGCTGACAAAGCTGAACAGAACAAACTATTTCAAGAGTATGGCTAACAATGGCTTTAGTTATTGGTTTTTTTCTTTCTAAAGGCAAAATATAAATATATATTATACATATATATGTATATGTATATATATATATATATATATATATATATATATATATATATATATATATATATATATATATGTACTCTACAGATCACAACAATGGTTTAGACACACTAAATAAGTTCAAGTGATATCTGACAACAGGCACACCCAGGAAACACAAAGTTGAGTTGAGCTGCTTCTGGGGCCCTCATTGCCCCATCTTCTGGCCACTAGTTGACTATTGAGGGAGAAACTTGCCTAGTGCCAAGGAAAGGGACAGGAAGAACTGCAGTGTCATGTTGGAAGGGTGATGCACAGAAAGCAGCAGGTCGGAAAGTGGTACCCGTTAGACATTGCTCAGGGCAGCCACCCCAGGGAGGACTTTGCCCTCCAGCAGCTCTAGACTGGCACCACCCCCAGTGCTCACATGGCTGACTTTGTCCTCAGTGTTCCATTTGGCACAATAAGTGGCAGTATCACCACCACCTATGATAGTGATACAGCCCCTCTTGGTGGCCTCCACCACATTGTTCATGAGCTCTTTGGTTCCTCAAGCAAAGGCTTCCCACTCAAATACTCCAACAGGTCCATTCCACACAATCTATTTGGCCTGGGCCACGGCTTCCGCATACTTCTTGCTGCTCTCAGGACCACAGTCCCAAACCCATCCATCCAGCAGGGATGCCAGAGGCCAATGTGGCTTGGCCAGTCTTGGCATTCTCATCGAACTTATCCGCTGTGACGAAGTCAACAGGCAAAGTGATCTTGACACCATTCTTCTCAGCCTTGGCCATCAGGTCTTTGACAATCTTAGCCCCCTCTTCATCAAAAAGAGAAGTTCCAATCTCCATGTTGTTAAGCACCTTGAGGAAGGTGAAACCCATCCCACCACCAATGATCATCTCATTGACTTTGTCTAGCATGTTGTTGATCAACTGGATTTTATCGGCAACTTTAGCTCCGCCCAATATGGCCAGGAAGGGCCTCTCTGGGCTCTCCAAGGCCTTGGCAAAATAAGTCAGCTCCTTTTTCATAAGGAAACCACATGCCTTCTGGGCAAATTCACTCCCACCATGGAACTGTGGGCACGGTGAGCAGTATCAAAAGCATCATTGACATAGACATCCCCCGACTTGGAGAGAAATGCTTGGAAGGCTTCTACTTTAGCTGGATCAGCTTTGATCTTGTTCCCAGATGCATCTTTGCCTTTTCCTTCTTCTTCAACATGGAAGCGAAGATTCTCCAGCAAAATGATAGAACCATTAGGTGGGTTAGCACAGGCTTTCTCCACTTCTGGACCCACACAATCCTTCAGGAACAGAATATCTTTGCCAAGCAAGGATTTAAGCTCTGCAGCCACGGGTTCCAAAGAGTATTTGTCAGGCATAGGGATACCATCAGGTCGGCCTAAGTGGCTCATCAGAACAATGGACGTGGCTCCATTATCCAAACAGTAAAGAATGGTAGGAAGAGCAGCCTCGATTCTCTGATTGTTGGTTATCTCCTTGTTCTTCATGGGAACATTAAAATCTACCCTCATGATGACCCTTTTCCCCTTCAGGTCCACCTTGTCCAAGGTCAGTTTGCTGGAGAGAGACATGCTGGCGGCGAGGAGGTGGTGGGGTGGCTGCGGCTGGAGCTCGGACTGCCTGGCATCTAAATTCTTAAAAGAGAAATTAAGAGAGCTGCAAGAAGAAATAGACAGCAAAACTATAATAGTGGGAGATCTCAACCTTGCACTCTCAGAATTAGATAAATCAAACCACAAAATAAATAAGAAAGAAGTCAAAGAGGTAAATAGAATAATAGGAAAGTTTGATATTATATATCTTTGGTGAAAGCTAAATGGAGACAGAAAGGAGTACACTTTCTTCTCAGCAGTTCATGGAACCTATACAAAAATTGATCATATACTAGGACACAAAAACCTCAAAATCAAATGCAGTAAGGCAGAAATAGTAAATGCATCCTTTTCAGACCACAATGCAATGAAAATTACATTCATAAAAAGCCAAGGGAAAATAGACCAAAAAATAATTGGAAACTAAATAATCTCATACTAAAGAATGATTGGGTGAAATAGCAAATCATAGATATAATTAATAACTTCACCCAAGAAAATGACAAAAATGAGACATCATACCAAAATGTGTGGGATACAGCCAAAGCAGTAATAAGGGGAAATTTTATATCTCTAGAGGCCTACTTGCATAAAATAGAGAAAGAGAAGGTCAATGAATTAGACTTACTACTAAAAATGCTAGAAAAGGAACAAATTAAAAACCCCCAGACAAACATGAAATTTGAAATTCTAAAAATAAAAGGTGAGATTAATAAAATTGAAAGTAAAAAAAAAAAAAAAAACTATTGAATTAATTAATAAAACTAAGAGGTGGTTCTCTCTCTCTCTCTCTCTCTCTCTCTCTCTCTCTCTATATATATATATATATATATATATAAAACTTAAAGGAAAATGAAGAATACCTTCAAAAATATAACTTGCCCAGATTAACAGAGGAAGAAGTAAATAGTCTAAATAATCCCATTTCAGAAAAATAAATAGAATAAGCTATTAACCAACTCCCTAAGAAAAAAACCCCAGGACCAGATGGATTTACATGTGAATTCTACCAAACATTTAAAGAACAATTAACTCCAATGGTATATAAACTATTTGAAAAAATAGGGATTGAAGGAGTCCTACCAAATTCCTTTTATGACACAGACATGGTACTGATACCAAAACCAGGTAGGCTCAAAACAGAGGAAGAAAATTATAGACCAATTTCCCTAATGAATATTGATTATAAAATCTTAAATAAAATATTAGCAAAAAGACTACAGAAAATCATCCCCAGCATAATACACTATGACCAATTGGAATAAATAACAGGAATGCAGGGCTGCTTCAATATTAGGAAAACTATTAGCATAATCAACTATATCAATATCCAAATTAACAAAAACCATATGATCATCTCAATAGATGCAGAAAAAGCATTTGATAAAATCCAACATTCATTCCTACTAAAAACACTTGAGAGTATAGGAATAAATGTGCTATTCCTTAAAATAATCAGGATTATATATTTAAAACAGTCAGCAAACATCATATGTAATGGCAATAAACTGGAACCGTTCCCTGTAAGATCAGGAGTGAAACAAGTTTGCCCACTATCACCATTACTACTCAATATTGTACTAGAAATGCCAGCCTCAGCAATAAGAGCTGAGAAAGAGATTAAAGAATTAGAGTAGGTAATTCGGAAATCAAACTATCACTATTTGCAGATGATATGATGGTATACTGAGAGAACCCCAAAGACTCTGCTAAAAAGCTATTAGAAATAATTCATAACTTTAGCAATGTTGCAGGATACAAAATAAATCCACATAAATCCTCAGCATTTTTATACATTAGCGACACAGTCCAACAGCAAGAGATACAAAGAGAAATTCCATTCAAAATAACTGTCAATGCTATAAAATATTTGGGAATATATCTATCAAAAGAAAGTCAGGAATTATATGAGCAAAATTACAAAACACTTGCCAGAAAAATAAAGTCAGATTTAAATCATTGGAAAGATATTAAGTGATCTTGGATAGGCTGAGCGAATATAATCAAGATGACAACATTCCCTAAACTAATCTATTTATTTAGTACTATACCAATCAGGCTTCCAAGAAACTATTTTAATGAAAAATAACAACAAAATTCATATGGAAGAACAAAAGGTTGAGAATTTCAAGGGAATTAATTGGAAAAAAAATCAAATGAATGTGGCCTAGCTGTACCTGATCTAGAACTACATTATAAAGCAGCAATCACCAAAACCATTTGTATTGGCTAAGAAAAGTTGATCAGTGGAATAGGTTAGGTTCACAGGACAAGATAGTGAATAAAAATATCAATCTAGTGTTTGACAAACCCAAAGATCCCAACTATTGGAATAAGAATTCATTATTTGACAAAAACTGCTGGGAAAACTGGAAATTGATATGGCAGAAACTAGGCATGGACCCACATTTAACACAACATACTAAGATAAGATCAAAAACATAGGATAGTTTACTTCTCAGACTTGTGGAGGAAGAAGTAATTTGTGACCAAAAGAAAATTAGAGATCATTATTGATCACAAAATAGAAAATTTTGATTACATCAAATTAAAAAGCTTTTGTACAAACAAAACTAATGCAAGCAAGATTAGAAGGGAAGTAACAAATTGGGAAAACATTTTTACAGTTAAAGGTTCTGATAAAGGCCTCTTCTCCAAAATATACAGAGAAATAACTCTAATTTATAAGAAATCAAATCATTCTCCAATTGATAAATGGTCAAAGGATATGAACAGACAATTTTCAGATGATGAAATTAAAACTATATCCACTCATATGAAAGTGTTCCAAATCACTATTGAGCAGAGAAATGCAAATTAAGACAACTCTGAAATACCACTACACACCTGTCAGACTGGCTAAGATGACAGAAACAAATAATGATGAATGTTGGAGGGGATGTGGGAAAACTGGGACACTAATGCATTGTTTGTGGAGTTGTGAAAGAATCCAACCATTCTGGAGAGCAATCTGGAATTATACCCAAAAAGTTATCAAACTGTGCATACCCTTTGATCCAGCAGTGCTCCTACTGGGCTTATATCCCAAGGAAATTCTAATGAAGGGAAAAGTACCTGTATGTGCCAAAATGTTTGTGGCAGCCTTTTTTGTAGTAGCTAGAAACATGAAAATGAATGAATGCCCATCAATTGGAGAATGGTTGGATAAATTATGGAATATGAACATTATGGAATATTATTGTTCTGTAAGAAATGACCAGCAGGATGAATACAGAGAGGCTTGGAGAGACTTACATCAACTGATGCTGAGTGAAATGAGAAGAACTAGGAGATCATTATACACTTCAACAACAATATTATATGAGGATGTATTCTGATGGAAGTAGGTATCTTCAACATAGAGAAGAGCTAATCCAAATCCAATTGATCAATGATGGACAGAATCAGCTACACCCAGAGAAGGAACACTGGGAAATGAGTGTAAACTGTTTTGCATTTTTTGCTTTTCTTCCCAGTTTATTTTTACCTTCCGAATCCAATTCTTCCTTTGCAACAACAACAACTACAACAACAAAATTCAGGTCTGCACATATATATTGTATCTAGGATATACTATAACATATTTAATATGTATGGGAATGCCTGCCATCTAGGGGAGAGAGTAGAGGGAAGGAGGGGAAAATTTGGAATAGAAGGAAGTACAAGGGACAGTGTTGTAAAAAAATTACCTATACATATGTACTGTCAAAAATGTTATTAATATAAAATTAATAAAAAAATTTTTACAACATTATCCCTTGCACTCACTTCTGTTCTGATTTGTGCCTTCCTTCCATCCACCCCTTCCCCTAGATGGCAGGCAGTTATGTTATAACTATATAACATATGTTAGATATGTTATAGTATATGCTAGATGCAATTTATGTGTGCAGAACCGAATTTCTTGTTGCATAGCAAAAATTGGATTCAGAAAGTAAAAATAACCTGGGAAGAAAAATAAAAATGCAATCAGTTTAATACTCATTTCTCAATGTTTCTTTTCTGGGTGTAGCTGATTCTGTCCATCCTCTAGGAGGGGGTGATTGCTGGGAGGGAGGTACTGCTGGTATTATTGCCTCTCCTACTACTCCTTTTCTCTCCTTCCCAGTAGGTGGACTTGATGGGGGCGTGTCAATAATCTGCTCCATTTTAGGCTGGGTTGAAGCTGCCTTGTAAGAGTGAAAAATCACCATGGCCTTGAACCTCACTTAACTCCTCGTGCCCTCTGGTGATATTGCCATTAATCTGTTCTTTGTCTTCCTCTTTTTCCTCATACTTCCTCATCTGGTTGTTCTTAAAACTTACTTTTTCTATAATTTGCAGGATTCTTTAAGGCCAATTGCATAATGTTATATATATATATATAGAATGTTTCCTTGGAAATTGAATGAGGACCTTTATCATTGTAGTATTCACATAGTTGATCTACAAGTTTCCAATTATCTGGCTCTATATCTTCTTCCTTTCAGAACTAAGGGTATATGAACTCTTATGTACCCAAGAGTCTATTGATCTGCTTCCAAGTTACAGGTAAGCCTTTTTCCCTTGATCAACTTAAGTATGCTTTCCATAGTGTCCCCTCGGGGCAGGGGTGAGGATGGGGCTGGTGATGGGGGAGAATCTTTTCCCAATATCTGCCCCATTTCAGCTATAAAAGGTTACTAGTTCAGTGCTTAGCAAAGTAAGTTCCCTGTTTGTCTATTTAAATACTCAGCCTTTTTCCTGGTCACCAGGGACTTCTTCAGTGAAATTAGGGTCCTTGATCCACACATTGGCCACCAAATGTGAAGTCTTAATTAGCACCTTGCATACCTTAGAATCAGCTGCAGTCAGGATAAACAAAAGGCCTTGGCTTTTATTCTTGATCTTTAGGGGTAGAAGTGAATTGGATGGATGCAGGATCTCCACAACCCTTCTTCTCTGCCTCTACTGCCAAAAGTGACTCTGGCTAGTCTTACTCCACCCCTTAGTCCCTCCTACAATTCTCTGTATACACCAAATGATTGAGCCAGCACAGAATAGTGGAAAGGGTCATATTCCAAGCATATTCTAATAGAGTATTGTCCAATAAATAATTAGCCTTAAGTGCTTAGTTGTCCAAGTGCACCTATTCAGAGTTTTAGCCCTTTACACCCTTCTGTTTAGCTTACTCCCTTCCTTTTCACATTTCCCCTCCCAATTTTCAATGAGGTGGGAGAAGTTTTTCTGTAAATTGAATGTCTAATATTTTTCTCTTTATAAGCCAATTCTGATGAGATTAAGATACACACTATGTTCATCCTTCTCCCTTCTTTCCCTCAGATATAATAGGTTTGTTTTGCCTCTTTGTGACATGTAGTACCTTCACTTTTTCCTTTTTCTGATACTATTTCCTCTCCACCTCTAATTTCCTTTTTATAATAGTAAAACCAAAGTATACATGTATTCTTTATGTAAACTCATAACAGAAATATAGTTCCCAAGATTAATTTTTACCTTTTTATATTTCTCTTGAGTCCTATATTTGGAGGTCAAACTTCTTGTTTAGTTCCATTTTTGTTTTGTTTTGTTTCGTTTTTTTCAGAAATAGATGGAATTCACCTATTTCATTGAATGTCAATCTTCTTCCCTGGGGAAAAAAAATGTTAATTTGGCTGGGTAAGTTATTCTTGGCTGCATACTAAGTTCCTTACCCTTTCAGAATATCAGATTCCAGTCACTTCGATCCTTTAATGTGGATGTTGCTCAATCCTGAGTAATCATTATTGTGGGCTCCTCTGTATTTGAATTTTTTTTCCTGGCTGTTTGTAGTATTTTTCCCTTGTTCTGATATTTCTGTAATTTAGCCACAATATGTCTTGGAGTTTTGATTTTGGGATCTCTTTCAGTAGGTGATCAATGAATTCTTTCAAGTCTATTTTACCCTCTGTTTCTATAACATCTGGGCAATTCTCTTTGATGATTTCCTGAAAATAATGTCTAGGCCTTTTTTTCAACATAATTTTCAGGAAGTCCAATAATCCTCAGACTACCTCCCCTAAATCTATTTTCCAGGTCTGTTGTTTTCCCAAGTAGGTATTTCATATTTTTTCTTTCTTTCTTTCTTTTTTCTTTTCTTTTCTTTTTTTTTTTTCTTTTTCTTTTTTTTTTTAGTTTTAGTTGACTGATTCTTGGTGTCTCCTCAAGTCATTTATTTTCATTTCTTCAATTCTGATTTTTTCTTTCTTCATTTACTTTTTTATTTCTTTTTGTAATTGTCCAATTGAGCTTGTAAATGACTTGTTTTGTTCTATGGAATTTTTCCATTTTTCCAATTTTATTTTTTAAAGATCTATTTTCTTTTTCCAATTCACTAATTTTGTTTTTCAGGGAGTTGATTTCTTTATCTCCTCTATCTTTTACTGAGTAACATGATGTATCCAGACCCTCTTTGCAAGCTTCCCTTTCCTTTCCCCATTTTTCTTCTAGCTCTTTTTAAATTTCTTCTATGAAAGCCTTGTGTGGTGGGGACCAGATCATATCCGCCTTTGGGGTTTCATCTAGAGACAATCTGTTTTTTGTCTGCTCAGGGTTTGAAGTCTGCTGTCTATCAGTATAGAAGCTATATCTAGTTAGAGCCTGCTTTAAGTTTTTACTCATTTTAACAACAAACAAACAAACAAAAAAAACCCAACAAGAACAAAGATCCTGCAGTCTGCTTTAGGACAGTGTGATGTTACCAAGCTTCCTCTACAGACAACAGGAAGTAGCAGTGAAGCAACATTGGGACAGCAATAGCTGCACTGGAATCAGTGGCTGTGTTCTGAGATAGTTCTGAGTAACTCCAGGTGTTGGGTGGGTGTGGCCAGGTCCTGAGAGATGCTAGTGTTTTGGACTCACAGTCTTTGCCCTTTGTGTTTATACCTTCTCTGCTGATCTATTGCATTGCTACCAGAGCAAGGTAGCTCACACTATGGTAAAATTTTCCCTACAAATTTTCCACCAGCTGAAACCACACCCTGCCTCCCTCTGATTTGCTCAGTGTGAGCTGTCTTATGTGCTCCCATTGTCAGCTTTCCTGATACTTCGCCTGGCCTAACTATCCCCGTCCACCAGCAAAAACAGACCTTTTCTGATGAATTTTGAGAATATCTTCTATTGGTAATGTGTTGTACTCCCAATATACATGGGTTTTGACAGTCAAGTATCAATTCCAATGCCTGTCATAAAAGAAGTAGTCTGAGTACAAGGAAGAGCTTAGATAAATGTGTGTCTTCTCTGCCATCTTGGCTCTGCCCCATCCCCCCATACCTAACTTTTCTTATATTCTATTTACCTACTTAACTTCTTTCTTATTTATTTTGTGATTCACTTTACCTGGTTCTGAAAGACCAAGGTTGAGATCTCCCACTAGTATAGTTATGCTGTCTAATTCTTCCTGCAGCTCTCATCATTTCTCCTCTAGGAATTTGGATGCAATTTAGCTGCAATGTTCCATGGAATTTTCATTTTTGGGTCTTTTTCAGGTAGTGATTGATGTATTTGTTGAATGGCTACTTTACCCTCTTTTTCTAAAACTTTTAGGCAATTTCCCTTGATGATTTCCTGAAAGATGATGTCAAGGTTCTTTTTTTCATCATGATTTTCAGGAAGTCCAACAATCCTTAGATTGTCTCTCCTAGATCTATCTTCCATATCATTTGTTTTTCCAATGAGGTATTTTACATTTTCTCCTATTTTTTTTTTGTTTGACTGATTTTTGAAGTCTCATTGACTCATTCTTTTCCATTTGCTCAATTCTAATTTTTAATGAATTATTTTCTTCATTTAGTTTATTTTTTAATCTCTTTTTGCATTTGGCTATTAGACTTAATCCATTGCATAATTTTTTTCCATTTCACAGGTTCTTTTTTTTCAATGAATTGGTTTCTTCTTCATATCTATTTTATAAGGAACTATCTGGTTTTTCATTTTCATCAAATCTGTTTTTAAGGCATTTCCTTCAGATAATTCCTGAACTTTTCCCACTTCTGTTGCCAAATTCTCATTTCCTTTCTCCATTTTACTTTCAACTCTTTTTAAAGATCTTTTTTGAATTCTTCCAAGAAAGCCCTGGGAAATGAGGACCAATTCATATCACTCTTTGGGGCTTTATCTAGAGCTGATTTTCCTTTAGGATACTCATGGTTTGAGATCTGTTCTTATCTTTCTCCATAAAAGTTATCTATGGCCAGAGTTCTTTTTGATGGTTTTGCTCATTTTTAAAGGTTGAAGCCTGCTCTTCAGGTAAAGGGGTGACAGCCACTTTAGATTTACCTGGGGCTAGTCCTGTTGATTTCAGGTGCTGTGTGGGCATAGCCAGGTTCCACTTTTTCTGGGTTTCAGAGGTTCACTTTTTGCCTTTTGTATTTGCTTTGGTTGTCTCAGAGTTAATCAGCTGATCCACTGGCTTATAAGCAGGACAGAGTAGCCTAAAAGTCTCCCAATGGATTTCATGGTGTGGAATGCCACAAAGCTTTGGCTTCATGCCTAGGGCTCATTGTGCTGCATCTATACTCATTAGCCTCTCCCCCTACCCAATTTCATCAGTTTTTTTTTTCTGAAGTTCTTCAAAATTATCTTTTTCTGAAAATTGGTTACACTCCAAATATTTGTGGTTTCTGTCACTCCAAAATGACTTCAGATGCTTTATCTGGTGTTGATCTGAGGTACACTAGGAGAAGCTCAGATAAAAACGTGTCCACTGTTTGCCATCTTGGTTCTGCCCTTGTATTTTATTTTATTTTATTTTATCTATCTATCTATCTATTTATTTATTCATCCATTTATTTATTTATTCATTTGTTTGTTTGTTTATTTATTTATTTTTCCCTGAGGCTGGGGTTAAGTGACTTGCCCAGGGTCACATAGCTAGGAAGTGTTAAGTGTCTGAGACCAGATTTGAACTCAGGTCCTCCTGAATTCAGGGCTGGTGTTCTATCCACTGCACCACCTAGATTCCCCTATCTTATAAATTTTAAACAATTCTTTATATAGTTTAGTGATGAGACTTTTATCAGAAACACTGGTTGAAAAAAATTTCCCTAACTTTATATTTTTCCTCTTAAAACTTGTTTTTCTTGGTTATGCTTGTGCCTGCAATACCATGTTCTGAAAGGCAAAGGATGTGGAGTTGTAATTAAGAATAAACTACCCAGGGAGATTCAGCATCATCTTTCAGGGGAGGAGATGGAGCTTCAATGAAGTGAGAGACTTTCAATAATTTGTATTAAAAAAAAAAAAAGGACTAAACATAAAATTTAACCTACAACCACAGAACTCAAGAGCATAGAAAGGCAAAATGTATTTAGATGTTAAACTGTTATAACCCTAGATTGGAAAACAATATCTGTAACTCTTGAGAATTGTAACTGATTGGGGCAGACAAAAGGGGGCATCATATGGACTGAGGTGTGGTTGTAAATGAAATCTGATGTGATGACATCAAAGAAAAAGACATTAAGGAATGGGAAAAAAATTGTACTGGAAAAAAGAGGAAAGGGAATGTATAATGGGGACAAATAGTTCACACAAAGAAGCTAAAAAGACCTATGGAAAAAGAGGAATAAGCATTGTCTGAAACTTGATCTCATCAGTTTTGACTCTAAAAGGGAATATCTTAATCATTTAAATAGGGAAATAGAAGGCGAAAGGGGAAAAGAAAAGGGAGGGACAGGATAGAAGGCAGGACAGAAACTAGGAAAACTGGTAAGACAAGGTGGGGAAGGATTGATAGAAGATAAGGTAGAGGGTATAGTAGGTTAAAGAAAACACTATTAAGAGAATGGGAGTGGTGATAGGAGATGAAGTAGTGGGTGGGGTGGGTAAAAATCACTAGTAAGAGAAAGAGAAGGCATGATAGAAAATTGACCCGACCTGCGGGTCTCGAACTAAGGGGGTCTGAAGCCGCGTGTCAACCTGTAAGCAAAGCTAGTAAGGCAACAACCTGGGAATGGGTGAAGAAAGCAACAGGCGGAGACAACTCTGTGCAAAGCAGAATAGCTCATTTATTGGAGGAAAGTACAAGGCTTATATATGTTTCCAGAGTATAGGTTTGAAAAAACAGTTCTGTGACTACGTGACTAGGGGAACGTTTGGTGGTTAAGGAACATCTGGTGGTAGATATGTGTGACCTTGTGATAATTTTATGGCAGGATGTTCTCATGCTTCACTGTATTGCTTATCAGTTCTTGGTATTTGGGGTGTGGGGCAGGGGCTCCAGCAGAAAATAAAGTAGTGAGTGGCTTGGGTAAAAAAAAAAACAAACAAACAAAAAACAAGACTAAGCACAGGGTGGAAAGAGAAAAAAGCATATTTGGGGGACAAAATATGATGGAGGGAAATACAGAGCTAGTATTTATAACTGAATGTGAATCTGATGAACTCTCACATAAAAACAGAAGCAAATAGCTTTTGTTTCAAAAAGTAGATTAAAAAACAATCCTACACTATGTTGTTTACAAGAAACTCATTTGACACAGAGATACACATAGAGAATAAAGGTAAAGGGCTGGAAAATGTTTTATTATACTTCAGCTGAAGTAAAAAAAAAAAGGAGGGTAGCAATTCTGATCTCAGATAAAGTAAAAGTAAAAATAGATCTAATTAAAAGAAATAAGGAGGGAAAGTACATCTTGATAAAGGGTACAGCAAATAATGAAATATTAACTTTATTAAATGTGTGTGCAACAAGTGGTAGAGCAGCCAAATTCCTAGAGAAGATTTTAACCAATTGCAGGAAGAAATAAAAAGCAACACTGTTCTTTTGGGGGACCTCAATCTTTCCCTCTCAGAATCACACAAAGCTAACCATAAAATAAACAAGAAAGAAATTAGGGAGCTTAAGATGATCCTAGAAAGCTGGACTTCTGGAACAAATTGAATAGAGACTGAAAGGAACATACATTTTTTTCCTTGGCACCTACATGGCACCTACATGGCACCTACACAAAAATTGATCATGTATAAGGTCATAAAAACTTCATAATCAGATGCAAAAAGGTAGAAATAGTAAATGCTTCCTTTTCAGACCATAGTACTATAAAAATTATATTCAATAAATGGCCAAGGAAAGATAGACTAAAAAGCAATTTTAAATTAAATAATTGAATTCTAAAGAATGAGTGGGTCAAACAACAAATCATAGAAAGAATGCATAATGTCATCTAATAAATAACAATAATGAAAGCACATACTAAAACCAATGGAATGCAGCCAAAGCAATTTTTAGGGGATTTTTTATGTCTCTAAATAGCTATGTATGTAAAAGAGAAAAAGAGAAAGAGCAGATCAGTAAAAGGAATGCAACTAAAAAAGCTAGAAAAATAACAAATTATAGCCCCCCAATTAAATACCAAAATTAGAAACTTTAAAACTCAAAGGAGAGATTAATTAGAGACTAAGAAAACTATTAATACTATTATTACTAACAAACAAAACTATGAGTTGGTTTTATGAAAAAAACTAACAAATTAGATAAACCTTTGCTTTATTTGACCAGAAAAAAAGAATGGAAAAAAATGGAATCTACAACATCAAAAATTAAAGGGGTGAATTGACCACCAATTAAAAAAAAACTAATTAATTAATTGAAAGAAATTATTAAAGTAATAATTAGGCACTATTTTGTCCAACTCTATGGCAGCAAGTTTGATAATCTAACTGAAATTAGTGAGTATTTACAAAAAATATAAATTGTCAGATTAATAGAAATTTAAATACTTAAATAGTCCAATTTTAGAAAAAGAAATGAAACACATCATTAATGAATTCTCTAAGAAAAAAGTCTCCAGGGCCAGATGGATTCCTAAATTAATTCTAGCAAATATTTAAAGAACAATTAATTCCAATACTATGTAAAGTATTTGGAAAAATAGATAAAGAAAGATCACTGCCAAATTCCTTCTACAAGACAAATATGGGATTGATACCTAAACCAGGAAGGGCCAAAAAAGAAATCATATGATAATCTCAGTACATGCAGAACATATTTTTGACGAGATACAACACCCACTTCTATTAAAAACACCAGAAAGCATAAGGATAAAGGCAGCTTTTTTAAAATAATAAGCATTATCTATATAAAATCTATAGCAAGCATTATTTGTAATGGAGAGAAGCTGGATGCTCTTCCAGTAAGATCAGAGTAAAACAAAGATACCCATTATCATCACTATTATTTAACATTGTACCAGAAATGTTGGCTTTAGTTTAAAAAAAAAGGAATTAAAATAGGCATTGAGGAAATTAAACTACCACTTTTTTTCATATGGTATTATATATATACAGAGAGAGAGAGAGAGAGAGAGAGAGAGAGAGAGAGAGAGAGAGAGAGAGAGAGAGAGAGAGAGAGAGAGAGAATGCTAGAAAATTATCCAAAAACCTACTGGAAACAATTCACTACTATAACAAAGTTGCAGGATATAAAACAAATCTATATAGATCATCAACAGAGAGAGACAGAGAGACTACAGAAAGAGAAATTCTATTTAAAATAACTGTAGACAAAATAAAACTTTTGGGGGTCTACCTGCCAAGATCAACCCAAGAACTATATGAACACAATTAAAAAACACTTTTCACACAAAGACTCAACTAAACAATTGGAAAATATTAATTGATGATAGGTTGAACAAATTAATATAATAAAAATGACAGCTTAGCTTAAATTGGTCTCCTTGTTCAGTACCAAAGAAATCAAACTGCCAAAAGATTATTTTATAGAACTAGAAAACATAATACCAAAAAGATCAGGAATATCAAAGAAATTAATGAAAAAAAATTACAAAGAATGGTGGCTTAGCAGTACCAGACCTAAAATTATATTATAAAGCAGCAGTCATCACAACCATTTAGTACTGGCTAACAAATAGAGTGGTGGATCAGTGGAATAGATTTGATGCACACAACACAATAAGCAAGGCCTGTAATAATCTGGTATTTGCTAACCCCCCAAACTGCAGTTTCTTGAATAAGAACTCATTGTTTGCCAAAATTCATAGAAAAAACTGGAAAATATTATGTTAGAAAATTGGTGTACAGTTACATTCCATACCAAAAATTAAGTCAAAATGGATACATGATTTGGGCATAAAGGAAGATATCATAAACAAATTAAGAGAATAAAGGGATAATTTACCTATCAGATCTTTGGGTAAGGGAGAAATTATGATGAAAGAAGAACTAGAGAACAATATGAAAGGCAAAATGGACAACTTTCATGACATTACATTAAAAAGGTTTTGTTTGCTCAAATAGAACTAATAGAAACAAAATTAAAATGGAAGTACAAAGATGGGAAAAATCTTTCCAGCCAGTATTTCTGATAAAAGTCTAATTTCTAAAATATATAAAGTACTGTATCAAATTTATAAGAATACAAGTTATTCTCCAATTGATAAATGGCCAAAGGAGATGAACAGATAATTGTCAGATGATGAAATTCAAGCTACTTATACGAAAAAATGAAATCACTATTGATTAGAGAAATCTAAATTTAAACAATTCTCAGAATGACTAAGGTGACAGACAAAGATAATGATACATGTTGAATGGGATGTGGGAAAACTAGAACACTGATGCATTGTTGATGGTGTTGTGAAATGATCCAACCATTCTGGAGAGCAATCTGGAATTATGGCCAAAGGGCCATAAAACTTCCACCCAGCAGTGGGTTCTTATCCCAAGAAAATTATAAAAGAAGGAAAAGAACCCACATGTGCAAAAATATTTGTAGCAGATCTTTTTGTGGTAGCAAAGAATTGGAAAAGGAGTGCATGCTTAAGGTAGTGGTATATTATTGTTCTATAAAAAATAATGAACAAGCTAATTATAGAAAGGCCTGGAAAGATTAAAGTGAATTGATGCTGAGTAAAACAAGCAGAACCAGGAATATTGTACACAAGAAGAGGAAGAATGTGCAGTGATCAATTGTGAAAGTCTTGGTTTCAGTGATTTAGTGATCAAAAGCATTCCTCAGATACTTTGGACAGAAAGTGCCATCTGCCTCCAGAAAAAAAGAAAATGAATGTAAATTTTTTTCTGGTTTTTTTTTTTCATCTTTCCCATGATTTTTCCTTTTTGCTCTGATTTTTCTTCTCCCATATGATTCATAAAGCAATATGTATTAAAATAAATAAACTTAGTACAAAAAAAGAAACTTCATTCTGATATCCTGTCAGTTTTCTTCCTGCAATATCTATCAATTGGTGATAAGTAGATTTTTTTTTCTATTTCTGCTTTTTCTTCTTGTTTAGGGCAATTTTCCTTGATAGTTTCTCATAAATCTGTATTAAGCTTCTTTTTTTTTAATTGTAATTTTCAGGCAGCTTGACTTTTCTTACACTATTTCTCTTCTTTCTGTTCTCCAATCATTTGTTTTTCTGATGAGATATTTCACATTCTCTTTTATTTTTTTTCATTCTTTTGATTTTATTTTATTATTATTTTTAGTCTTAAAAACATTATTAGCTTCCTTTTGAATAATTTCAGTTTTCAAGGAACTAAGTTTTTGATTCTTTGTTTTAAATGGTTTGACTTTCTTTTCATGATTTTTTAAATTTTCTTTGATTTTTTTTCTGATTTTTCCTTGATCTCTATTTGACTTTTATAGTTCTTATAAAATTCTTCTTAGAAACTTTTTTTTGCTTTTGTGATTGTTTGATGTTTCTCATTGAAAAGGAATGACTTTTTAAACTCCATTATCTTTCTTTGAATATGAACCCTGATCTCTTTCCCCATTGTAGCCATCTATGGTTGGGTTCTTTTTACTTTGCTCTTTTTATTTATCTTTTTGTTTTATTTTATTTTTAGCAACTATTAGTGTGATCAAGTTCTGGTCCCGAGGTAGATGCAATGATGCTCCAAGTATCAGATTCATCTTACTATTATTTGCAGAGGTTTCTTCTGGGTATCAACCTTAGGCTCTCTTCTTCACATCTAAGTCATAGTTAGAGCCCCAAGTCTTGCTTACCATCTATGATAATTCTCCCTGTACCCTTGCTGGTCCCCATAGCCAGCAGGGTGTTAGGTTAAGGTTTATGAATTTGTTCCTGCAGAATGGCTCATTCCCACAATAAGACTTGAGATACCAGGTTATATGAATATGAAAATGTTTGATAATAATGAATAATAAAAAGGAAAACAGGAATTGACAGTAAAATTCTTACAACGAAAACAATACATAATATAACTACCATAATGCAAAGTGATATATAGACAAGGGGAGAAGAGAAGAAAGAATACATCACCTAATCGGGGAAGCACCAAGCCATATCTATGGCTGGAGAATCCCAGGGACAGCCCTGCTAGTCCTGATGAGGAGCATCCCAGGCAGAGCATTCTCTCCATGGGTAAAATTCCAATTTGTGGATTAGCCTAATGTAACTTAAATAGCTCAAGGAACAAAGAAAGCTTCATGCCACCAAGGCTAACTTCACTTTTTTTGAGCAAGTCTAGAAGGGAAGGCAACCCTGCCAGAGCCTGTCATGAGTGAGAAAATTGTTACTGGAATGGCTAGCTTCAGTATACAGATAACTTGTCCTTGGTGGATTTGGCCAAAATCTACCCAGGATGTTTTTCTATAAGCTATGTTGTTTCCAGGGTTATTAAACAGCTTCATAACAAGGCTGAATAATAGTCCACTATACTGTAATTATCCCATGAATGTGGAGGGGGAAATTGAGGGCTGAAGCCTAGAGAATCTTATTCCTACACCTATATCTTTCACAGAGTTCCTGCCACTTTGTTGCAGCTGTCAGCAGGTTTATTGTAGTTACTTTTTCTGGTAGTGATTGCTCAGTCCAGGACACTTCTGGTCAGCACAACTATGTTTGTCATCTCTTGACAGTGCAAGGTCTTGCAGTCTTCTACCATCAGCCACCTACATTGTTCCCGAGATGAAAGTTTCTAATACTGAAGCATTCACTCAACACCAGCTGCCCCAAGGCTAGTTGTTTGTTGATTCTACAATTGGCCTAGAGGTGCTTACATTTCTTTAAGCCTGAACTTTTGCCTCTGTATATCTGATCTTCCCTGGTATCTCCCTTGTAATTGGAGAATAATTGCTTCATCCCGATTTGATTTTTGTTCTATTGCTCTACAGGCAATGTTCTATTTTTTTTTCCCCTGTGTGGAAAATTTGGAGAGTTGAAAGCCTTCTGACTTACTCTGTCATTTTTCCAGAATCCTCTTAGAGCAGCCTTTCTAGGAATTAATTATGTGTCAATTGAATGGGAATTGAGTATCCAGATAAATTTGAGTAAATGATATAATTATATCTATTAATATTTGTATAGTATATATATTACATATTTATATATTGCTAAAATATATTTCTATATCTATATCTATCTATCTAATATATAAAACTGTATCTATCCATCTATCTACATATGTAAATGTAGCATTTTTCCTTGTGTAAAGATCAGCTTTAGTCTTCTAAGGGGAAAACTTCAAGATTAGTTTGAGAAATGTTAATGGACAGAAGATGACCCAAAATGAGAAAGATACTAGAGGACTTCTTATAATTTGACACAAACATCGAAAATGATTGCACTAATAATCTCAAGAGTTTTCTGGATTGCTTTCCAGTCACATGTTCCTGGGTTTTGAGTTTCAAGGAAAATTTACTAAAAATATAAAGGGATATCAATTTCATTCTTGGTTTAATCTTCTTGTCCAAATTACAATAAAGTTCTGATGACAAATCAGACTTTAAGGGATTACAAGTGTGACCTTTGCAAAGGGTCAATTTTCATGAATGTTGGCATTTTTTTGTTGTTTTGTTTTCAAATGGCTGCTTGCCTATTTCTGCTATTCATTCACTTTCAGTTCTCAACCTGTCTGTGATGCAGTGTGTAATCATCTTCCAATTTCACTTTATGGCAACATTGCTTGATGAATGTATTAATAGTCAATGAATGAATAGTATTGGGAATATGAACTGAAAAGTAAAATGTATGTAGGGTATATGTGTATATTTTTTATGTAACTTATGTATGTCCACATGGATCTTCTTAGAAGTGTTTCACAGGAAGGCACAAATAAATATCTCTGGTACCCTACCTTCTTCAATCAGAAGAAGATTGAGACTAATGACAGAGACTGATAATTTTGCTTCTTCAGAGAGATAAAGTGACTTCCCCCTTTACTAATCTAGGGAAAATATATTTTTAGATTCAAACTCATCTCTTGATTTATATCCCATAATAGGAAGGAGTGTTCCGAGGAATATTTCTAAGGCTTGATTCAATTCACACAAAATCCCAGTTCAACCAAAAACATATATAGTTAAATAAGCTAATTTATCCAAGAGAAGGAACCAGAGGAGTCATATAGATAAATGTATTCTGAAAAGTACAGAGTGAATTGGATCTCTTACTGGCAATATTAAATCAACCAAGAAAGAGAAAATTTCACATTTCACCCATGGGGGAAATTCTTGAACTCTCCACTAGAACAAGCTGAAGACAGAGATGTGATTGAGCCTGAACTTTTCTACATGTTACCTTTTTTGAAGGTCTTTCTCTCTCTAAGGAATATCTAGAACCACGCGTTTCTGTACTATCAAAGCTAGGCTGGAATCTTTTTTTTTTTTCCCCCCACAAGTTCTCATCAACTTCATCTCTAATGCAGATTTTGAGTATGGAGTAATCAAGTTTCACCATTGAGAAGTGCAATGCAAGTGAGCTTGAAGCTTTGGGCTATTAATAATGCTCTCTGCTTGAAAAATAATCAGAAAATGTTCTTATAATTATATTTCTAATATATATTATTAATATCTAGATGGATTATTAGTATTTAGATGCTCCTTTTCATTCATAAGATTCTTCAAGGGCACATGCAAAAAATCCTGCAAGAAGCATCAGTCTGTTACAGATGGTAAAGCAACAACAGAATTCCATAGAGAGGAGTGACTTTGCCATCCTATTATTACTAGAATACCAGAGGCTAGAAACAGGAAGTTGTATGTACTAACAGGCTAGAAAAATCTCACGATTGACTCTTCAAAACTATGCTATGATACATAGTTTTGGGTGACCAAATCCAAATGATTCACAAACTATACTAAGATCAAATCAATTTAACAATGATAGGTCATATTTTATGTTATAAAGTACACTGAATAATTAGCAAATTAATGCTTCATTTTTCCAATGTAGAATTCTGCAAGTATGATTAGAGACAATGTTTTAAACATTGCATTTTTTTTGATTACCATAGTTTCTCTGATATATTTTTGTTTGGAATGGTACTCTAATTAAGGTAATTTTACCATTTGAATAGATGTGCTTGATATTTACTATTAGTGCCTGAGTATGAAACACAAACACACTTATATCTCCATCTCCCAAACTCATTAAAACAATTTTTAACATTTGGTTCTTTTTTTAAAGTTCTGAGGTCCTTTCCTTTTCTCCTTCCCACTCCCTGAGAATGGTAAGCAATAAGATATAGGTTATACATGTTCAATCTTGTAAATCATTTCCATGTTATTTATTTTATATAAGAAAATTTAAATAAAAGAAATAGAAGAAAAAAAGAAAGTGAAGTCTTTTTAAAAAAGATCAATTCTTCCTCTGGAGGTGGGTAGTATGTTTTATATTTAATGTTTTGGATTTTCTTGTATCATTGTATTGCTGAGAATATCTAAGAAATTAATAATCTTTTGTCAAACAATATTGCTGTTTCTATGTATGAGTTTTTCTGATTCTGTTCAGTTTATATTGGACCCATTCACGTAAGTCTTTCAGGTTTTTTGAAATGCAAGTCTTTCAGGTTTTTCAGAAATTCTCCTGCTTTTCATTTCTCATATCACAAAACTATACCTTTATAATCATTTACCATATCTTGTTTAGCCATTCCTCAACTGCTGGGTATATCTTTTTCATATTCTTACAAGAAATGCCATAAAAATTTTTGTACAAATAGATCCTTTTCCTTTTTTGATGTCTTTGGGCAGTGGTATCAAAATGAACAAAAGGGTGTCCAGAGTAGACTAAAGAGATATTAACTCCATAACTAGATGCTACTGAAAGGAGGTAAACCTACTTTTTTTCATTTCAGAGATCATTTCCATTGTATTTATTACTACTAATTAAAGTTGAGCTTTAAATTTACAAAGAAAGAATAGAAAATAACAGAAGTGAAGGAAATGGAAAGAAAGAGAAAGGAGAGATTCAATAAAAAGAAAAAAAAGAGATAAGGGGAGACAAAGAAATACAATTGAGATAAAATATGGCATTAAAAAAGTTTGAGAAGCATAATTTCTGGTTAATTTAGCCATTTTGTTAATAATGCCAGCATTATTATAAATAAAATGATAATCATTTCCCTTTCTTTCTCTTAAATTAAAAGCTAATCATAAGAGTGGGTAGGCTTATGGCATATACAGCTTTTGGAAGAAGAGTGTTCCAGAAATGGCAATTAATTTTGATCAACAATAAGAGAATTAATATTATCATGAAGAGCTGAATCTATTCAAAGAAATTTGTTACTTCTAAGTTACAACCAGCATAAGGCAATCTATTAAAATAATTTGTCCTAACCTTAGCTTGCCCAATGCCTTTCCCACTTGAGTGGGGTGTGCATAGAGATTGGCTGTTGAGACGGTTTAGAGACTAAAGTCTTGAAATGGGGATAAAAGAAAAGAGAAAAATATAAATCTCCTTAAATTATTGGTTAATAATAATGGTTTCTCTCATGAAATATGGAAAAAAGGAAACATTAATAGGAGATAAGAAAAAAAAGAATAAATGAGGGAGATTTAAAAAAGAGAAAAGTGAGGGGAAGAGTAGAGAAAATGAAAGAAAGAACAAAGAGGAAATTATACACAAGAGAAGTGAAGAGAGATTAAAAGTGCATAGAGAAGAAAAATAAAAAGAAGAGAAAATGAGGCCAAAGTAAAGAGATGGAAGACAGAAAGAAGAGAGACACAGAGACAGAGGCAGCAAGAGAGAAGGAGTAGGTGACTAGGGAGGCAGGAAAAAATAAATTGTTTATTTTTGATAATTAAAATAAGTACAAGACAGAATTGATAAGAGAGAAATATAGCACAGCAGTACAATATATTTTGTGTCCCCAAGTTATGAGAAAGACTCTCAAAGATCAGGTATTGGACATGATTATGGTAATTCTAAACCAGGCATTGGAGTTCTTAAATCACATCAAACTCAGCCATATGAAAGCAATCTTGATGTTTTAAAGGAAACATTTCTATTTCTTAGTTTAAATCCATATATTTATATCTATCTATCAATTAATCACCTTATTCACAAGTAGAATAATAGAGGATTAATAACTACACAGTTATATTAGTATTCATAATACTAGAAATAAAGAGATTTGGCTTTTATATTGATCTATCAATTTGTTCTTCCAGTTTCTAACATCTCTAAAATTAATTTCCCTCATAATTCCTGAATAAAATCCTATATTTTATCAGAAGCCTTTCTTGACTTTCCTTCACTAATTTTTAATTATTTAACAATTTCCTTTTTATTCTATATTAACCTTTTTTTTTTTTTGGTATATATTTATATGCTTATTGTCTCCCCTGGAGTGTAAAGAATGCCTTTTACCTCTCTTTTGACAGATGCTTAATAAATATTCATTCTGTTTAAAATACTTTACTTCCATTTTATCTCCCAAATTTTATTGGATGACTATTAATTCTGCTCTGGATTAATTACTGGTATTTCTTGTCAGTGCATTCTAGAACACAAGAGTTTGGAAGTAAGGAATTTCCCCTCAACTAGGAATTAATTCTCCAATTTGAAATATGTAATATCTAATGAAATTTTCATCCTCAGTTAACATACCAGTCCTTTAAGATTTTCCAGCAATTTGTGAAGCATTTCATATATTTTAGTTTCTTCCCTCTTCAAATATTTTATGTATCAACTGACAAGCACTTATTTTTTAATTAATTATAATTAATTTTTACAAAAATTTTATGCATAAGTAATTTTTCAGCATTGAAAATTTCAAAACATTTTGTATCGACTTTTCCCCTCCTTCTCCCCACTCCCCCTCCCCCCCAGATGGCACGTTGACCAATATATCTTAAATATGTGAAAGTATAAATTAATTGCAATATATGTATACATGTCCAAACAGTTATTTTGCTATACAAAAAATCAGACTTTGTACAATTAGCCTGGGAAGGAAATCAAAAATGTAGGCTGACAAAAATATAGGGATTGGGAATTCTATGTAGTGGTTCATCATCAACTACCAGAGCTCTTTCATTGGGTGTAGCTGGTTTAGTTCATTACTGCTCTATTGGAACTGATTTGGTTCATCTCATTATTGGAGAAGGCCTCATCCATCAGATTTGATCATCATATAGTAATGTTGTTGAAGTATATAATGATCTCCTGACCCTCCTCATTTCACTCACCATCAGTTAGTTCATGTAAGTCTCTCCAGACATTTCTAAAATCATCCTGTTGGTCATTTCTTACAGAACGATAATATTCCATAATATTCACATACCACAATTTATTCAGTCATTCTCCAACTGATGGGCATCTACTCAGTTTCCAGTTTCTGGCCACTACAAAAAGGGCTGCCACAAACATTCTTGCACGTACAGGTTCCTTTCCCTTCTTTAAAATCTCTTTGGAATATAAGCCCAGTAGTAATGCTGTTGGATGCACAATTTGATAACACTTTGAACATAGTTTTTTGAGCATAGTTCATTGCTCTTCAGACTGGCTGGATGTATTCACAATTCCACCAACAATGTATCAGTATCCCAATTTTTCCACATCCCTTGCAACATTCTGCATTATCTTTCCCTGTCATTCTAGCCAATCTATGTATCTCATATAAGTATGTAGTGAAATCTCAGAGATGTCTTAATTTGCATTTATCTGATTAATAATGACTTGAAACATCTTTTCATATAGCTAGATAGTTTCAATATCTTCATCTGAGAATTGTCTGTTCATATCCTTTGACCATTTATCAATTGGAGAATGGCTTGATTTCTTTTACATTAGAGTCCATTCTATGTATATATTTTCGAAATGAAGCCTTAATCGAAACCTTTGACTGTCAAAATGTTTTCCCAGTTTATTGTTTCCCTTCTAATCTTGTTTCCCTTCTAATCTTATCTTAGTTTTGCTTGTACAAAAACTTTTCAATTTGATTTAATCAAAGTTTTCTACTTTGTGATCAATAATGATCTCTAGATTTCCTCATTTCCTACTCTAATTCCTTGAATCTCTTTCTCGGCCCTTATTGCCGAGGCTAGCATTTCTAGTACTATATTGAATAGTAATGGTGATAGTGGGCAACCTTGTTTCACTCCTGATCTTATAGGGAAAGGTTCTAGTTTATCTCCATTATCTCTATAGTAAACATGGGCTGGAGTCTGGTTTTCAAACAAAAACCTGAACATAGGATTGTTGATTTCTCTATTCATGATATGTGCTTCCAATTGTGATTCATCTACAGCTTTCCATTTGGATGGAGCCACTTTAAAAATAGGCTCATTCTTTTTTGAGTCTTCAGAGGTATCCAAAGGCACACTATCGAGATCATCATCAAGTGACTTTATGGGGACTCCCTCAAGATCATCAATGGGAGTGGCATCAATAGGAATTCCATCCACATCTTCCAAGGGTGCACCATCAAGCTCCTCCTCAATGGGAGCACCATCAAGATCATCTGGTACTTCCTCTGTTTCTTTTTCTTCAATAATATTTACAAGTCCCAAAAATATATTTTGTAATTTGATCAAAAATGGTTCTGGATAAATTGCCCAATCTTCCCATGCTCTGAAGCAGGTCATTACTCGTTGCTTGAAGTTTTCAGATTGTAAGTGGCCTTGAATTGTACAGTAGGTGGCATTGAGGTCCGAAAATATCTGACATAATTTTGTTTCAAAAAATTTTCTACAATATGAAGCATTGGCAACTTTTGCTGAAGAGTTATATAATACATCAGAAACTTACTGCTTACTGACGGTCTTAAATATATTCTCCTGACTACTTTAAGGAATAGTCCATTTATTCCTATACTCTCAAGAGTTTTTGGTATATATGGATGTTGTATTTTATCAAATGCGTTTTCTGCATCTATTGAGATGATCATATGGTTTTTATTAATTTGATCATTAATATGGTCAATTATACTAATAGTTTTCCTAATATTAAACCAGCCCTGCATTCCTGGTATAGATCCTACTTGATCATAGTGTATTATCATAGGGATGATTTTTTGAAGCCTTTTTGCTAATATCTTATTTAAGATTTTAGTATCAATATTCATTAAGGAGATTGGTCTATAGTTTTCTTTTTCTGTTTTCAACCTACCTGGTTTAGATATCAGTACCATGTCTGTGTTATAAAAGGAGTTTGGTAAGACTCCTTCATCCCCTATTTTTTGGAAATAATTTATATAACATTGGTGCTAATTGTTCTTTAAATGTTTGGTGGAATTCACATGTAAATCCATCTAGACCTGAGGATTTTTTCCTGGGAAGTTGATTAATAGCTTGTTCTATTTCTTTTTCTGAAATGAGACTATTTAAGCAGTTTACCTCCTCCTTTGTTAATCCAGGAAGCCTATATTTTTGGAGGTAGTCATCCATTTCACTTAAGTTATCAATTTTATTGGCATAAATTTGGGCAAAGTAATTACTTATTATTGCTCGAATTTCCTTTTCATTGGTGGAAAGATCCCCCTTTTCATTTTTAAGACTAACAATTTGATTTTCTTCTTTCCTTTTTCTGATCAAATTTACCAAAGGTTTATCTATTTTATTGACTTTTTCATAAAACCAACTCTTAATTTTATTTATTAATTCAATAGTTTTTTTTTTTTTTTTTTGCTTT
Organism: Sminthopsis crassicaudata; assembly: GCF_048593235.1. Classification (NCBI taxonomy): domain Eukaryota; kingdom Metazoa; phylum Chordata; class Mammalia; order Dasyuromorphia; family Dasyuridae; genus Sminthopsis; species Sminthopsis crassicaudata. The sequence continues at coordinate 234,183,989 of NC_133621.1, forward strand.
CAATTTTATTAATTTCTCCTTTTAATTTTAGAATTTCAAGTTTAGTTTTTGGTTGGGGGGTTTTAATTTGGTTTTTCTCTAGCTTTTTAAGTTGCAGCCCCAATTCACTGATCTTCTCTTTCTCTGTTGTATTCAAGTAAGTCTCTAAAGATATAAAATTTCCCTTTATTACTGCTTTAGCTGCATCCCACAAATTTTGGTAGATGTCTCATAGTTGTCATTATCTTGGGTGAAATCCAGCCTTTTACCTTTACTCTGTATGTATCTCCTTACTTTAAATGTGTTTCCTGTGAACAACATATTGTAGGGTCCTGACTTTTGATCCAGTCTGCTATCCACCTCCCCTTAATGGGAGAGTTTATCCCATTCACATTTACAGTTAAAATGAATAATTCTGTATTTCCTGCCATCATATTATCCCCTGATTATTTTTTTCCCTTCTCCCCCATGAACCCCTTCCCTAGTATTGAATTTATGGACCCCACTTGTGATGTGCAGCCCTCCCTTTTTAGTATCCCTCGCCCCTCCTTTTAAGTCCCGTCCCCTTTCTTGTTCCCTTCCCTTATTCCTTTTTTCCTTTTCCCTTTTCCTCTCCCCCTTTTAATGAGGTGCAAGAGAATTATCTGAAAAACAAATATGTGAATTATTTACTCTTTGAGCCTACTCAAGATTCACACAATGTTGCATCCCCTCTCAGATGTGGTAAATTTTCTTTGCCTCTTCCTGGGATGTAGTTTCCAATTTCAGGACGTTGTTGTTCTCTATCATAGCTTCTCTTTCCTTTCCCCATTTTTCTTCAAAATCTCTTAACTTTTTGATAGTCTCTTGTAGGAGAGAGTTATGTGATGGGGGGCAAGTATCATTCCCCTTTAGGGTGTTGTCTGGAGACTGTCTGCTGTTAGCCTCCTCGGGGTTGGATATTCACTCTTTCTCTGCGTAGAAGGTGTCAATCATTCTTTTCAATTTCTTACTCATTGTTAAAACTCTGTGGGGGGTCTGCCCTTTGGGTAGGAAATATACCAGCTTCGTCCCAGATAAGATGGAAAGGAGCAAAATTGTGACTGGGTATGAGAGAACTCTGGGAGAGAGTTCCCTTTCCCCCCCCCAAAAAAAAAATGAGTCAGAGGTGGTTAGCATGGCTGCATTTTGAGGAGTGTCCAGTGAAGGACCCATGCTGTGTGGCCTAGCAACTGGCCTGAGGCTAGAGGCTAAACAGTAAAAGCATAACAAACCCCAGCCAAAACCTTTTTTGGGGCCGTGGATATTAGCAGCTGACAAACAAAAAGCCCCTGCTTTCAAACCGGAAGTCTTTGTCCAGGAAGCACATTCGCTGTTGCGGGGGTTCCACTGCTGCTGGAGTTTTGCTACTGGGAGAATTCCACTGCCTCAGGCTGAGCCCTGCACTATGTGGATTAGTGGCTGCCCCTGGCTGTGTCCCCTGCTGTTCAGGTTCTTAACTGCCCCAAGGAAAAGCCCTGGACAGCTGAAGGCGGGTGCACAGTCGTGCCAAGATTGGTGTTGGGTCACTTCCGGTTTGGGATGGTTATATTTTCTGGCTTTTTATTTTAAAATGGCCTTGATTTCTCTTCTGATCTGTTGTTTTACAAGCAGAGTAGAGCTATCAGCCTATGCCGGATTCCTCCATTTCATTGGCTTCTCTGATCCCAGAGTTCTCCCCCGTTTGGCACAATGTGCTTGCCCTTAGTCCAACCCTGTCTGTTCTAGTCTTTTTTTCCCTCCCCTTGGAACCGACCTTTTCTGTTGAAATTCCAGATTCTCTTCGGCTGGTAAGTTGTGCTTCTAATCCTTGTGGTTTTTATCAGCCCAATGTTATTTTTGAGGCTGATTTAACTAGCTGGTATTGAGGGTATAAGGGAGCTTAGAAATTCGCATGTATCTTCTCTGCCATCTTTGCTCTGCCCTGCTTCATGCAACTCTTTTAACTTCTCCTTTAGGAAGTTATATGCTATACCACCTGGTGCATATATGTTTAGTATTGATATTGCTTCATTGTCTATGCTACCATTTAGCAGGATATATTTTCCTTCCTTATCTCTTTTAATTAGATCAATTTTTGCTTTTTGCTTGATGTGAGATAAGGATGGCTACCCTTGCTTTTTTGACTTCACCTGAAGCATAATAGATTCTGCTCCAGCCTTTTACCTAACTCTGTATGTATCTCCTTGCTTTAAATATGTTTCCTGTAAACAACATATTACAGGGTTCTGACTTTTGATCCAGTCTGCTATCTGTCTCCACTTAGTGGGAGAGTTCATCCATTCACATTTACAGTTAAAATTACTAATTCTATATTTCCTGTCATCATATTATCCCTAGATTATGCTTTTCTTTCCCATTGCCCCCCTGAACCCTTTCCCCAGTCTTATGGGCCCCACTTGCATCATGCAGCTCTCCCTTTTTAGTATCTCTCCCTCCTCTCTTTAAATCTCTTCCCCTTCCTTGTCCCCTTCCCTTATCATTCTTTTCCTTTTCCCTTTTACTCTCCCACTTTTTAATGAGGTGAGAGAGAATTCTCTGTAAAACAAATATGTCAATTATTTTCTCTTTGAGCCAACTCTAATGAAAGATTCACACAATGTTCTTCCCCCTCTTTAAATTCCCTCAGATATGATAGGTTTCTTTGTCTCTTTGTGGGATATAGTTTCCCTCTTTTTATCTCCCCTTTTTCTTTTTCTGACACTATCCTTTTTCCATTTCTACTTCCCTTTTTTATGTTATATCAGTAAAATCAAATTATACATTTGGTCTTTCTGTATATGCACAACAGAAATACAGTTCTCAAGAGTTGCTTTTAACTTTTTCTGCTTTTCTTGAGTCCTATGGTTGGAGATCAAATTTTTTGTTTAGATCTGTTTTTTTCCTTAGAAACAAATGGAATTCATCTGTTCATTAAATGTCTATCTTCTTCTATAGAAGAAAATGATCATCTTAGCTGGATAGTTTATGTTTGGCTGCATTCCAAGTTCTTTTGCCTTTTAGAATATCAGATTCCAGGCCCTTTGATCCTTTAATGTGGAGGCAGCCATATCTTGAGTGACCTTTATTGTGGCACCTCAGTATTTGAATTGTTTTTCCTGGCTTCTAGTAATATTTTTTTTCTTAGTCTGATAGTTCTGTAATTAGGCCATAATATTCCATGGAGGGTTTTTTTTGTTTTTTTTTTTTTAGTGTTTGACAAGCTCTTATTTTGTGTTTTTTTTTTTTTTGATGTGTTATGCATTAAGGTAGGCATTAAAGATATAAGAAAAATTATGAAATAGCTAAATATATAAAACTAAAGATTAAATAGATAAAATAGGTCTCTCCTTCAAAGAGATTACAATTTCTTAATGGGAGCAGTTTCTGCTAGGTGGCTCAATGGGTAATGTTGCTGAGATGAAATTAGGTAATAGCATCCTTCTCCAGACACTCTAGTAACTCTGGAAAATATACTTAAACTATGTTTGCTTCAGTTTTCTCATCTGTAAAATGAGGATATTTATAGCACTCATCTCCTAGAGTTGTTGTGAGGATCAAATGCAAAGGCTACATGTTTTTTTTTTTACATTTTTTGAAGGGTAAAGTACTTGCATCTGGGAAAATTAGGAAAGGCCTCATATAGGAGTTGAAATTTGAATCGAGCTATAAGGACAGCTGTATTCCTAAAATATGCTTTGTCTATTGTAATGCAGTCTCTTTGAGGAAAAAAAATAATTTTTAAAAATTCTGTTTTTGTGTCTTGAGCTCCTACAGCAGCATATCTTGTGCATAGTAGCCACTTACTAAATAAAATGTATTCCATCCAGCTATTTTGGAGAATGATTTGGAAGTATGCTCAAAAAGTTATCAAACTGTGCAAAGGGTAGAACCCTTTGATCCAGCAGTGTTACTACTGGGCTTATATCCCAAAGTGATCTTAAACATGCGAAAGGGACCTGTATGTGCAAGAATGTTTGTGGCAGCCCTCTTTGTAGTGGCCAGAAACTGGAAACTGAGTGGATGCCCAGCAATTGGAGAATGGCTGAATGTGGTGTATAAATATTGTGGAATAATATTGTTCTGTAAGAAATTACCAACAGGATGATTTCAGAAAGGCCTGGAGAGACTTGCATGAATTGATGCTGAATGAAATGAGCGGGGATGATTATATACTTCAATAATAGTATATGATGATCAATTCTGATGGAGCGGGCCATCTTCAACAATGCAATGAACCAAATCAGTTCCAATAGAGCTATAATGAACTGAACCAGTTATGCCCAGCAAAAGAACTCTGAACTATGAACCACTACATAGAATTCCCAATATCCTTATTTTTGTCCGCCTGCATTTTTGATTTCCTTCACAGGCTAATGGTACACTATTTCAAAGTCCGATTCTTTTTGTACAGCAAAATAACTCTTTGGACATGTATACATATATTGTATTTAATTTATACTTTAACATATTTAATATGTATTGGTCAACCTGCCATCTGGGGGATGTGGGTGGGAGGAAGGAGGGGGAAAATTGGAACAAAAGGTTTGGCAATTGTCAATATTGTAAAATTATCCATTCATTGTAAATAAAAAGCTATAATAATAAAAAATAAATATAAATAAATAAATAAATAAAATATATTCAATTATATATGCATTTTTAAACATCATGCTCAGTTTTTCTTTTTTAATATGTGAATTTTCAAGAATCCATTTCCATGCTTTCCCTATAACATTTCTGTCTCTTAAAACAGTACACACTCATCTGATAATGTTTGGACATTTGAACTTTACTACCTAATACATTCTATTGCTTCAACTATTTAAAAGTCATGTATGTTTCCTACAAATTATTTCATATAAATTTCATATATTTCATGTAAATTATTTGAATAATCATTTATCGGATAATCCTGGTCTCCCCACCTGCCAATGCCTTCTCTTTAAAAAGTGATTGCCTATTTGTCACTCAATTGCTCAATGCTTTTCACTAATCTTTTTATTTCTGTATTCCTGTAGGCATGTACATCTGATGTAGTTAATACATAAATGAAATAGGAGAAACTGTGAAAAGAAAGGGAAGACAAGAAAAAGGAAAAGGAACAATAAAAATGCATGGGATAGTGACCTTTACCCAAATTAAAATCAGAGTCTTTCAAGGTAAAAAAGCAAGAGGATTTAATATGATCTCATTAGAAAGTGCAACTCCCAACAGACAAAGTGTCCTCAGTAAAGGAGTACAAAGCACAAACTGAACAATACAAGATTATATCGATCCCAATACTCTTCTGACCTTTTCTTCCATTGGCTAGTAAAGTCTAGGGTTGCATCTTAGCTCAGAATTCTACTCCGGAGACAAAGAATACTAGTCAGTAACTTACTCTTTACTGTATTAGGTATTTAAATGCTAATGAATACATGTATAGGGGGCGGGGAGAGAGGAGGAAGGAGAAAGGGGTCGGGGGAGGCAGGACAGGATGGGAATGTAAGTTTAAGATTAAAAAAAAAAAACAGTGGTTTTAGGGTATAGCAGTACTTGTCTCAGCAAAGTATCAGGTCACAATTAGGGTATAAGAAGTCATTTTTATGTGAGGTCTTCACTCAGTTTATCCCATTCAAAAAGAAGGTGGGAACTTTACCAAGCACCCAATCCCATTCAAATGAAGGCTCTTTCAAATTACAGGAAATGTTGCAAGGGACTGTCCATAGCTGAAACTTGTTTAGAAGATCAAAGGGGTTGAGCTAGTTTCAAATAATTGGGCTGAGGAGGGCAAGAACAAGGTCATGGCATGTAGTTGTTTGAAAAATATAAGTCTATTGTGAGCTTTAATATGCTTGGAACGTGGCTGAACATGTTTATCTTCCTTTTACCCTTTCTCTCCTACTGTACTATCTCATTTTTTGACATACTCCTCTAATTGGTTTTTCCTTCCTCCCAATAATTGAGTCTTTATTCTTATATTTCTTGCCACTTCAGAGCTTCTGACTTCTCATTATGATTGCTATTATCACCAAAGATTTTCCTGTAAAAACAAGTTGTCCTTTCCACTGCTGTTTACAGCTGGAAGGGTGTGTGGCCATAGTTCCCAACCCATTCTGCCTCTTTCTTCCCTAGCCCCAAGTCAGGGTGGAATTTTTTTTTAAAGTAGTAAAATAAAAAAGGAAAGGAAGATAAAATGTTGAACTTGGGCATTATGTGGTGGATTGATTGTATTCTAGTCTTCTTTCTGTTCAACCACATTTTACTCTCTCTCCTATTTTTATTCCTTTGTTCTATCCATTGAGGATACCTGTAAGTCATTTCTTTTCCACCTTTTCTTCCTAAAATCCCTAACACTACCAGGAACTAGTATATCAATTGACACAAACATTTCAATTTTGCTCTGAAATAAAATTTTCCATCCTATTCATTTTTCCTTTATAGATTTTTTACAAATTTACTGCATCAATTGACACGATTTAGTCCTTCAAGATGCTCTTAAATTTCATTCAAAGATCAGTTCAAGTGCCACTTTTCACATGAAGAGCTGCTAACTGCTCTAACTACCAAATAGTAATGAATTTATGTCACCTATATTGCATATAAAATTAGTAATAATCTAATAATAATTATCTGATTAGTAACATTGTACTAAGTAATACTCTCCTCTAACAAGCTGCTTTTGCTTATGAAATAGAAACACCTTGAAGTCAAGTATATTTTTTTTATCTCCAATGACTAGCACAATTTCTATCATACCTAATAAGTGTTTGCATAAGTCTATTTTTCCTACTCTTTATCATCCTCTTTCTTTTTTCTAAAGTTGGAATGAGATAGCCATTATTTAGTATCTGTTATACTTTTTAATGCCATTAATATACTTTAATGCCTCAACTCTGTGAAGCATTTGAATGAATCTGACAGAAAATCAGCTAGACTTCTAAAATATCTTGATTTGTCAGTGGATTCCAACAGCTGTTCCTGGAATCCATCAGCATGTCAAAATATCAGATGGCAGAACCAGGACTGCTTGTGGCAGACTTGATCATTGTAGAAAGACATAAACAATTCTGAGCTCTGTACTTTCCCAGCAGTATGCCTCTGCTGCTGTGATTGTATAATGTTGCCATATGTTGTGTCTTATTGAGTCTTATAGTGTGTGTGTCTTATATAACTATATAATATAAAGTAATCATACTTTTGCAGTTTGCAAGTACAGTAGGAAAATGACTAGATTATTATGTGATTATGAGTTGCAGGTGTATCAGTCCAGTTCTAATTCAAAGAGACAGTAGATATTTATCAATTGAAAGTAGTTTAGCAATTCATCTATTTCTGCATATTAGAAACAGAAGGGGGCATGTGGCAAATGGCTGTTCTCCTTGGAGGTTGTGTACCCAAATCTGGGAAGTGGAATTTTTTTTTTTAACTTGGGATGTGTATCTAAGAACATAGTCAAGATCAAGTGATAAATTATGACAAGTCCACCAGAGGATCATACTTAAACATAAGAAGACTATGTATCTGTGTATGTAACATGTTTTTATGCTGTCTTAGAAAATCTCCAAAACTCTCAAATATCTCCAATTACTCTAATTACTACCACTCACCTCACTTTAATAATATTCCACTCTTAAGTCAAAAAAAGGGGACTTTTTGAGCATTTCCTTTTGTTTAAGAAGGAACTATTCTCAGCACTTAAAAATACCAATTTTAAACACTTAAGCTACAATATATTCTATTAATCTTCGAAACAGTTATCATTCATTTCTACAACTAATTGAGCAAAAATGGATTACAGTAAAGTAATGGGAGCTTTGAGACTGAAATAGAGAAGAGAGAGACAGAATGAAGATTTTGTATCATACTGCATTGCCTCCTGAAGACCTAAATTTGCTTAAAATTTGCAGATAGAAACACAGTGAGAACAATGAAAAGAAGGAAAACAAAGCTTCTAAAGAGACAAAGCTATCTTTTAAAATTTGAATGTAGTGTGGGTAATGGTGCTTCCAATTAAACAAAATCCAAAATGATCCCTCACTCTAGGAAAACTAGCTTTTTTCTCTAAAAGAGAAAAATTTGGAGAATAAAGATATTTTACTTAAAACAGTATTGTGTCAAAATATTAATTTTCATATAATTTTCTTATTCAATAAATTTGGAAAGTATATTGAAATTTAATTTTTAAATAATAATAGTTTTTATTGACCAGATATATGCATGGGTAATTTTACAACATTGACAATTGCCAAACCTTTTGTTCTAATTTTTCCCCTCCTTCCCCCCTGACATGTTAAATATGCTAAAGTATAAATTAAGTACAATATATGTATAATTGTCCAAACACTTGTTTTGCTGTACAAAAAGAATCAGACTTTGAGATAGTGTACAGTTAGCCTGTGAAGGAAATCCAAAATGCAGGCAGACAAAAATAGAGAGATTGGGAATTCAATTTAGTGGTTCATAGTCATCTTTCAGAGTTCTTTTACTGGGTGTACCTGGTTTAGTTCATTACGGCTCTATTAGAACTGAATTGGTTCATCTCATTGTTGAAAATGGCCACATCCATCAGAATTGTTGGATCATATAGTATTGTTGTTGAAGTATAAAACGATCTCCTGGTCCTACTCATTTCACTCAGCATCAGTTCATGTAAGTCTCTCCACGCCTTTCTGAAATCATGCTGTTGGTCATTTCTTACAGAACAATAATATTCCATAATATTCATATACCACAATTTATCCAGCCATTTTCCAATTGATGGACATCCACTTAGTTTCCAGTTTCTGGCCACTACAAAAAGGGCACAAACATTCTTGCACATACAGGTCCCTTTCCCTTGAAATTTATTTATTTTATAGGAAAAGCTTAATCAAAGCAGTTGGATGAACTTCAATGGGGGAAGAAAAAAAATGTTGTATTGTGGCAAAAGTATAATGCAGTTTGACCAACCAGAGGGAAGAAGTACATGATGAATTGTTTCTTGAGGCAATTGGGGTTAAGTGCCTTTCCCAGGGTCACACAGCTAGGAAGTATTAAGTGTCTAAGACCAGATTTTAATTCAGGTCCTCCTGACTTCAGAGTTGATGCTCTAACCACTGCACCACCTAACTGCCCCTAAAATGGAGATTTTTAATATGCTTCCACAATGACTTGTTTCATCATCAGTGACACTATCATTTTATAGATGAAAAAACTGAAATCCAAATAGTTCAAGCACTTTACCCAATGTTTCATGGGTAATGAGTAGAGACAGTTTTTTAACTCAGCCATAACAACTTCAAAATTCAGTATATTTTTCATTGTATCATCACAGTTCATTCAGAGATTAGAACAAGTAACAAGAAAAAGTATAAAATGGATCTGACTCTTAACAAATCAGGAAGAACTCAATTGCTAAAATAGGAAAAACATGAACAAAGAAGAAATTACCATGTAATACTAGAGAAACATTGAACAATCCTGTGGCTTATCCTAAATTTTTGAGACAGCATGTCAAAGACGCAAGTAAAAACATAGGTAGTATCTCATGAACTAGAATCAACATTACGGGAAAAAAAATTGTAAAAGAAGACTGGATGTTTTAAAGAATGAGCTGCTGATGGTACAAATAAATATAGATGATTCTAATGAAGAAACAAAGAAAGGACTATTTAAAGAAGTTTATAAAACATCAGGGAACTCATTGATTCACTTTTAAAAGAAAAAAAACATGGAATAAAAGATAAATAAATGAGTCTGAGTAAAACAAGAAGGGCAAGTCTTATAAAACAACAATATGAACACTGAAATTATAAGAAAAAAGAAGTCTTAGAGTGAACTGTTGCTTGTAATGAATTCATCATTACAGAAAAACAAAAGAACTGTCATCAAAAACATTGAAAAGGATAGCAAGAATGGTTGTGACAATAATATTAGAATACAAAACAACATAAAAATTACTCAAGTTTAATTTTACTCTTAGTTTATCTACTTATGGGGAAAAATAAAACAAAAAGTTTATAGTGAATTAATCACCAATATAAATGAAAAAAATAATAAAAATATACTTCATGATTCTGAATGAAGTCATCAGCCAGTTGACATATATCTGAGACTACTTTTAAAATGCTGGCTTGTGGTTTTGATTGTAGAACTGATAATATATTTTGGTTACTGCTCTGATGTTCAGACAAGGAACATGGTTATTTAAACACTCTTTTCAAATCTCATTAATTTTCTTTCTTTCCTCCTTCAGAAACTAATAAGAAGTCTTGTTTCACTACTAATTAGCTTGAAAGCTTTCATTTGTTCCATATATGACCTGGGGAAGTTTAATTTTCCTTAAGCAATCCTATGCCTAACACTCTATTGGTGTCAAACTTTTACATACATCCAATCAATTTAGCACATTGTATATCAGAAACTCTGGAGCTCAAGTAATTCATAAACCTCAGCCTTCTCTAACATCAGGAATTATAGACATATAACATTAAGCCCCAATTTTTGGTTTTGTATTGTTTGTTTTTACAATTGAATATTTTATTTTCCTTACATGTGAAACATATATAGGTATATATATATCTATATCTATATAGATATAGATATAGATATATATATCTATATCTATATAGATATAGATATATATATATTTAAAATTTTGACTTCCAGATTCATCTCCTTCATCCCACACATACCTATTGAGAAAGCCTATGTAAAGTAGGGCAAAACATTTCTTTTTTTTTGTTTTGTTTTTTATACTTTTTATTTACCACATATATGCATGAGTAATTTTACAACATTGACAATTGCCAAACTTTTTGTTCTAATTTTTCCCTTGTTCCCTCCTCCCCCAGATGGCAGATTGACCAATACATGTTTAATATGTAAAAGTATAAATTAAATACAATATATGTATACATGTCAAAACAGTTGTTTTGCTGTACAAAAAGAATCGGACTTTGAAATAGTGTACAATTAGCCTGTGAAGGAAATCAAAAGTGCAGGTGGACAAAAATAGAGGGATTGGGAATCCTATGTAGTGGTTCATAGTTATCTCCCAGAGTTCTTGCACTGGGTGTAGCTGGTTCAGTTTATTACTGCTCTATTAGAATTGATTTGGTTCATCTCATTGTTGAAGATGGCCACATACATCAGAATTGATCATCATATAGTATTGTTGTTGAAGTATATAATGATCCCTTGGTCCTGCTCATTTCACTCAGCATTAGTTCATATAAGTCTCTCTAGGCCTTTATGAAATCATCCTGTTGGTCATTTCTTACAGAACAATAATATTCCATGATATTCATGTACCACAATTTATTCAGCCATTCTCCAATTGCTGGGCATCCACTTAGTTTCCAGTTTCTGGACACTACAAAGAGGACGTAGGGCAAAACATTTCCAGAAAAGTCATGTTGCAAAAGAAAACATTAACCTCCCCTCAAAAAAACTAAAGGGAAAAAAAGAAAGTAAAAAAAAAACCTATACTTATTCAATAAAATTGAATATCTGTATTCAGACCACTATCACTTCTTTGTCCAGTATGGATAGAATTTTTCATCACAAGTCCTTCAGAGTTGTCTTGTATCATTGTAATGCTGAGAATAGCAATTTTCCTCAACTTTGCTATTAATTATATACACAGTAAATTTCACTTGAGTTCATGCAGGACTTTTGAGGTTTTTCTGACTCTTTGTCAAATGGATCTTATTTTTTAAAAATAAATTTGTCTCAGTTCCCTATACATTTTAGAAATGAAACCTTTAACAGAGGAACTTATTTTAAACTTATTTTTATAATTATTATTGCTAAGTGTTTTATTTTATTTTATTCTCTCTCCTTTCACCCTGTTCCCCTCCCCAATGTTCCCTGTCTTCTATCATCCATCTCCCTTTTCATATCCCTTTCCCTTTCTGCTTTCCTGCAGGGTAAGATAGAGTTCTATATCCATGTTGAGTGGATATATTATGTGTGTATGATGTGAGTAAGATTCAATTACATTTCTTTCCACCTCTTTCCCTCCATTGTAAAATATTTTTCTTGCCTCTTTTATGGCAGATACTTTACAGCATTCTACTTCTCTCTTTCCTTTTCTGAGTACTTTTATTGATTTATTTCATTTTTTTAGATATCATCCTTTAATATTTAATTTACATCATCCCTGACTTCAGGGATGGAGTCAGGATGGCTGAAAGTCAGAAAGCCGTTCAAGCTCTCCCAGTATCACTTGGAAACAACATGAAATCAAATCAAGGCTCTGGACAGAGGATGATGATATGAAACCATATTCCAGTTTAATATAGAGGGGGGAAAATTCAAGAAAAGTCAGGCTGACTGGAGTGAAATGGGCTAGCTCTAATAGTTTCTGGGAAAGTTGGTGAGAGGGTCTTAACCACAGCAAATCAGTAACTGAGACACTCATCATCTATTTTGTGATCAATAATGATCTCTAGTTCTTCTTTGGACATAAATTCATTCCTCTTCCACAGGTCGGAGAGGTAAACTATCCTATGTTCCTCTAATTTATTTATAGTCTCATTCTTTATGCCTAGGTCATGAACCCATTTTTGACCTGACCTTGGTATACGGTGTTAAGTGTGTCAATGCCTAGTCTCTGCCATATTAATTTCCAATTTTTTTTGGAACTATGCTCAAAAAGTTATCTAACTCTGCATACCGTTTGACCCAGCAGTGTTACTACTGGGCTTATAACCCAAAGAGATCTTAAAGAAGGGAAAGGGACGTATATGTGCAAGAATGTTTGTGGCAGCCCTCTTTGTAGTGGCCAGAAACTGGAAACTAAGTGAATGCTCATCAATTGGAAAATAGCTGAATAAATTGTGGTATATGAATATTATGGAATATTATTGTTCTGTAAGAAATGACCAACAGGATGATTTCAGAAAAGCCTGGAGAGACTTACATGAAGTGATGCTGAGTGAAATGAGTAGGACCAGAAGATTGTTGTACACTTCAATAACAATACTATATGATGATCAATTCTGATGGATGTGGCCATCTTTAACAATGAGATGAACCAAATCAGTTCCAATAGAGCAGTAATGAACTGAAACTGCTACACCCAGCAAAAGAACTCTGGGAGAGGACTATGAACCACTATATAGAATTCCCAATACCTCGATTTTTTTTTGCCTTCATTTTTGATTTCTTTCATAGGCTATTGTACAGTATTTCAAAATCCCATTCTTTTTGTACATCAAAACAACTGATTGTCCAATCATGTATACATATGTTGTATTTAATTTATACATTAATATATTTAAAATGTATTGGTCAACCTGCCGTCTGTGGTGGGGGAAGGAGAGGAAAAATTAGAATAAAAGGTTTGGCAATTGTCAATGTTGTAAAATTACCCATGCATATATCTGGTAAATAAAAGCTATTAAAAATAGACTTCTAGCCAAGATGGCAGAGAGGAGGCACAGAGCTGCTTGAGTTCAGCATTTTATCTAAGAATTTATTTCATGACAATCCTCAAAATTAATGCTTGACCAGAAAAAACCTCACAAATAATTACCAACAGAAGATATCCTTGAAATTCGCCAGAAAAGGTCTGTGTTTGCTAGGGGGAGGGGATGAACATATTGGGCACAGACTGAGGGCAAGCAGCCATAGTGAGGCATGAAGCTCACACTGCTCAGACTGGAGGGGGGAGGGATACGATCTCTACCATTTCTACAGAATGACCTTTACCCCAGTGTGGATATTCCATCTTGGCAGCAAGCCAGGAGCAGCAGAGAAGGTGTAAACACTGCAAGTAAAAATAAAACGCCAGAAAGCTAGCGTCTCTTGGGACCCGGCCACCCCCACCCACACCTGAAGTGACTCAGCAAGTTCTTAGAGCCTCAGAGTGCAGACACAGCACAGCCATCGCTGTCCTGTTAATGCCTTACTGCTGTCTCCCGCATTCTGTAGAGGAAGCCCGGTACCACCATCTAGTCCCCCCCCACCCCCCCAGAAACAGACCAATTGTTTCTCTTGTCAATTTGTTTTCTTTGATTCAGCTCTGACAAAACGAACAAAAAATTTAAAAGGGCTCTAACCATTGACAGCTTCTGTATGGATAGAGAGCAGACTTCAAACCCTGAGGAGACTAAAAACAGACTGTCTCCAGAGGAATCCCCTAAGGGGGATATGAGCTGCTCCTCAATACACAAAACTCTCATAGAGGAAATCAAAAAGGCTCTCACAAGAGAGCTAGAAGAGAAATGGGAAAAGGAAAGGGAAGCTTGGCAAGAGAGTCTGGAGGAGTCATCCAGAGTGGAAAAAGAGATCAAATCATTGAGAAATAAAATTAGTGAGTTGGACAAAGAAAACAGCTCTCTAAAAAATAAAATTGATGAAAAGGAAAAAAATTCCATAGGAGATAAACACTCAACTGGAAAATTACAAAAAGATATAAAAAAACAGAGTGAAGAAAATACATCATTGAAAATTAGAATCGAACAAGTAGAAATGAATGACACAAGGAGAAACCAGGAAGTAGTCAAAAAGAACTGCCCAGACATTTTAGAAACAGAATGTAAAATAGGCATTGAAAAAATTCATCATTTGCCTACTGAAAGGGACCCTAAAATAAAAACGTGAAGAAATACAGTGGGCAAGTTCAAGAACCATCAGACAAAGGAAAAAAATATTGGAAGCTACTAGAAAACAGCAATTCAGATATGGAGGAGCCACAATAAGGATAACCCAGGATCTAGCAGCATCCACATTAAAGGAATGAAGGGCCTGGAATATGATATTCCAAAAGGCTAAGGAATGTGGTATGCAACCAAGAATAACTTACCCAGCAAAAATGAGCATCCTTTTCTAGAGAAGAAGATGGGCATTTAATAAAATAAATGAATTTCATCTATTCTTGATGAAAAAACCAGATCTACACAAAAAGTTTGATCTTCAAATACAGAATTCAAGAGATTTCTAAAAAGGTAAAAAGAAATCTTGAGAACTATATTTCTGCCATAAAGATATGAAAAGAACAAATGTATAATTTGTCCTAGAAACTAGAGGTAGGAAATTACACCATAAAAAAGGGTAAAGTGGTGGAACTACATCTCATGAAGAGGCAAAGGTAACCTATTATATCTCAGAGAAAGAAAGGACGGGGATGAACATAGTGTGTATCAATAGACATATTCGATTTACTTCATTAAAAAGTGGGAAGGAGGGAGTAAGGTAAGGGGAAGGGAATACAGAAATTGTGAGGAAAAGGGGTAAAATAGGGGGAGGAAGTTTAAGTCTGGGAAGGATACAAAAAGGGAGGGATGTGAAAAGCAAGTGGTGATTACAAGTTTAATACTGGGAAGGGGGGTAAGAGGGAAGGAAAGGAGAAAAGCATAAGCAGGGGTTAACAGGATGGCAAGCAATATAGAATAAGTTATTCTAACCATAAATGTGAATGGGGTAAACTCCCCCATAAAGAGAAAGCAGTTAGCAGACTGGATTAAAAGCCAGAATCCTACAATATGTTGTTTACAGGAAACATACCTGAAAGAGGGTGCTACATTCAGAATAAAGGTAAAAGCGTGGAGCAGAATCTACTATGCTTCAGGTGAAGCCAAAAAATCAGGGTTAGACATCCTCATCTCAGATCAAGCAAAAGCAAAAATTGATCTAATTAAAAGCGATAAGGAAGGGCATTATATCTTGCTAAAGGTTAGCTTAGATAATGAAACAGTATCAATATTAAACAGATATGCACCAAGTGGTGCAGCATCTAAATTCTTAAAAGAGAAATTAAGAGAGCAGCAAGAAGAAACAGACAGCAAAACTATAATAGTGGGAGATCTCAACCTTGCACTCTCAGAATTAGATAACTCAAACCACAAAATAAATAAGAAAGAAGTCAAAGAGGTAAATAGAATACTAGAAAAGCTTGATATGATAGATCTTTGGTGAAAGCTAAATGGAGACAGAAAGGAGTACACTTTCCTCTCAGCAGTTCATGGAACCTATACAAAAATTGATCATATACTAGGACACAAAAACCTCAAAATCAAATGCAGTAAGGCAGAAATAGTAAATGCATCCTTTTCATACCACAATGCAATGAAAATTACATTCAATAAAAAGCCAAGGGAAAATAGACCAAACAATAATTGGAAACTAAATAATCTTATACTAAAGAATCTTTTGGTGAAACAGCAAATCATAGACATAATTAATAACTTTACCCAAGAAAATGATAATAATGAGACATCATACCAAAATGTGTGGGATACAACCAAAGCAGTAATAAGGGGAAGTTTTATATCTCTAGAGGACTACTTGCATAAAATAGAGAAAGAGAAGTTCAATGAATTGGGCTTACAACTAAAAATGCTAGAAAAGGAACAAATAAAAAACCCCCAGACAAACACAAAACTTGAAATTCTAAAATTCGTAGGTGAGATTAATAAAATTCCAAGTAAAAAAAAAACTATTGAATTAATTAATAAAACAAAGAGTTGGTTCTATGAAAAAAACCAACAAAATAGACAAACGCTTAGTAAATCTGATTAAAAAAAGGAAAGAGAAAAAGCAAACTGTTTGTCTTGAAAATGAAAAGGGAGAACTCACCACTAATGAAGAGGAAATTAGAACAATAGTTAGGAGCTACTTTGCTCAATTTTATGCCAATAAATTTGATAACTTAAATGAAATGGAAGAATACCTTCAAAAATATAGCTTGCCTTGATTAACAGAGGAAGAAGTAAATAATCTAAATAGTCCCATTTCAGAAAAAGAAATAGAACAAGCTATTAACCAACTCCCAAAGAAAAAGTCCCCAGGACCAGATGGATTTACATGTGAATTCTACCAAACATTTAAAGAACAACTAACTCCAATGTTATATAAACTATTTGAAAAATAATAGGGGGAGGGCGGAGCCAAGATGGCGGAGAAGAAACACACGACTCAGTGAACGTCCTCACTCCCTCACAACCAATTAGATAAATTAAGTCTCAGAATTAGCTCAGGACTGATAGATACCACAAGGACTGGAAGCACGACTTACCAGCTGAAGAGAATCTGGAGTTTCAACAGGAAAGGTCAGTTCTCAGGGGAGGAATAAGAAAGACCAGCACAGACAGTGGGGTAGGGGCACACTGCGCCCATTGCGCTGGGAAGGGCTCTGGGATCAGAGAAGCCACTGAGGTAAAGGAGCTCTTCTCTGCTAATTATTTAGCAGTTCAGAAGAGAAAGCCAAAATATTTTAAAACTCAGATTAGATTTTCCCCGACCCTGGGGGGTGACTCAGCAGAGACTCGGCACCAGGGGGTGTGGCCTCAGCTACCTCCTGAGAATAGTTAAGAGATTGACAAGTGGGTGGATACGGCCCAAGGCAACACACACTGCCTAGTTTAGCTGGAGGGAGTGGAACTCAGCTCCAGGAAGTCCCAGAGAAGCGGAACCTTTGAACTAGGGACCGCGGTTTCTGGCAGACATTTCCAGTTTGAGCGCAGGGGCTTCTCACGTCACCTGCTGCAGACATCCACTCCCCACCCGGACACAGAGGCTGGGCTTCCTGCTGTCTTCACTATTCTACACCCTCAAAGCACAGTAGTGCTAATCACCTCTGAGGCACTTCCAGGGAGGGGGTGGGGAACTCTCTCCCAGAGCTCTCTCTTAGCTCAGGCGCAGGGGCCGCTGCATCCATCCAGTCTGGGAGGAAGCTGGTAAAGAAGTAAATAATTTCCTACCCCAGGGACAGACCCCAAAAGATTTTTTTAAATATGAACAAAAAAGCTAGAAAAACTATAGATTCCTTCTATACAGAGAAAGAGCGGGTATCCAACCCCAAGGAAGTTAACAGCAGAGAGACAGCAGATAACAACCTAAAGGGGAATGATCCCTGCCCCCCATCACATAACTCTCTCCTAGAAGAAGCTCTTAAAAAATTGCGGGAGATCGAAGAAAAATGGGGAAAGGAAAGGGAAGTTATGATAGAGAATAACAACGTCCTGAATTTGGAGTTGGAAAAAATAAAGAATTCACAGGAGATGCAGGGAAACAAAATTAGTGAATTAGAAAAGGTTAAAAAAACACAGGAAAGTAGGATTTCTGAATTGGAAAAGATAAAAAAGTCTCAAGAAAATAGAATTTCTGAATTGGAAAAAGAAAATAATTCTCAAAAAAAAAATTAGGGAAATGGAAAAAAATTCAATAGAGCAAAATAACTCATTTAAAAACGAAATTGGGCATTTACAAAAAGAACTAAAAACTGTGAAAGAAGAAAATAACTCCTTAAAAGTCAGGATGGAACAAATAGAAATGAATGATTCACAGAGAACCCAAGAATCAGTCAAACAAAACAAAAAAAATGAGAAGCTGGAGAACAACGTCAAATACTTACTGGGAAAATCTATAGACCTGGAAAATAGATCTAGGAGAGATAATCTGCGGATTATTGGACTTCCAGAAAACTATGACCAAAAAAAGAGCCTAGATTCTATTTTACAGGAAATTATCAAAGAGAACTGTCCAGAGATAATAGAAACAGAAGGGAAAGTAGATGTGGAAAGAATTCATCGAACTCCTTCTGAAATAGACCCTAAAAAAAGAACACCACGGAATATTGTGGCTAAGCTGCAGAACTACCACACAAAGGAGAAAATCCTGCAAGCAGCTAGAAAAAAACAATTTAAATACCAAGGTGCCACAATAAGGGTCACCCAAGATCTGGCTGCCTCCACATTAAAAGATAGAAGGGCCTGGAACCTGATATTCCGTAAGGCAAAAGATCAAGGACTGCAACCAAGAATGAACTACCCAGCTAAGTTTAGCATCTTTTTCCATGGAAGAAGATGGTCATTCAATGAAACAGAGGAATTCTATATGTTTCTAAGAAAAAAACCAGACTTAAATAAAAAATTTGATCTACATCCACAAGACTGAAGAGAAACAGAAAAAGGTACACAGAACCCTTGAGAACTGTAACTCTGTTGTGGGTATATAAAAAATACTCAAGGATAATTTGATTTTACTGATATAAAAGAAAAAAAGGGGGGTGTAGTAAAGGGAAGGAGGTCGGTTCAGAAAAAGGGGAAGGAGTGATAAAAAGAGGGAAACTACATCCCAGGAAGAGACATAGAAAATACACCATATCTGAGGGAACTTAGTGAGGGGGAGAATCATTGTGTGAATCTTACTCTCATCAGAAGAGGCTCAAAGAGTAAATAATTAACATATTTGTTTTTCAGAGAATTTTCTCTCACCTCATTAAAAGGGGGGAGAGGAAAAGGGAAAAGGAAAAGGAGAATAAGTGAAGGGACTTGGAGGGAGGGGGGAGGGATCCTAAAAAAAAAAAAAAAAAGAGGGAGGGTTGCGCGTCACAAGGGGGGTCTGTAAATTAAATATCGGGGAGGGGGATCAGGGGGGTCAAGGGAAAAAAGCATAATCTGGGGATAATACGATGGCAGGAAATACAGAATTAGTAATTTTAACTGTAAATGTAAATGGGATGAACGATCCCATCAAACGGAGACGGATAGTAGATTGGATCAAAAAGCAGAACCCTACAATATGTTGCCTACAGGAAACACACTTAAAGCAGGGAGATACATACAGAGTAAAGGTAAAAGGTTGGAACAGAGCCTATTATGCTTCAGGTAAAGCCAAAAAAGCAGGGGTAGCTATCCTTATCTCAGATCAAGCAAAAGCAGAAGTAGATCTTGTTAAAAAAGATAAGGAAGGAAACTATATCCTGCTGAAAGGTAGCATAAATAATGAAGCCATATCAATACTAAACATATATGCACCAAGTGGTATAGCATCTAACTTTCTAAAGGAAAAGTTAGGAGAACTGCAAGAAGAAATAGACAGTAAAACTATAATAGTGGGAGATCTCAACCTTGCACTCTCAGATTTAGACAAATCAAACCACAAAACAAACAAGAAAGAAATTAAAAAAGTAAATAGAACATTAGAAAAACTAGGTATGATAGACCTTTGGAGAAAACTGAATGGCAATAGGAAGGAATATACTTTCTTCTCAGCAGTTCATGGATCCTATACAAAAATTGACCATATACTAGGACATAAAGATCTCAAAATTAAATGTAGGAAGGCAGAAATAATAAATGCCTTCTTCTCAGATCACAATGCAATAAAAGCTACATTCAGTAAAAAGTTAGGGGTAAATAGACCAAAAAGTAATTGGAAACTGAATAATCTCATCTTAAAGAATGACTGGGTGAAAGAGCAAATTATAGAAACAATTAACAATTTCACCCAAGATAATGATAATGATGAGACATCATATCAAAATCTTTGGGATGCAGCTAAAGCAGTAATAAGGGGAAATTTTATATCTTTAGAGGCTTATTTGAAGAAAATTGAGAAAGAGAAGATTAACGAATTGGGCTTACAACTTAAAAGGCTAGAAAAAGACCAAATTATAAACCCCCAACAAAAAATTAAACTCGAAATACAAAAATTAAAAGGAGAAATCAATAAAATTGAAAGTAAAAAAACTATTGAATTAATAAATAAAACCAAGAGTTGGTTTTATGAAAAAGCCAATAAAATAGATAAACCTTTGGTAAATTTGATCAAAAAAAAGAAAGAGGAAAATCAAATTGATAGTCTTACAAATGAAAAGGGGGATCTTTCCACCAATGAAGAGGAAATTAGAGAAATAATAAGGAGTTACTTTGCCCAACTTTATGCCAATAAATTTGATAACTTAAGTGAAATGGATGACTTCCTCCAAAAATATAGGCTCCCTAGATTAACAGAGGAGGAGATAAATTGCTTAAATAGTCCCATTTCAGAAAAAGAAATAGAACAAGCTATTAATCAACTCCCCAGGAAAAAATCCCCAGGGCCAGATGGATTCACATGTGAATTCTACCAAACATTTAAAGAACAATTAGCCCCAATGTTATATAAATTATTTGAAAAAATAGGGGATGAAGGAGTCCTACCAAATTCCTTTTATGACACAGAGATGGTACTGATACCTAAACCTGGTAGATCGAAAACTGAGAAAGAAAATTATAGACCAATCTCCTTAATGAATATTGATGCTAAAATCTTAAATAAGATATTAGCAAAAAGACTTCAGAAAATCATCTCCAAGATAATACATTATGATCAAGTAGGATTTATTCCAGGAATGCAGGGCTGGTTTAATATTAGGAAAACTATTAATATAATTGACCATATTAATAATCAAATTAATAAGAACCATATGATCATCTCAATAGATGCAGAAAAAGCATTTGACAAAATCCAACATCCATTCCTACTAAAAACTCTTGAGAGTATAGGAATAAATGGATTATTCCTTAGAATAATCAGGAGTATATATTTAAGACCGTCAGTAAGCATAATATGCAATAGAAATAAACTGCAACCTTTCCCAGTAAGATCAGGAGTGAAACAAGGTTGCCCACTATCACCATTACTATTCAATATAGTACTAGAAACGCTAGCCTCGGCAATAAGAGCCGAGAAAGAGATTCAAGGAATTAGAGTAGGAAATGAGGAAATTAAACTATCACTTTTTGCAGATGACATGATGGTATACTTAGAGAACCCCAAAGACTCTGCTAAAAAGCTACTAGAAATAATTCAAAATTTCAGCAAAGTGGCAGGATACAAAATAAATCCACATAAATCCTCGGCATTTTTATATATCACTAACAAAATGCAACAGCAAGAGATACAAAGAGAAATTCCATTCCAAACAAATGTTGAGAGTATAAAATATTTGGGAATCCATCTACCAAAGAAAAGTCAGGAATTATATGAGAAAAATTACAAAACACTTGCCACAAAAATAAAATCAGATTTAAATAATTGGAAAGACATTCAGTGCTCTTGGATAGGCCGAGCGAATATAATAAAGATGACAATACTCCCCAAACTAATCTATTTATTTAGTGCTATACCAATCAGACTCCCAAGAAACTATTTTAATGACCTAGAAAAAATAACAACAAAATTCATATGGAAGAATAAAAGGTCAAGAATTGCAAGGGAACTAATGAAAAAAAACTCAGAGGAAGGTGGTCTAAGTGTACCTGATCTAAAGCTATATTATATAGCAACAGTCACCAAAACCATTTGGTATTGGCTAAGAAATAGACCGGTAGATCAGTGGAACAGATTAGATACAAAGGACAAAAAAGGGTACATCTATAGCAATCTAATCTTTGACAAACCCAAAGATTCCAACATTAGGGATAAAAATTCATTATTCGGAAAAAACTGTTGGGAAAACTGGAAATTAGTATAGCAGAAATTAGATATGGATCCACACTTAACACCATATACCAAGATAAGATCAAAATGGGTCCATGATTTAGGCATAAAGAGGGAGATAATAAATAGATTAGAGGAACAGAGGATAATCTACCTCTCAGACTTGTGGAGGAGGAAGGAATTTATGACCAGAGGAGAACTAGAGATCATTATTGATCACAAAATAGAAGATTTTGATTACATCAAACTAAAAAGTTTCTGTACAAATAATACTAATGCAAACAAGATTAGAAGGGAAGTAACAAATTGGGAAAATATTTTTAAAAACAAAGGTTCTGACAAAGGTCTCATTTCCAAAATATATAGAGAACTGACCATAATTTATAAGAAACCGAACCATTCTCCAATTGATAAATGGTCAAAGGATATGAACAGACAATTCTCAGAGGAAGAAATTGAAACTATATCCACTCACATGAAAGAGTGTTCCAAATCACTACTGATCAGAGAAATGCAAATTAAGACCACTCTGAGATACCACTACACACCTGTCAGATTGGCTAAGATGACAGGAACAAATAATGACAAATGTTGGAGGGGATGTGGGGAAATTGGGACACTAATACATTGCTGGTGGAGTTGTGAAAGAATCCAGCCATTCTGGAGAGCAATCTGGAATTATGCCCAAAAAGTTATCAAACTGTGCATACCCTTTGACCCAGCAGCGCTACTACTGGGATTATATCCCAAAGAAATACTAAAGAGCGGAAAGAAACATATATGTGCCAAAATGTTTGTGGCAGCTCTTTTTGTTGTAGCTAGAAACTGGAAGATGAATGGATGTCCATCAGTTGGAGAATGGTTGGGTAAATTGTGGTATATGAAGGTTATGGAATATTATTGCTCTGTAAGAAATGACCAGCAGGAGGAATACAGAGAGGGTTGGAGAGACTTACATCAACTGATGCTGAGTGAAATGAGCAGAACCAGAAGATCACTGTATACTTCAACAACAATATTGTATGAGGATGTATTCTGATGGAAGTGGAAATCTTCAACATAAAGAAGATCCAACTCACTTCCAGTTGATCAATGATGGACAGAAATAACTATACCCAGAGAAGGAACACTGGGAAGCGAATGTAAATTGTTAGCACTAATATCTGTCTGCCCAGGTTGCATGTACCTTCGGATTCTAATGTTTATTGTGCAACAAGAAAATGATATTCATACACATGTATTGTACTTAGACTATATTGTAACACATGTAAAATGTATGGTATTGCCTGTCGTCGGGGGGAGGGAATAGAGGGAGGGGGGGGTAATTTGGAAAAATGAATACAAGGGATAATATTATAAAATATATATATATATAATAAAAAAAAATAAAAAATAAAAAAAAATAAAATTAAAAAAAAAAAAAAAAAAAAAAAAAGAAAAATAATAGGGGATGAAGCAGTCTTACCAAACTCCTTTTATGACATAGACATGGTATTGATACCTAAACCAGATAGGCTGAAAACACAGAAAGAAAATTATAGACCAATCTCCCTAATGAATATTGATGATAAAATCTTAAATAAAATATTAGTAAAAAGTTTACAGAAAATTATCCCCAGGATAATACACTATGACCAAGTGGGATTTATATACAGAAAAAGGATTTGATAAAATCCAACATCCATTCCTACTAAAAACACTTGAGAGTATAGGAATGCATAGACTATTTCCCTAAAATAATCAGGAGCATATATTTAAAACCGTCAATAACATCATATGTAATGGCGATAAACTGGAACCTCTCCCAGTAAGATCAGGAGTGAAACAAGGTTGCCCACTATCACCATTACTATTCAATATTGTACTAGAAATGCTAGCCTCAGCAATAAGAGCCAAGAAAGAGATTCAAGAAAATAGAGTATGTAATGAGGAAATCAAACTATCACTCTTTGCAGACGATATGATGCTATACTTAAAGAACCCCAAAGACTCTGCTAAAAAGCTATTAGAAATAATTCACAACTTTAGCAAAGTTGCAGGATACAAAATAAATCCACATAAATCCTCAGCATTTTTATACATTACCAACACAATCCAACAGCAAGAGATACAAAGATAAATTCCGTTCAAAGTAATTGTCGATAATATAAAATATTTGGGAATATATCTCCCAAAGGAAAGTCAGGAATTATATGAGCAAAATTACAAAACATTTGCCAGAAAAATAAAGTCAGATTTAAATAATTGGAAAGACATTAAGTGCTCTTGGATAGGCTGAGCGAATATAATCAAGATGACAATACTCCCTAAAACTATTCTATTTATTTAGTGCTATACCAATCAGACTCCCAAGAAACTATTTTAATGACCTAGAAAAAATAACAACAAAATTCATATGGAAGAACAAAAGGTCGAGAATTTCAAGGGAAGTAATGAAAAAAAACATCAAATGAATGTGGCCTAGGTGTATCTGATCTAGCAGTATATTATAAAGCAGCAGTCACCAAAACCATTTGGTATTGGCTAAGAAATAGAAGAATGGAATAGATTAGGTTCACAGGACAAGATAGTGAATAAAAATATCAATCTAGTGTTTGACAAACCTAAAGATAACAACTTTTGGGATAAGAATTCATTATTTGACAAAAACTGCTGGGAAAATTGGAAATTAGTATTGGCAGAAACTAGGCATGGATCCACATTTAACACCACATACTAAGATTAGATCAAAATGGGTCCATGATTTAGGCATAAATAACGAGATCATAAATAAATTAGAGGAACATAGGGTAGTTTAACCTCTCAGACTTGTGGAGGAGGAAGGAATTTGTGTCCAAAGGAGAACTAGAGATCATTATTGATCAAAAATAGAAAATTTTGATTATATTAAATTAAAAAGCTTTTGTACAAACAAAACTAATGCAAACAAGATTAGAAGGAAAGTAACAAATTGGGAATACATTTTTACAGTTAAAAGTTCTGATAAAGGCCTCATCTCCAAAATATACAGAGAATTGACTCTTATTTATAAGAAATCAAGCTATTCTCCAATTGATAAATGGTCAAAGGATATGAACAGACCATTTTTTTATGATGAAATTGAAAGTATTTCCACTCATATGAAAGAGTGTTCCAAATCACTATTTATCAGAGAAATGCAAATTAAGACAACTCTGAGATACCACTGCACTGGCTAAGATGACAGGAACAAATAATTATGAATGTTGGAGGGGATGTGGGAAACCTGGGACACTGATGCATTGTTGGTGGAGTTGTGAAAGTATCCAACCATTCTGGAGAGCAATCTGGAATTATTCCACAAAAGTTATCAAACTGTGCATACCCTTTGATCCAGCAGTGCTACTACGGGGCTTATATCCCAAGGAAATACTAAAGAAGGGAAAGGGACCTGTATGTGCCAAAATGTTTGTGGCAGCCCTTTTAGTAGTGGCTAGAAATTGGAAAAGAAGGGATGCCCATCAATTAGAGAATGGTTGGGTAAATTATGGTATATGAATGTTATGGAATATTATTGTTCTGTAAGAAATGACCAACAGGATGAATGTAGAGAGGTTTGGAGCGACTTCCATGAACTGATGCTGAGTAAAATGAGCAGAACCAGGAGATCATTATACACTTCAACAAAAATACTGTATGAGGATGTATTCTGATGCAAGTGGACATTTTCAACATAGAGAAAAGCTAATCCAATTCCAATTGTTCAATGATGGACCTTAGCAGCTACACCCAGAAAAGGAACACTGGAAAATGAATGTAAACTGTTAGCATTTTTTTTTTTTTGGTTTTTCTCCCCAGGTTATTTTTACCTTCTGAATTTAATTCTTCCTTTGCAACAACAACAACAAAATTTGGTTCTGCACATATTTATTGTACCTAGGATATATTATAATATATTTAATATGTATGGAGATGCCTGCCATCTAGGGGAGGGCGTGGAGGGAAGGATGGGAAAAATTCGGAACAGAAGGGAGTACAAGGGATAATGTTGTAAAAACTTACCTATGCATATATGCTGTCAAAAATGTTATAATTATAAAATTAATTTTAAAAACTTTAAAAAAATAATAGTTAAAAAAAGCTATTAAAAAAAAAGAAATGATGAGCAGAATTACCTCAGAAAAATTTGGAATGACTTACATGAAATGATACAAAATGAAATGAGTAGAACTAGAAGAAGGCTGTACATAATAACAGCAAGATGGTAAACTGTGAATGATTTAGCTATTCTAAGCCATATGATAATAAAGCAAATCAGCAGGACTCACAATGAAAAATGCTATACATAATAGGAGAAAAAAACTGATGATGTCTAAATAGAGATCAAAGCACACTTTTAAAATTTTATTTCTCTTAATTTTCTTTCTTTTGTCGTCTATATTTTCTTTTATAACATAACTACTATGGAAATGTATTTATTATGACTTCACATGTTTAATCAATATAAAATTGCTTGACTTCTTAATGAGGGAGTTCAAGAAGGAAGAAAAGAGAGAATTTGGAAGTCAAAATTTTTAAATTGTTAAAAATTGGTTTTATATATAATCGTGGAAACTATAGTAGTAAATTATAAAATTTATGCAAAAAGCAGACATATAATCAGAATGAGAGGGTGGAGCAAAACTTATTATCTATCAACGTGAATGATAAAAAAGGCTGGAATTGTAACTATGTTCTCAAACCAAAAAACAAACAATATCAGTACAATTATACAAGAAATAACATTATATTTACATAATTCATAGATAATAAACCATAATAAATATTAAATTTTTGTCTACTAAATGTTATAGAATCTAAATAAATAATAGAAAATCAACCAAAATATAATAATAACAGAGTAAAAATAATTGTAGAACATTTCATTTTTTTCATAACTTGACAATTAAAAAAAAATAAAGTAGGAAACCAAACAAAATGATGGTGAATTTAGAGATGGGGAATTTTGATTTCTTCTGAATGGGAACATACAAAAGAACATAGATAAAGTTCATTACCAAATAGAAGCTTTGGAAAAAATCATAACTGTATGAAGATATAGACAAATGCAAATAAATGTAAAGAAACAAAAATTCTAAATGTCTCTTTTGTCGAAAAAAAAATACAATTAAAAAGTCAATAAATGGAGCCCAAATAAAACATATATTCCTAAATGGATACTAGAAAATAAAATTTTAGCAACAGAATTGGTAAACTATGGGCTGGGAGTCAAATCCATTTGATAGTTTGTTTATTTTACAATTCACAAGCTGAATGGTTTTCATGTTTTCAAATAAAACATTTTAAAATGTTAAAGCTATTCTTAGTTTTCTTGTGGCACATACAAAAACAGCAAGTGGGCCCAGTTTGTCTTGTGTGCCATATGGTATACTAAACCCTGTTCTAGGCTATGAATAGATCAATGGAAAATTCAGTACCTGGGTAAAAGACAATTATAATGATGAGAAGATATATGAAAATTTCTAGGATAACACAAATATACTCAGAAGAAAATGGATATCCTTAAAATAAAACATGAAAATAGAAGAAGAGAAATTTAATAAGTTGAATAGGCTGTTTTAAATAGAAAGTCAACAAATTTTTTAAAATGCCTAAAATGAAAACAAAGGAACAAATATTTTAAAATGAAAGAAATATAAATAAAATAGAAAATAACTGTAACAGAAAAACATAGACCTGTTATACAAAACTAAAATAAATTCCATTGTAAAAACTAAAAATAAAGAAAAAGTTTAGTATAAATAATAAAAAAGAAAAAAGGAAGATAAGTGTTGAACAAAATATTAATATATCAAATTAAAATAAAGAATCAAAATAATTCTCTGGATCTGCTCTGCAGATTTAGTTAGTAACAAACTGATAGATTAAAATGAATGGAATATTACCTAAAATATGAAATATTTGAATTAACAGAATACCTTATATATATCTCTAATCATCAGGAAAGGAAATCTCTTAGGGAAGGAAACTGAGATAAATAAAAGGAACTACCCAAGGAAAAAACTCCTTTTCCTGTATGAATTTACCAAAAAAAATATCCCTCAATTTCAAAGAACAATTAACATCTATTGTTATAAAAATAAAGTTAATTCTTTCCCCAAAGTAATACAATAGCTAAAGTAGAAAAGAAGAAAGAAAAACACTGTTAGGTGAATATTATTAATGATGTATTAAAAAATACATTTTCTGATATCTAAAAACTTTAGTGAGGCCATACTTCATTAAAAGAAGAGAAGAAAATATTAAATACCTATCTCAGACACTGAGGCATGAAAACTTACTGTGCTATATGAAATAATAAAAATATAATTTCATTTTACTTTCTTAGTGACCATGAGAATGGGTACTATTATTATATCCATTTTACAGCTCATGGAAGAAGCAGGCGGAGATTGAGTGGTTTTCCCAGAGCTATATAGCAATTGAGTGTCGAGACTGGATTTGAAATAAAGTCTGCATTGTGTCACTAAGAGTGATGTAAATAGGCTTTTGCATATGATGGTATACAGTAGAACATAACTTTATAGTCACATGATTGAATGATAGACATGTAATATAAAAATTCAATTGTTCATATAGATAATTTAATGTCAAAAAAAATTATGAGTAGAAAAAGATGACAAATTTCAATGGATTCTTCTCCAACACAGTATCTTCCAATATATAGGTTAACATTGAATGACATTTTTTCAAATGGTTTAAGAAAAGGAGTAATTTTGATGAAATAATAATATCTAGGAAGAAATGAGTAAGAGAAATATATTTACCTTCTTAAAGCATGGAATGTTTAGCACAAGACTGAAGATTGAGGATGGTTTCCCTATAGATGAGGAAGTTCTGTCCCTGTTGGTGTGGAGATTGCTAGATTTAATCCCCTGACCTCGACCGAAAAAGACCAAGAATAAAGACTTTTGCTTATCCTGACTCCTGCTGATTCTAAGATATCAGGGTCACAACATTTGGCCCCAACTGTTATAATTAACATTATCTGTTAACCAGCAATAAACTTAAAAAACAATGCACAGTGGATAGAGTTTCTGGCCTGGAATAAGAAAACTCATCTCCTTGAATTCAAATCTGGCTTTAGATACTTACTAATTGTGGAACACCGGGCCAGTTATTTAACCCTGTTGTCTCTTCTCTTCTGTAAAATAGACTGAAGAAGGAAATAACAAACCACTGCAGTATCTTTGCCAAAAAAACCTTCAGCTGAGGTCATGCGGGGTCTGGAAAATGAGTGAACAACAGTCACAAAGGTGAACAACAATTATAATCTGACTTTAACAGTATAATTAATAATAACTCAAATGTTTTGTCTTTATAATATGGGTAAGAAAATAGTGCATTCTAACTTTAAAATACTTTGAATTTTCTTGTAATTTTTTTTTTTGTTTTCAATTATTAATTATCTTGCCTAGCTATGGATCAAAATACAAGTTAGTCATCTGTTCTGGAATAAAATTTTTCACAAATTTCTTCTTTCCAAAAATTCAATTTGTTCATGTCTAACATTATTTAAGCTAGAATTAGTTAGGGTTCAACCAAAGGCACACTCTCTGCCATTTTTCCTAAACTTAAAATTCATTATTATGGCTCTGTTATAATATAATACAGAATGAATATTGTTCAATGTATCTTAAAGAGCCTAAATCTATAATAAATTGGATAAAAACTACAAGACTTAAACTGATTCAAGTAGCAAAAAGGTATTTTTGTACTTGCGAATATAGCAAGAAGTTTTAAATATTCAATATTCCAGATTTAAAAAAAAAACAATGTCTTTTTGTAAATTAATTGCCTATTACTTATTTTCCTTAAATGCCTGACTTTTTTGGCATTTAAAAAGTGAATTTAAGGTTCATGATTGATAGTTATAACTTTTGCAGTTAGCCACCTTTCACTACTTTATTGATTGGTCTATTTTCTTATGGCTCTCTTCTTCGATCTCATTTAGCATTTAGGTTCACTCTATTGATTTCCATCAGAAGTTGATGAGCATTCCACTAGTAGTATTCAATTCCTTAGAAGCACCTGTAACATTTATCTCTGAAGAGGACTTTTTAGCAGCCAGGAATTGAAGTATCTGTCTAAAATAAATTTATAATGGATAGAAAATTTGTCTTTTATATATATGTACATCTATTCACTGGCATCTATCTATGTATCTTGTCTATATACTTATGAATCTCTACATCTATCTACCTTCCTATCTCTCTACTCACATATACGTACACAAAAATGTAACTGTATATGTGTGTGTTGTGTACATGTATATACATACAAATATACATTAAAGTTATAGGATGAAAGAAAATAATGAATGTTTTACATACTGGACTATAAGTAAAATATTTAAAAAAAAACAAAACTGATTTAAAACTCATCATTGTGCCTTTGGACATAGAAAATCCTCAACAAATTGTTCCTAGGTGTAACTATATTGTCAGAAAAACAAGAAAGATGTTTTGGGGCTAATTTTGAAAATTTCATACTTAAAAAAAACTTAATTACAAATAGCAGTGCATTTTCTTTTTTTCATTGTCATGTATTACATATTTTATTTGGATGCTTGAATAAATGAATACTTGAAGAATCCATTTATTCTGTTAATAGAGGAGACTTCTGATAAAGAAACTCATTAATGACAGAGATCACACCTTTTTATGACTTCATAGATAAGTCTCAGGGAATTTTGAGACACTTAAGAGATTAAATGACTGTTCAGGATTTCATAGCTCTTAAATGTAAAGATGAGATCAAATCTATATTTTTTACCCTCTGAACCCAAAACTTTATACCATGTTGTCTCTGTTTTTATAATAAACCCAATGAAACCACAGAACATTTTATTATTGCTGTACATGATGTTTCATGAAGCTGTCTTTTGACAAATTCTACAGGCTTGTCCTTTTTTAATGAGGCTGGGAAGTTTATTTTTTAAACAGTTGAATAACTGATGTACACAATCTAAGAATGCATTTTGCAGTGGAATTTAATTTTACAAGGACAGCATCATTTTTACATCATGGGTCTTTTCTGCTGAATAACACTGTTGGCCTGAATGTATTTTAATAAGTAGCTATCACTTCATACTTGGGTAATATTGTGCTATAAGATGAGGTAGTGTCTTAGAGGGAAATGCAAATGTTCTATGTTGACCATTTTTTTTTAGCTTAGGGGAATATAATGACAAGCCTTTTAGAGAGATGATGAATATAATGCAATGTTTCTGAAGAGTATATGTGTGTGTTGTTTTTGTGTTGTTTTGTGTGTGTGTGTGTGTGTGTGTGTGTTTGTGTGTGCGTGTGTGTTTAGAGATGTGTGTTGAGGAGAATCTAATTAATAAACCTTAATCATTTCTATGCAAATACTCTGAAAAGATAACACCAGTCACAAATGTTAAATATCTGTTTTGGTTTATTTTGCTTATTCATGAATTTATTCTACATCAGCTATGGCAGTTTATCTAAAATTAGGTCCAAAGTAATTTAGGCAGCCATACCCAACCAGAGAGATTCAAGAAAAGGCTTTAAATCATAGTGACAGCCATTAAAACTTGCTAAAAGAAAATGCATTTCTGAATATTTTCAGATGTAACAGCAGAAACACCTAAAGGTGCAGTATTCAAACAAACAAACAAATAAATACATACATCTAAGCATATCTCTGTGGACTTATAAGAAATTATGCCGCATAGTTTTTCTCTAAAATACTAGAATCAAATGTATTACTCCTCTCTTTTCAGGACCTCTGTTTGTAGGATGGATCATTCAACAATTCTCTTTCCTGTTCTTTTACTAATTATTCTAGAATGAATTTAAGTAGGTCTATCCAATCACCCAGTGCAAAAAGGGATGGATCGATGATCCTTGTGGTCAAGCTACTGTCTTTTGGCTTATGGAGAATTTCCTGTTTCTTCTTTTGTAAGGAGAATTGAAATTCCAGGAGTGATCTACTTTTCTTTTGGAGGTTTATGTATGTTTATAGAAATTTTATAAATGTATCCAGAGAATTTTGAGTAAGGGGCAATGGTAATAAATAAAGTTAACAAAATCAACATTGGAGTTTTAGATTCTAGTGAGCTGATGAAACTCAAGATTTCTATATCTATTTATATTCATCTATCTCACTTAACATTTATTTATTAGTATCTATCTTATTTAGCATCCATCACCTATCTATCTAGCTCACATACTATGTTTCAGGTATTGTGCTAAAAGCTTTATAACTATCCATACATTGTATCTTCATAACATTGTATCTAGTACAACCTGAAAGGTACATGCTATTATCCTCATTTTGCAGATGAAGAAAATGAAGCAAAGAGAAAATTAAGTGATTTGCCTAAAATCACACAGTGAATTAATAATTAATGGTTAATTAATGAGTTAAGAATGTATTTATTTGAATAAGGATGTATTCCCAACTTTTAGCCCAGCACTCTATGTACTGTGCCAACTACCTAAGTGGACTGTACCAACAACCTACTTTGTTATTATGAAAACAATAGAGTCTAAAAGGTTTATTCGATTACTTAGGTAATCTAAAAGTGACTTTCAAATTATTTTATTTCAAAGTAAATTGATAGGAATTCAATAAAAAGTTTATTTAAAATTGTATAAGGCAAAAAATTAATATTATATTTGACATAGGAAAATATGGGGATTGATATTTGACTTGAGAGAAAAATTTGGAAAGGATATTTTATTATTATAGTATTGAGTATTGCCCTTATGAGAATTCCATCTCCAAAAGCAGATCTTCCTCCACTTTTGATTTTTTTAGTCAATTTTATTTTATTTTTTTAAATATAATTTTTATTTACCAGATATATGCATGGGTAATTTTACAGCACTGACAATTGCCAAAGCTTTTGTTGCAATTTTCCGCTCATTTCCCTCCCCCCAGATTGCAAGTTGACCAATACATGTTAAATATGTTAAAGTATAAATTAAGTGCTATGTATACGTGTCCAAACAGTTGTTTTCCTGTACAAAAAGAATAGGACTTTGAGATAGTGTACAATTAGCCTGTGAAGGAAATAAAAATGCAGATGGACAAAAATAGAGGGATTGGGAATTCTACATAGCAGTTCATAGTCATCTCCCAGAGTTCTTTCCCTGGGTGTAGCTGGTTTAGTTCATTACTACTCTGTTGTAACTGATTTGGTTCATCTCATTGTTGAACATGGCCATGTCCATCAGAATTCATCTTCATATAATATTGTTGTTGAAGTATATAATGATCCCTTCGTCCTGCTCAATTCACTCAGCATAGCTTATGTAAGTTTCTCGAGGCCTTTCTGAAATCATCCTGCTGGTCATTGCTTACAGAACAATAATATTCCATAATATTCATATAACACAATTTATTCAACCATTCTCAAATTGATACACATCCACATAGTTTCAAGTTTCTGGCCATTAGAAAGAGGGCTGCCACAAATATTCTTGCACATACAGGTACCTTTCCCTTCTTCAAGATCCCTTTGGGATATAAGTCCAGTAGTAACACTTCTGGGTCAAAGGGTATGCAGAGTTTGATAACTTTTTGAGCATAATTGCAAATTGCTCTCCAGAATGGCTGGATGTATTCACAATTCCACCAACAGTGTATCAGTGTTTCTGTTTTCCCACATCCCCTCCAACATTATTGGGAATGGTTGCAGTTTATCCCCATAACATATGATGCTTATTGATGGTTTTAAATAGATGCTACTGATTATTTTAAGGAAAAGTCCATTTATTCTTATACTCTCAAGTGTTTTTAATAGGAATGGATGTTGGGTTTTATCAAATGCTTTTTCTGCATCTATTGAGATGATCATATGTTTTTTCTTAATTTATTTATTAATGTGGCCAATTATACTGCTAGCTTTACTAATATTGAACCAGCCCTGCATTCCTAGTATAAATCCTACTTGATCATAGTGTTTTATCCTGGGGATGATTTTCTGTAGCCTTTTTGCTAATATCTTATTTAAGATTGTAGCATCAATATTCATTAGGGAGATTGGTCTATAGTTTTCTTTATCGATTCTCAACCTACCTGGTTTGGGTATCAGTACCATGTCTGTGTAATAAAAAGAATTAGGGAGGATTCCTTCATTTCCTATTTTTTCAAATAGTCTATATAGCATTGGGGCTAATTGTTCTTTGAATGTTTGTTTGGTAGAATTCACATGTAAATACATTTGGTCCTGGAGATTTTTTCTTAAGGAGTTGATTAATAGCTTGTTCTATTTCTTTTTCTGATATGGGACTATTTAAGGAATTTACTTCTTCCTCTGTTGATCTGGGAAGCTTATATTTTTGAAGGCAGTCATCCATTTCAAATTTGTTGGCACAAATTTGGGTAAAGTAACTCATTATTTCTCTAATTTCCTCTTCATTGGTGGAAAGTTCCCCCTTTTCATTTTTAAGACTAACAATTTAATTGTCCTCTCTCCTTTTTCTAATCAGATTTACCAAATGTTTATCTATTTTATTGGTTTTTTCATAAAACAAACTCTTAGTTTTGTTTATTAATTCAATAGTCTTTTAACTTTCAATATTATTAATTTCTCCTTTTAATTTTAGAATTTCAAGTTTAGTATTTGGTTGGGGGGGTTTAATTTGTTCTTTTTCTAGCTTTTTGAATTGCAAGCCCAATTCACTGATTTTCTCTTTCTCTATTTTATTCAAGTAAGCTTCTAAAGATATAAAATTTTCCCTTATTACTGCTTTAGCTGCATCCCACAAATTTTGGTATGATGTCTCATCATTGTCATTATCTTGAGTGAAATTATTGTTTCTATAATTTGCTGTTTCACCCAATCATTTTTAAGATAAGATTATTTAGTTTCCAAATATTTGTTGGTCTATTTACTCCTAATTTTTTGTTGAATGTAGTTTTATTGCATTGCGATCTGAAAAGAAAGCATTTACTATTTCTGCCGGCCTGCATTTAATTTTGAGATCTTTATGTCCTAATATATGGTTAATTTTTTTTATAGGTTCCATGAACTGCTGAGAAGAACGTATACTCCTTTCTGTCACCATTCAGTTTTCTCCAAAGATCAATCATATCTAATTATTCTAACATTCTATTTATCTCTTTAATTTCTTTTTTATTTGCTTTGTGGTTTGATATATCTAATTCTGAGAATGCAAGATTGAGGTCTCCCACTATTATAGTTTTGCTGTCTATTTCTTCTTGCAACTCTCTTAACTTCTCCTTTAGGAAGTTAAATACTATATCACTTGGGACATATATGTTTACTGTTGATATTGCTTCATTGTTTATGCTACCCTTTAGCAGGATATAGTTTCTTTCCTTATCTCTTTTGATTACATCAATTTTTGCTTTTGCTTGATCTGAGTTAAGGATGGCTATCCCTGCTTTTTTGGCTTCACCTGAAGCATAATAGATTCTGCTCCAACCTTTTACCTTTACTCTGTATGTATCTCCCTGCTTTAAATGTGTTTCCTGAAAACAACATATTGTAGGGTTCTAATTTTTCATCAAGGGTGCTATCCATCTCCACTTAATGGGAGAGTTCATCCCATTCATATTTACAATTAAAATTACTAATTCTGAATTTCCTGCCATCATATTATCCTCATATTATGCTTTTTTTTCTCTTGCCCTTGCAAACTCCTTCCCCAGTATTAAGCTTATGGGCCCCACTTGCATCACGCAGTCCTCCCGTTTTAGTGTCCCTCCCCCCTCCCTTAAAGTTCCTTCCCTTTTCTTGTACCCTTCCCTTATTATTCTTTTCCTTTTCCCTTTTCCTCTCCCCCTTTTTAACGATGTGAGAGAATTCTCTGTAAAACAAATATGTCAATTATTTCCTCTTTGACCCAATTCTGATGAGAGTACAATTCACACAATGTTCCTCCCCCTCTCTAAATTCCCTCAGATATGATAAGTTTTCTTTACCTATTCCTGGGATATAGTTTCCCTCTATCGTCCCCTTTCCCATTTTCTGACAGTATCCCCTTTTCATTTCTACTTCCCTTTTTTATGTATATCTGTAAAATCAGATTATACTTAGCTGGGTAGTTTATTCTTGGATGCATTCCAAGTTCTTTTGCTTTTCAAAATATCAGATTCTAGGCCCTTCAATCCTTTAATGTGGACGCAGCCAGATCTTGAGTGACCCTTATTATGGCATCTCAGTATTTGAATTGTATTTTCCTGGCTGCCTGCAATTTTTTCCCCCTTAGTCTGATAGTTCTAAAGTTTGGCTACAATGTTCCATGGAGTTTTTTTTTTTTTTTTTTTTTTTTTTTTTTTTTTTTTTTAGGGTCTTTTTCAGAAGGTGTTCAATGAATTCTTTCAACGCCTATTTTCCCTTCTGTTTCTATTATCTCTGGACAGTTCTCTTTAATGATTTCCTGTAAAATAGAATCTAGGCTCTTTTTTTCATCATAATTTTCAGGAAGTCCAATGATCCTCAGATTATCTCTCCTAGATCTATTTTTCCAAGCCTATAGATTTTCCCAGTAAATGTTTGATGTTATTCTCCAGCTTTTCATTTTTTTTTGTTTTGTTTTGTTTTGTTTTGTTTGACTGATTCTTGGTTTTTCAATGAATCATTCATTTCTATTTGTTCAGTCTTGATTTTTAATGAGTTATTTTCTTCATTCACATTTTTTACTTCTTTTTGAATATGCCCAATTGAGTTTTTAAATGAATTATTTTGCTCTGTTGAATTTTTTCCATTTCGCTATTTTTTTTTAAGTGAGTTATTTTCTTTTTCCAAATCACAAATCCTACTTTCTTGGGAATTTTTTATCTTTTCCAATTCAGAAATCCTACTTTCCTGAGATTTTTAAACCTTTTCTAATTCACAAATTTTGTTTCCCCACACCTCCTGTGATTCTTTATTTTTTCCAACTCCCAATTTCAGGAAGTTGTTATTCTCTATCATAGCTTCTCTTTCTTTTCCCCATTTTTATTCAAACTCTCTTAACTTTTTAATAGTCTTTTCTAGGAGTGAGTTATGTGATGGGGGGCAGGTATCACTCCCCTTTAGGGTGTTATCTGGAGACTGTCTGCTGTTAGCTTCCTCGGGGTTGGATACCCATTCATTTTCTGTATAGAAGCTGTCAATCATTCTCTTCAGTTTCTTACTCATTGTTAACACTGTGTGGGGGGATCTGACCTTGGGTAGGAAATTTATCAGCTTCCTGTCAGACGGGGATAGGATGCAGCAATCCTGTGACTGGGCTAAGAGAGAGCTCTGGGAGAGAGCTCCCCTCCCCCCAGAAATGAATTAGGGGTGGTTAGCACGGCTGTGGAGTGCCCAGTGAAGGCCCCCCGCTGTGTGGCCTAGAGACTGCCATGAGACTACAGGCTGAACAGTAAAAGCATCACAAACCCCAACCAAAGCCTTCTTTGGGGCGGTGGATATTAGCCGCTGACATGAAAAGCCCCTGGGCTCAAACGGGAAGTGTCTGCCCAGAAAGCACAGTCCCTGCTGTGAAGGTTCCATTGCTGTGGGAGTTCTGCTGCTGCTGGAGTTTCACTACTGAGAGAATTCCACTGCCTCAGGCTGAGCCCTGCACTATGTGGATTAGAGGCTGCCCCAGGCTGTGTCCCTTGCTGTTCAGGTTCTTAACTGCCCCAAGGAAAAGCCCCGGATAGCAGCAGGTGGCTGCACAGCTGTGCCAAGATCTATGTTAGGTCACTTCTGGTTTGGGGTGATTATATTTTCTGGCTTTTTGCTTTAAAATGGCTGTGATTTCTCATCTGATCTGCTGTTTTATAAGCAGAATAGAGCTATCAGCCTATGCTAGATTCTTCTATCTCAATGGCTTCTCTGATCCCAGAGTTCTCCCCAGCCTGTTTGGCACAGTGTGCTAGGCCCTGGTCCAGCCCTGTCTGTGCTGATCTTTTTTTTCCCTCCCCTTGGAACCGACTTTTTCTGTCGAAATTCCAGAATCTCTTCAGCTGGTAAGTTGTGCTTCTAATCCTTTTTGTTTTTATCCATCCAGCGTTATTTTTGAGGCTGATTTAACTAGTTGGTATTGAGGGAAGAAGGGAGCTTAGAAATTTGAGGGTATCTTCTCTGCCATCTTGGCTCCACCCCTCTATATGAGGAAATTAATGCAAACTAAAAGTTAAGTGATTTTGTCTAGAATCACTTAGTCTGAGACCAGATTTGAATTCACCAAAATGAGTTTTCCTGACTCCAGATTTGGCACACAATGGATGTATTGCACCACTTAGCTACCCCACTAAGCTATGATATTGCCATCTATAAAATACTTCCTAGTTCATAGTCATTAGTCTTACTCTGTCTCCCAGAGTCATCAATGTCTGGTAACAGGAAAAAGTCAAGAAGATTGGTGATGGCTTGAGATGCAGTGGTTAACCTCAGTGTTTTCAAGATATAACTGAGCTCTTTAGTACTCTAGCGCATTTGCTTCACCTGCCTTCATGGGCATTGGAACAAACTGTAATCATCCACCCATTCTTCTTCATATGCTTTTGGTGGGTACCTTTCTATATCACTGCAGAGTTTGAGAGCCCTTGGTTATCCTCAATCTGGCTTATCCCATCTCCTGAAAATGTGTCCACTGCATGCTACAGCTTCTGGAGTTAGTATTCACCAAAAGCGGAAAGAAGCCCAATGAAGGCCTTGGCAGCCCTCAGTCCAAAGGTTTCCTGCACACAGGAAGTCAAGGCAATATGGTTGTCTTCTAATTAGAAGCTGCAGTGGGATCTGTTAGCCCCTGGGTGTTTGAGAAGCCTTTTTAGGAATACACTGCTCATTTCCAAGTGTGAGGAAAAGATTAGAAGAGGAGACCTAAAAATTGTCTACTTACCCAACAATGGCCTGATTATCATGGCAGGTGAGGATCCCATCCAGCTGTCAAAACACTAAAAATGTAAAAAACAAAAACAAAAAAAAAACAAAACTTCTGCAAAGTTGATTTAGCCAGTATGAAATCCTGTAGACCCAAAAGATGAACAACTTTTGTTGTGAGAGAACTTGAAAGACACCACATTAAGGTCTCTTTAAAGAATTTTTAGAATTGATTGCATTGATTTGGAAGATACTGATACAAGATCACCCAGAATGGCATGTCCTCATAAGAGAAAGTCCTGTGCTCTATGAGCAAAGCAAAATTGAATCCACTCAGAAGAAATGCAAGATATGCAAAGATTGAGAATCCATCTCAAATGTTCATAGGGACTATTTTTTTTTTACAATAGAAACATAAATTTATTTTTATATTTATAAAGAATTGTATCATGATGCAGTACTAATATTCTTTTTTTTTGTCCTTCATTCTCTCTCTTTTTTTTAATAACATTATCCCTTGTACTCATTTTTCCACATTATCCCCTCCCTCCCTCTATTCCCTCCCCTTGATGACAGGCAATCCCATACATTTTACATGTGTTACAATATAACCTAGATACAATATATGTGTGTAAATACCATTTTTTTCTTGCACATTAAGTATAAGGTATAAGTAACCTGGGTAGATAGACAGTAATGCTAACAATTTACATTCCCTTCCCAGTGTTCCTTCTCTGGGTGTAGTTGTTTCTGTCCATCACTGATCTACTGGAAGTGAGTTGGATCTTCTTTATGTTGAAGATATCCACTTCCATCAGAATATATCTTCATACAGTATTGTTGTTGAAGTGTACAGCGATCTTCTGGTTCTATTCATTTCACTCAGCATTAGTTGATGTAAGTCTCTCCAAGCCTCTTTGTATTCCTCCTGCTGGTCATTTCTTACAGAGCAATAATATTCCATAACCTTCATATATCATAATTTACCCAACCATTCTCCAATTGATGGACATCCATTCATCTTCCAGTTTCTAGCCACTATGAAAAGAGCTGCCACAAACATTTTGGCACATACAGGTCCCTTTCCCCTCCTCAGTATTTCTTTGGAATATAAGCCCAATACTAGCACTGCTGGATCAAAGGGTATGCACAGTTTAATAACTTTTTGGGCATAGTTCCAAATTGCTCTCCAGAATGGTTGGATTCTTTCACAACTCCACCAACAATGTATTAATGTCCCAGTTTTCCCACATCCCCTCCAACATTCATCATTATTTGTTCCTGTCATCTCAGCCAATCTGACAGGTGTGTAGTGATATCTCAGAGTTGTCTTAATTTGCATTTCTCTGATCAGTAGTGATTTGGAACACTCTTTCATATGAGTAGATATAGTTTCAATTTCATCATCTGAGAATTATCTGTTCATATCCTTTGACCATTTATCAACTGGAGAATGGTTTGATTTCTTATAAATTAGGATCAATTCTCTATATATTTTGGAAATGACACCTTTATCAGAATCTTTAACTTTAAAAATATTTTCCCAATTTGTTACTTCCCTTCTAATCTTGTTTGCATTAGTATTGTTTGTACAGAAACTTTTTAATTTGATGTAATCAAAATTTTCTATTTTGTGATCAATAATGATCTCTAGTTCTCCTCTGGTCATAAATTCCTTCCTCCTCCACAGGTCTGAGAGGTAGACTATTCTCTGTTCCTCTAATCTATTTATTATCTCATTCTTTAAGCCTAAATAATGGACCCATTTTG
Source organism: Sminthopsis crassicaudata (assembly GCF_048593235.1). Classification (NCBI taxonomy): domain Eukaryota; kingdom Metazoa; phylum Chordata; class Mammalia; order Dasyuromorphia; family Dasyuridae; genus Sminthopsis; species Sminthopsis crassicaudata. The sequence goes on from NC_133621.1 coordinate 234,224,727, forward strand.
ATCTTATCTTGGTATATGGTGTTAAGTGTGGATCCATATCTAATTTCTGCCATACTAATTTCCAGTTTTCCCAACAGTTTTTTCCAAATAATGAATTTTTATTCCTAATGTTGGTATCTTTGGGTTTGTCAAAGACTAGATTGCTATAGATGTACCCTTTTTTGTCCTTTGTATCTAATCTGTTCCACTGATCCACTAGTCTATTTCTTAGCCAATAACAAATGGTTTTGGTGACTGCTGCTATATAATATAGCTTTAGATCAGGTATAATCTAGACCACCTTCATCTGACTTTTTTTTCATGAGTTCCCTTGCAATTCTCGACCTTTTATTCTTCCATATGAATTTTGTTGTTATTTTTTCTAGGTCATTAAAATAGTTTTTTGGAAGTCTGATTGGTATAGCACTAAATAAATAGATTAGTTTGAGGAGTATTGCCATCTTTATTATATTCGCTTGGCCTATCCAAGAGCACTGAATGTCTTTCCAATTATTTAAATCTGACTTTATTTTTGTGGCAAGTGTTTCGTAATTTTTCTCATATAATTCCTGACTATTCTTTGGTAGATGAATTCCATAGGGACTATTTATATATGAACTGTGGCAGAGCATTCTGAGATCGTATTGGTCTGATCAGTCACAGTTGGACATACTAATTTGACTTTAACATTGTGATATCATTTTGGTTGTCTTCAAGAATGAAGGACAACAATCAACCAACTAATTCATAAGAGGAAAATAAATATTAGGTACATAAAAATGTTAATTGACTGACTGTTCCTTATATCCCTGCTGTGATTATTGATAATGTGTATAAAATATTGTATGGTGTAAAGAACTATTTTAAGATAACTTATTGTTCATATTGCTTCTGTTAGGGTAAGCACATCTGGGCATTCTTTTTATTGGGAAAAAAGAAAAACATTGAATCCAACTTTACCATTAGATATATCAAAACAATCTTAGCTTCTAGTCACTTCAGATAAAAAAGTCAGAATTAATATTAGAGGTTTTTGGAATAAATAAAAGTAGTTAAAACATCTTTTGTGTCAATAGCCACAGCAAGGATATGAGCAACAGTTAGTCAATTAGCATTTTTAAAGTACCTAATATTTATTTGGCACTTTCTACCAGGCATCATGCTAAGTCCTGGGACCACAAAGCAATGGAAAATAAAAGCCTAGAATAAAAAACAGAAACAAATAAAAAAATAAACAAAAAAACAAGAAGCATCAGTCCTATTAGTCAAATGCCTTAGAATCTAAAAGGGAAAAGAACATGCAAATAACAATAAACAAAAACAATATAGACAGAATAAAGTGGAGATAATCAGCTTAGGGATGGGAATAGCATTAGGGAAATCAGGAAAGGCTTCTTGTAAAAAGTGGGAACTCAGCACAATAGTAAATTGTTGTTGTTGTTGTTGTTCATCATGGCATCAGGATGGTAAGGTCTTCACTTGGATTTAAGTTAGGCAATGCTATATAAAGCTGTCAGCCTCACTCTCTCTGCCAATCACTGAAATCCAGTGGCAAGACAAAAATTGAGATGTTGGGAGATGATCTAAGATACAGAGATGACTTTGACCTTTCTAAATTAAGGTTTGTCCAGGACTTCAGTTTGTATATTCAATGAATAAGAATTAGATAAAAATTGAGGCAAAAGATAGTCTAATTTGCCACCACCAAAAATACCAATCTGAGAGGTTAGAGATCCAATAACCATCTAACTAATTTAGTTCATTTTTTATATAAACTTAGGCCCCAGAGTAGATTTTTAAACTCAGTTTACATGTATCAATTTGACTGCACAATTGGCAAAACATATGACGTCTAATTTAGTTGGGAGTGGTGGTACTGGTGAATTTTTATTTTAATATTAATTTATTTAAAACTAAACATAAAATAAGAAAAAAAAATAAATAGAAAAAAGAAAAGGAAAACAACACATTGTCATGTGTTCAGGAGAACATCAGGGAAGATTCAAAATATGTAATAATACATTTACATTTCAAGAAAACATAGAAGATAGAAGAAATTGCATTCATAACTGTCCATTTTTGCTTCTGTGTAGGTCATTTTTTTTGAACATAGGATAGTTTACCTCTCAGACTTGTGGAGGAGGAAGACATTTGTGACCAAAGGAGAACTAGAGATCATTATTGATCACAAAATAGAAAACTTTGATTACATCAAATTAAAAAGCTTTTGTACAAACAAAACTAATGCAAACAAGATTAGAAGGGAAGTAACAAACTGGGAAAATATTTTTACACATAAAGGTTCTGATAAAGACCTCATTTCCAAAATATATAGAGAACTGACTCTAATTTGTAAGAAACCAAGCCATTCTCCAATTGACAAGTGGTCAAAGGATATGAACAGACAATTTTCAGATGATGAAATTGAAACTATTTCCACTCATATGAAATCATTACTGATCAGAGAAATGCAAATTAAGACAACTCTGAGATACCACTACACACCTATCAGATTGGCTAAGACGACAGGAAAAAATAATGATGAATGTTCCAGGGGCTGTGGGAAAACTGAGACACTGATACATTGTTGGTGGAGTTGTAAAAGAATCCAGCCATTCTGGAAAGCAATCTGGAATTATGCCCCAAAAGTTATCAAACTGTGCATATCCTTTGATCCAGCAGTGTTACTACTGCACTTATATTCCGAAGAGATACTAAAGAAAGGAAAGGATCTTTATGTGCCAAAATGTTTTTGGCAACCATTTTTGTGGTGAGTAGAAACTGGAAAATTAATGGATGCCCATTAACTGGAGAATGGTTGGGTAAATTGTTGTATATGAATGTTATGGAATAGTATTATTTTGTAAGAAATGACCAGCAGTATGAATACAGAGAGAGGATTGGAGAGACTTACATAATCTGGTGCTGAGTGAAATGAGCAGAACCAGTAGATTGTTGTACACTTCAACAACGATACTATATAAGGATCTATTCTGATGGAAAGGGATATCTTCAACAAAGGGAGGATCTAATTCAGTTCTTATTGATGGACAGAGTCTGCTACACCCAGAGAATGAACACTGGGAGATGATTGTAAACGGTTTGTATTTTTGTTTTTCTTCCCAGGTTATTTTTGCCTTATTAATCCAATTCTTCCTGTGCAACAAGAAATTCAGTTCTGCACACATATATTGTATCTAGGATATACTATAACACTTTAACATTTATGGGACTGCCTGCCATCTATGTGAGGGGTGGAGGGAAGGAGGGAAAATTTGGAATATATGTGAGTGCAAGGGATAATGTTGTAAAAAATTACCCATGCATATGTACTGTCAAAAAAGTTATATTTATAAAATTAATTTTTAAAATGTGGAAAAACATTTACAAAAAACTATAAATCTCCCAAGTTAACAGAAGAAGACATAAGTTACTTAAATAGTCCATCCCATTTTAGAAAAAATAATTTGAACAAGTCATTAGGACTTTACCATGGATAGATGGATTCAAAAGAGATTCTTACCAAACATTTAAAGAACAATTAATTCCAATATTATGTAAATGACTTGGAAAAGTAGTTAAAGAAGGTTACAACTAATGTCTTTCTATGATACAAGTATGTTATTGATACCTAAATCAGGAAGGGCCAAAACAGAGAAAGAAAATTACAGAATGATCTGTAATTGATCTGTAAAATATTAGCAGAGAGATTAGCCATTTGGTACTGGCTAAGAAATATAGTGGTGGATCTGTGGAATAGATCTACACAATAGAACAACAGAATAATCAAGGATTTCATCAATCTAGTAGTTTATAAACACCCAAGCTCCAGCTTCTAGAATTAAAATTCACTTATTGCTGGGAAAAATAGAAAATAATATGTCAGAAATTTGGCATAGACTTATATCTCACATTCAATACCAATAAAAGATCAAAATAGATAATGATTTGGGCATAAAAAAAGACACATAAACAAATGAGTAGAACGAGGGAAAATTTACTTATCAGATCTTTGCAAAAGGGAATAATTCATGAACAAAGAAGAATCAGAGAACATTATGAAAGGCAAGATGAACAACTTTTATTACATTAAATTAATTTTTTTTGCACAAACAAAGCCAACAAAAACACAATTAAAAGGGAAGTACAAAGTTAGGAAAATAGCTTTTTTTTAAATTAAAACTTTTTTATTTTTATTTTTCAAAACATATGCATGGGTAATTCTGCAACATTAACCCTTGGCAAACTTTGTATTCCAGGTTTTTTTTCTTTCCTTCTCTCACTACCTCTCCTAGATGGCAAGAATTTCAATATATGTTAAAATAAGAGAAATGGGTTATATCAAAGATATACAAACACAATTACCTAGCTGTACAAGAAAAATCAAATGAAACCAGAAAAAAAGGATGAAGAAAATAAAATGCAAGAAAACAACAACAACAAAAAAATGAAAAGGCTTTCTTGTGAACAACAATCAGTTCCCATAGTCTTCTATCTGGGTGAAGATGGTTCTTTTCATCACAAGACTATTGGAACAGGTCTGAATCGTTTCATTGTTGAAGAGAGCCACAACCCTCAGAATTGATCATTTTATAACATTGCTCTTGCAATGTACAATGATCTGGTTCAACTCATTTCACTTAATATCAGTTCATGCAAATCTCTGCAGGCCTCTCTGAAATCATTTTGCTTATCATTTTTTCTTAATTTTATAATTATATTTTTGATAGTACATATGCATGGGAATTTTATTTTACAAGATTATCCCTTGTATTCACTTTTCCAAATTTTCCCCTTCCTCCCTCTACTCCCTCCCTTAGATGACAGACTATCCCATACATATTAAATGTGTTACAGTATATCCTTAATACAATATATGAGTGGAAAACCAAATTTCTTGTTGCCCAGTAAGAATTGGATTCCAAAAGTATAAGTAACCTGGGTAGAAGACAGTAGTACAAACATTTAACTCAATTCCCAGTGTTCCTTCTCTGGGTATAACTGTTTCTGTCCATCATTGATCAACTGTAACTGAATTGGACCTTATTTATGTTGAAGATATCCACTTCAATCAGAATATGTCTTCATACAGTATTGTTGTTGAAGTGTATATTGATCTCCTGGTTCTGCTCATTTCACTCAGCATCAGTTGATGCAAGTCTCTCTAAACCTCTCTGTATTCATCCTGCTGTTCATTTCTTACAGAGCAATAATATTCCATAACAGTCATATACCATAATTTACGCAACCATTCTCCAATTGATCGGCATCCATTCATTTTCCAATTTCTAGCCATTGCAAAAAGAGCTGCCACAAACATTTTGGCACATACAGGCTCCTTTCCCCTCTTTAGTATTTCTTTGGAGTATAAGCCCAGTAGTAGCCCTGATGGAACAAAGGTATGCACAGTTTGATAACTTTTTGGGCATAGTTCGAAGTTGCTCTCAGAAAGGGTGGATCCTTTCACAACTCCACCAACAATGTATCAGTGTCCCAGCTTTCCCACATCTCCTCCAACATTCATCATTATTATTTCCTGTCATCTTAGGCAATCTGACAGGTGTGTAGTGGTATCTCAGAGTTGTCTTAATTTGCATTTCTCTGATCAGTAGTGATTTGGAACACTCTTTCATATAATTGGATATAGTTTTAATTTCATCATCTGAAAATTGTCTATTCATATCCTTTGACCATTTATCAATTGGAGAATGGTTTGATTTCTTATAAATTAGAATCAGTTCTCTATATATTTTAGAAATGAGGCCTTTATCAGGACGAGAGAGAGAGAGAGAGAGAGAGAGAGAGAGAGAGAGAGAGAGAGAGAGAGGGAGAGAGGGAGAGAGAGAGAGAGAGAGAGAGAGAGAGGGAGAGAGGGAGAGAGAGAGAGAGAGAGAGAGAGAGAAAAGAAGAGACAAGAAAGGAGAGAAGAGGGGAGAAGAGAAGGAGAGAGAAAGGGAGATGGAAAGGCAGAGGGAGAAGAAGAGGGAGAGAATCTTCTCTCAGGGAATCTATATTATAATAAATGATAATGCATATTTAAGGAAGAGGCAATTAGGGAAATTAGGCTGTAAGTAGGACATTAAGCAATCTTTTTTGATTTATTTACTAGAAGGAAATATAAATATCTTTGAAACTTTGGGGATGAGATGTAAGAAATTAGAGTTATTGTACATAATAATATGTGTATGTATTGCATGAAATTGCATTTACAGAATGTGTGCTGTCTATGACTCACATTGTCAGAAAAATTTCCATGGAATATAATCAGGAAATGGCACTAGAATGTGGTAAAAGGAATATCTGAAGGGAATGGTATCAAGTCTTGAACAATTATTTTTTTTTAATAATCCAGCAGAAAAAGTTGAAGGAATGTCAGTGAAATTACTAAGTGATATTGAAGGGTATTTTCAAGACCATGGAGAACACTGTCCATAATCAAAATGTACCTGAAGAAGTTAAAATAATGTAGGAAAAGATAAGATGAGATTCATATTATAAAATGCAAACTATTATATTGGGGGAAAATATTTTGAAAAACCACATACTTAGTGAATGGTAGAAATAGGCCTAGCAGAGGAAATTTTCCCTTTACCTGACATTTTTTAATCACTAGAGATTCATTTCTTTGAGTTAATATGCCTTGGCCCTAACACTATAAACTTCTTAAAGGCAGACATGTGGGGTGGTTTGAAAGAATGAAAGGATTTAAACTGAGAAATAAATGAGTTTGGATGGAAGAACAATCTGAGCAAAAAAGATTCATTTTGGGAATGTTAGAGATGCTGTTTTAAGAAATATAAAGCATATTAGAAAAGGAAAATATTCTTCCATTTGAACTTTATTCTTTTATCCAAAAGGATCTCTCAGTGTATTTTATGTAGTACAGCAAAGAAAATGAAACAGGTCTTGGCCACATTAAGCTTTCAGGGTGATACCCATGGGTATTACATCACGGGTGATCTGAAAAGTGGACATTAGAGAAATCAACTTGCTGATTCAGCAAAAGGTTTACTGTTTTTATTAAAGCTTTTTATTTTCAAAATATATGCATATGTAATTTTCAACATTCACCCTTGTAAAACATTGTGTTCCAAATTTTCCCCCTCCCTTCTCCCTATCCCCTCCTCTAGAGAGCAATGAATCCAATATATGTTAAACATGGGCAATTATTCTACACTTGTTTCCATAATTATCACGTCGCACAAGAAAAATCAGATCAAAAAGAAAAAAATGAGAAAGAAAACAAAATGCAAGCAAACAATAAAAAGTGAAAATACTATGTTGTGATCCATACTCAAGTCCTTTTTCTGGGTGACTCTCTTCATTACACAACCATTGAAACTGGTCTGAATCACCATGTTGTTGAAAAGAGCCATGTCCATCAGAATTGATTATCATATAATCTTGCTGTTGCTGTGTATAATGTTCTCCTTCATTTAGCAACAGTTAATATAATGTTAATCTCTCCAGGCCTTTGTGAAATCATTCTGCTGATTGTTTCTCATAGAACAACAATATCCCATAACATCCATATACTATAACTTACTTAGCCATTCTCCAACTAATAGGTATCCACTCAGTTTTCAGTTTCTTGCCACTACAAAAAAGGCTGCTATAAACATTTTTCCACATATAGGTTCTTTTCCCATTTTATGATCACTTTGGGATACAGGCCAGTAGATACACATATCAAAGGATATGCAGAGTTTGATATGTATAGCTCCAAACTACTTTTCAGAATTTTTAAATCAATCCATAACTGTACTAATAATGTATTAGTGTTCCAATTTTCCTACATCCCCTCCAACATTCATCATTATCTTTTCCTGTCATCTTAGCAAATCTGAAAGGTGTGTAGTGGTAGCTCAGAGTTCTCTTAATTTGCATTATCTAATTAAAGGATTTAGAGAATTTTTTTCATGTGACTAGAAATGGTTTTCATTTCTTCATCTGAAAATTTTCTGTTCAGATCCTTTGATCATTTATGGGTTAAAGAATGGCTTGTATTATACATACATACACACACACACACATGTGTGTGTGTGTGTGTGTGTGTGTGTGTGTGTGTGTGTATGTATATATATATATCATAATAAGGCCTTTATTAGATCCTTTGGATGTAAAAAAATAATTCCCAGTTTACTGCATCCTTTCTAATCTAGACTATATTGGGGTTTTTGTACAAAAATGTTTTACCTTAATATAATCAAAATTATCCATTTTGTATTCCATAATGTATTCTAGTTCTTCTTTGGATACAAATTATTTCTTTCTCCATAGATCTGAGAGGTAAACTACCCTTTGTTCTTTTAATTTGCTTTCAATATAACTCTTTCTAAAGTTGTTTAAACCATGAACCCATTTTGACCTTATTATGGTATAAACTGTTAGATGTGGATCAATGCCTAGTTTCTGCCATACTAAATTTCAATTTTCACAGCAATTTTTGTCAAATAATGAGTTTTTATTCCAAAAGCTGGGGTATTGGGGTTTATCAAACCCTAGATTACTATAATCCTTGATTACTGTGTCTTGTGAATCTAACCTATTCCACTAACAAATTTCTCTGTTTCTTAGCCAGTACAAACTGGTTTTGATGACTGCTGCTTTATAATATAGTTTTAGTCTGGTAAGATAGGCCACCTTTATCTGTATTTTTTTCATTAATTTCTATTATGGGCCAGAACTCTGTACTTGAAACAAGGATTCTTACAAGGTGCTAACTAATTGATAATACAATGGTTATCTAGTTTAGCATGGTGATTAATAGTTCTCTAGTTTGGTACATGTACTTAGTACTTAATATAGTTCTACAAGATTCTACAAGATCTAACCTATTCTACAAGAGTCACACCTATGATAATGTAATTATAATAGAGCATATCAGCTGGGACAAATTCAGCCAGACAGATTCATTCCATCTCACACTATCATGGTGGCTCTCCTCCTTTGCTTCTTCACTGAAACCAAGACTCTGGAAGGCCTCCAAGAAAGCTAGCCTGGGACCCAGGCAAGGAAACTAGATTGTGAAGGAGATGATAAAGAATTTAGACTTAATACCTGGCTATTCTTGTGGTAATTAATCTGCTGAAAGGAAGGCTGCTCCAAGACCTCCAGAAAACCAATCAGAACACTAAAAATTTCCTTGAAATTCTTGACCTTTTTTTTTTTTTTTTAAGGTGAAATTTGTTATTAATTTCAAGATTTGTAAAATAAGTTTTAGGAATTTGATTAGTTTGGCACTGAATAATTAGATTAATTTAGGTAGTATTATATTTTTATTATATGATCTCAGGCTAATATAATAATACATACTTGATATTTCCTCAATTGAATTTATGTATGAAAAGTGTTTTGTAATTATATTCATATAATTCCTGACTTTTCTTTGTCAGGTAGAGTCCAAATATTTTATATTATCTACAGTTATTTTAAATGAAATTTATCTTTATATCTCTTGCTACTGGATTTTGTTGGTAATATATAAAAATTCTGATTATTTCTGTAGATTTACTTTGTATCCCACAACTGCTAAAGTTGTAAATGGTTTCTAATAGTTTTTTTTTTTTTTTTTAGTTTATTCTCTAGGATTCTCTAAGTATGTCATCATAGCACTTGCAAAGAGTAATAATTTGGTTTCCTTATTACTCTAATTCCTTTAATTCCTTTTTTCTCCTTTTATTGCTAATATTAACATTTCTAATACAATATTGGATAGTAATGATGTGTAGATACCTAAACATAACAGGATGCTCATATCTAGGAATAATCTCTTGCCTACAATTTCTAGCACTTCTTTCCTTTCTGACATTTTCACTTTGGAGCATAATCATTTTATTTATTTAATTAATCCAATCACAGCAAAGCTTTCTAATTATTGTTTTTGTTATAAAAGTTTTATTGAAGTTTTAAGCTGTTAATAAATGGTTTTAATTACATTTATTAATAGTAGTATCAACAATTATATTAAATAATAGCTTTGGGAGCTTAAAACTTCATGAAAAAATTTGGGACAATTTGCATTTTTAAAAAAACTAATAAATCCTAGCTAATTAAGGCTATTGATATATTTTTGTAACACATAAATAATGATCAATAATAGTTAGAGAATGCCAAATCAAATATGTAGTTTCTAATGTGATATACTGAAATAATCAAAATATTTTTCCTGTAAAATGTTTGATTTCTCTTTATTGTTGTGTGAATAGAGGTAGCATACCATTGTCAGAGTTCAAAGCCAGAGATATCTGTATTCAAATCCTGTCTGAGACTTTTTTTTTTTTTTTTTTTGACCTTGGGCAAATTACCTAACTTCTTAGTGTCATAGGAAACTCTCTAAGATTATCATTTTAAATACAGGTCCTGGTCTTCATTGGTAGAGGGAGTTTCCTCATCTGGGAGTTTCCTCTACTAATGAAATCACAGGTTAGATCCATAGTTCTTATTTGTATTTCATAAATCCACAAAAAGATTTATTTCCTTTGTATAAGAAACTCTTCCTGAAGGAACTCAATGAACCAAGATAGATAATTACTTGCACTTAGGCATAAAATCGCATTTTGAGAGCTGGAAGGGGCTTTCAGAGTCTCTAGTATAACTTTTTATTTTGCAATGAAGGAAACCGAATCCCAGAGAGATTATAATCTACCTAAGATCTTATGGAAACTAAATGGTAGAAAGAGAGGATTTGAGTTCAGAATATTTTGACTATAAGCAGAGTTCTTTTTCCACTGAACCACAATACCTATTGTACAGATTAATGCTTGGATTCATGTTTGTTGTTTTTTGTCCTTTGTTTCCAAAGAATACCAATTACATCAGCATATTTTGACTTGTAAGTGAATTAGATTTAAGTGAAGCAGAACTGTGCAAAGTCTCATTTTTTACTCCAGAGAAATCAGAGATCTTGGTCTTATAAAACTTAAATGTATTCTTAATTCTGTGTACTCAATAAGTTGTGAATTTAGGACTTTCTGACTCCACACTGATCATTCTAACTATTAAGCCCTGCAGCCTCCACATGACATTTTTGGTCATTGTTATTAAACTGATTTAACTAGTGGTTGATGTTTACTGAAAAGTCATTATAAACATAAATGTTACATTTCTCATAAAATTTGGAAGCTAGCTCTATTGATTACTTTTGTAACCAACAGCAAATAGTCAAGCAACTGTCCTTCTTGTGATATAAAGCCATAGAAATTTATTATATCTAAGAAGTCATACAGAAGGAAAGTTTCTGGTTTTAAACAAGGAATCAAGAGATACAGGTTTTATTCCATACCATTTTGAACTCCAGATAAAGTAGATCACCTATCTTATGGAGCATAGTCATTATTAATCCTTTTCTTATTGTTATTATTTTTTAGATTAGAACAAATTTTATAAGCTGGATGATTTACTCTTTATAGAAAGGGAACATCTTTAAGGATCTACCCTTCTCTGTCTGATTTTAAGCATTTCAAACATTGAACATTCTTTGTTCCTGCTTAGTATTGTGCTAGGCACAGTAAGGAATTCAAAAGAAGTAAATAATAATAGGACAGAAAGGCATTGTAAATAGATTTCCAGGCTTAAAGTAAGGAAGACATCTTCTTGAATTTGAATTTGGCCTCAGCACTAACTAGCTGTGTGACCCTGGGCAAGTCACTTAACCCTGTTTGCCTCATTTTTCTCATTTTTAAACTAAAACAGAGAAGGAAATGACAAACTTTTTCATTATCTTTGCAAAGAAAACATTAAATGGAATCATAGTTATAAGCAATAACAACAAGAATATGATAATATTACTTTAAAGTTTTAAGGGTCATTGTGTTTAACAGATTTACATAGCGTGATTCATTCATTACCTGTTTTATTATCAAATATTGGTTATTCCTCTGTTACTATGGTAAGTCTAACCACTTCTTTCATGAAGAATTTAATGTTATTTGCCAAGAGTTTTGGTTTGCTACTTCCCAGTTTATACTATATTATATCTGGATTTTTTTTATATGAGTTAAATAGGAAGTTTAGTGAGATGGAGGTATTTTATACTATGAAGTTAAAATTATGTTCTTGATTATATATGAAGAAACTACATCTTGAGGTTATGTCCTTATCACATTTGCCAAAAAGAAAAAAAAATGAAATGAAATGGTATATTTGTCACATGCAAAAATTACCACCACATAAAAATAACACAGAATTCAAAACAGAACTGAGGGTGGTGGGACCATAGACTAAATGATGACATTAAAATACTTCTCTTATGACAGATTTAGGTGCCTTCCAGATTGTGGGAAAAAAACATTTTAGATTTGCAAAATAAATATGCAAAAAAATGAAAACAAGGTCAAGAAGCATTAAGATAAATATAAGAATTTGACCTGTGAAAAAAACTATGAGGTGTGGAAAGCTTAGCATTACTTGAGGCTACAAAAGAAGCTGTGGATAACAAAAGGGGTTCTTCATAACTATAATAACTATAAAGCAAAGAAGCTAAGATAATATAACATTTTTGTTGTAGTGTGTGTAAGAAAAGGAAGAGCTGACTAATTCTTGTTGTTTTCTCTACAAAGAGCTGTACTGGGGATAGGAGGATAAAAAAATAATAGAGATAATAATAGATATAATAATAAAGAGATGATTCCTTAGATAAATGTAGGAGAAAATCTAGCTGCCTTTGTTTAATAAATCAGTCAACATGTATTTATTAAGATTTCACTTTGTATCATGCTCTGTGCTAATATTTGGTGATATAAGTACAAGGAATATAACTATCTCTACTCTCAGTGAGGTTATATTTTATTGAGGGAAGACTATAAGTAAACACATACATGTGTGCATGTGTATATATCACACATGTGTGTATACAGCTTGAATATAAGTTAACAAATACAAATATATATAAGATCATTAAATGTAATGCATTTTAGTAGGAATAGTACTGATGATTTACAGGGAGACAAGAAAGGCACCAACTAAATGATGGTATATTAACTTCATCTTAAAGGAAGAGAGAGACTTTGCATGGCAGAAATAAGAGAATAATGTATTTCAGGCTTGTGGGATAACTCGTGCAAAAACAGAGAGAGAGAGAGGAGATAGAGGATTTTGTATAAGAGACAGAAAAATTCAGTGACCAGTCCTTAGATGTGGTTTCCTCATTCTCTTCCCTTAATGCCTAGCCTGTCTTGACCTAGATAACATTCTAAAATGTACCAGATTTCATTATTTTACTTCTCCTGAAAACCAATGGATTTAACTAGTTTACATCTGTTTCAAATACCATGTTTTACGATATTTCCCCTTGATAAAATGGGGTTTTTCCTACTGAATTTGAGTTCTTGTGTGTTCTGTGTTTTCTTACACATATTAATAACCTACATAAAATTCATTATAAAAGTATATGTGTATACATACAAATATAATATACTAAAATTACTTAAAGCTTAGATATCAACCCATGTCTAAGTTTTCCTAAAAGGCAGGAGCATAATGTATGATATAAGATAGATTTGAGATATTTTCTATATGTGAACAAAATGCTAATCACTAAACACAAGTAGATATTATTAGAAAGACTTAAATCAGCTGTGAGTTACAAACCTATAGATTCATTTTTATTCATCTATTTTTATATATATTCATATACGTGGAAGTATCTATGTACACATGGAAAGAAAGTTTCTATATATATGTGTCTATGAATATAACACATTTATTATACAATAATGTGTAATTATATAATACATATGCATGTCTTGATGTACATATCTACATATGAAGATATATATATATATATATATATATATATATATATATATATATATATATATATATATATATATATATATATATAGAGAGAGAGAGATATAGATATATCTAGTTATTTGCATCCATGTATATCTTCATATATTTACACATACTCTAAAATGGTGTCAAATTATAAATTAACTTTCCGAGTTTTCTCATTTCTTTAAATTGTAGTAATGAGTTAATTAAAAGTGTTAATCACATTTTCTTTTCTTAATCTCCTTTTGAACTAGCACTGATTTTAACACTATAATATTTAAGCCTTATTGTGTATAAGATGTCGATTATGCATATTTTCCTTATCAAGAACTGAAGACAAAGGCAGAATCTGACATTTAGAAATGAATAAAAATGAAATTATCTTTATCTGCTGTCAACATCCACCCTCACCCATTCAGTTACACTATGTATCTTCAAAGGAAGGAATTATTTTCCTTTTACCAAGCATTTAATTTAAAAGTCAACCACATTGTCCAATGGTAAAATCAATTCATATCAATCATAATCACTCAGGACATATGGATGGGTTAAAGAATTTTTTTTTCTTATATTTAAAATAGAATTTTTAAAATTAGCCATAAAACACCTGAAAATCAGAACCATGTTACCCAAAAGGTCCATAAGCTCTTTTCATACATAATTTTCATAAAGATCTTGGCAATAACTATATTATAATTGCTAATTAACTAAACATTTATGTACATGTAATTATATTACAATTTTAATTACAGATGTTTATGCAGAGTAGGGGATGGCATTTCTGTGAAATTAGGTTTTTTTCTCTTACCTCTACCTTACATATTTATATAGCAAAACTGCCAGCATAAAAATTAGCATATAAATCTGTGTATTTATGAAAAAATATATTATGAGCAAATTATGTAGCAGATATGAAGGGGATAATTTTACTTATGAGAACTTAGTGGAACTTCTTACATTAGTAAAAGCTGAGTCATGAAATCCTCATTTGTTTTGAAGTTTCTGTGCTTTGAAGTCTTATCATTTGCTTATAGCAAACCTTGTTGTTAGTATATCTAATTAAGATGGCATCAAGAGGCTGAATATAATTTAAATAAGTAATGAAATGGATAATTGAAAAGAAAAACATAGATTAAAGGCAATTTAAAAGGTTAGCACATATCTTTTGAAGAAATTGAATTTGGTTAGAGGAGTTTAAAAAAAAAAAAAAAAAAAGAAGAGTTTTCCAATCTCCCAACAGTTTCTTTGCCCAGAGTCAGTCAACAGTTGATGAAGAGTGTGCTGGGCAATGTGTTTCCCTTCTACTTTCAAGATCACATCAAGCCAATAGCAAATTCTTTAACAGATTTAATGATATTTGAAAGAAATCTCCATATCAAAATATTACAGAGTCCAAGTACAGAAACACTAAGGGTAATCTAGATTGACCCATATATCTGTGACAGCAGGAAAACAGCTTTCAGGTTTTGTAGAAAGGAAGGAATTTAATTTTTTTTTCAGAAATGAAAGTATGTTTCTGACCTGTAATGGACATTATTCCCCAGTACTCAATTCACAAAGAAATATTTATTGCATTTAATATTTGATAATACATACTTTTTCATGTCAAGATTTTTTGTAGAAATTTGGTTTATTCTGTTTATAAAGATTAAGTTTCAATTTCTTTTGTTATCTTTACAAAGATATATTGAAGCATGTAACATGGCCCCCTGGCAGTTACAATTACTAGTCCTTCCTAGGCCCAACAGAGTACCTTTGACCACTGACCTTTGCAGTGTCAACTCTACCCAGCTCGCCTCCTCTGAGGCCTTCAAAGGTCTCTGGCCACAATCTCTTAAATCTATAGTTTAATAACCTGTAGCCCGCTCAAGAACAGCCACGTGTAATCTTAAAAGCCTTTATTATACCTACTCACATAATGCCCTGACTTGTCAGCTCCCTAGTGAACACCTGGCCTGAAGATCCACGTGTTCTCTACCAAACTTCTTACCTCTTGGCTATCCATCATCTTGGCTTGGCTTGGCTACCCCAGGTTAGGGAGCCAGGTTAAAGAGCGCCAGGTTAAAGAGAGCAACTGCTGTCTGCAGTGGGCTTATAAAGAGCCTGTGAAGTCACACACATAGCCAACCAGCAAGAGAGCCGTCACCTATTACAAAGCTATCTCAATATGGACAGAATCCCACCCACAAGGCAGTCTTATATCCACAGAGATTACTTCTGGGCCACTCAAATCTCCTGTTGCGCTGTGGCGCTGCCCATTTAAAGGGCCCTTACAGAAGCAGTTTCTATGTATTCTAGTAATGTTATGCTCCATGGCCCCAATGAAAAAGAGGAATTGAAAATTTAATTAAAAAGAAAGCACTTGAAAATTCAGTTTAACCTGGGAAAATCTTTTTACAGTTAAAGATTCTGATAAAGGCCTCATTTCCAAAATATATAGAGAATTAACTCTAATTTATAAGAAATCAAGCCATTGTCCAATTGATAAATGGTCAAATGATATGAACAGACAATTTTCAGATGATGAAATTAAAACTATTTCCGCTCATATGAAAGAGTGTTCCAAAACACTATTGATCAGAGAAATGCAAATTAAGGCAACTCTGAAATATCACTATATACCTGTCAGATTGGCTAAGATGACAGGAAAAGATAATGAGGAATATTGGAAGGGATGTGGGAAAACTGGGACACTGATGCATTGTTGGTGGAATTGTGAATACACCCAGCCATTCTGGAAAGCAGTTTGGAATTATGCTTAAAAACTTTTCAAACAGGGCATACCCTTTGACCCAACAATGTTACTACTGGGCTTATATCCCAAAGAGATCTTAAAGAAGGGAAAGGGACCTGTATGTGCCAAAATATTTGTGGCAGCCCTTTTGTAATGGCTAGAAACTGGAAATTGAATGGTTGCCCATCAATTGGAGAATGGTTTGGTAAATTGGGGTATATGAATGTTATGGAATATTATTGTTCTATAAGAAATGACCAGCAGGATGAATTCAGAGAGGCTTGGAGAGACTTACATGACTGATGCTAAGTGAAATTAGCAGAACCAGGAAATTATTATACACTTAAACAAGAATACTATATGAAGATATATTCTGATGGAAGTGGATATCTTCAATAAAGAGAAGATCCAATTCAGTTCCAATTGATCAATGGTGGACAGAATCAGCCACACTCACAGAAAGAACACTGGGAAATGAATGTGGATTACTTGCATTTTTTTTCCTCAGGTTATTTTTACTTTCTGAATCCAATTTTTCTTGTGCAACAAGAAAATCTGCACACACATATTGTATCTAAAATATACTTTAACATGTTTAACATGTATAAGACTGCCTGCCATGTAGGGGAGGGAGTGGAAGGACAGAAGGGAAAAGTTGGAACAGAAGTGAGTGCAAGGGACAATGTTGAAAAATTACCCATGTAAATATTCTGTCAATAAAAAGATATAATAATAATAATAATAATAATAATAATAATAATAATAATAATAAAAGAAAATTCAGTTTAACAAACAGTTATCAAGAACCCACTACAAGATACTGTGCCAGATGTTGGGGTTACTAACACAAAAATTAGCAAAGTTCTTTCCCTCAAATAGTTTACTTTTGAACCAAAGGGAGTCAGGATGTACATAGATAAATAAATGTAAAGTGCATAGGAAACTATAAAAAAAAAAAAAAAAAACTAAGAGGATCAGAAATGCTCTGAGTAAGAAGTAGCATAACAGTTGTGCTTGGAAGCAATTAGGGATTCTTGAGTGGCAGAATCCAGGACAGAGTACCTTCTAGAAATGAGTCCCTACCTGTTTACTTCATGGGAGATGGAATGTTCTCCATAGCATATTTGACTACATGGTTTGTTTAAAATGGAGAGAGTCTGTCACAGATTATTATTAACAAAGACTGGAAAAGTATATGGAAGTGATATTCTGGAGGGTTAAAATGCTGTATTTTATTTAGTGGCAATAAGGAACCAATGACAATTTTTGAACCAGGTAGTGATATAATCATCTTTATATTAGAAGAATATCAAGTTTATATCTGTGTAAATGTTGATTAGAGTGGGGGCAATGGAAGTATCTTATTTTTATTGGATGATATTACAATAATGAATATGAAGTAATGAAAATCTAATCTAGAGGCTATATGAGTACTAGAAAGGCATAGATGTGAATAGAAATGACAAGATATAATAAATGAGTAGTATACAAAAATTAAGGATATGGAGGAGGGAGGGAAAAAAGAGAGAAAAAAAAAGATCACAAGCTTTTGAGTCTTGGGGACTAGAAGGATATATATATCACTTTCAGAGTTTTTTGGGAAATCTTTTGTTTCAGAGGAGATATTTTTTAGAATTAATATTGTCATTAGTAAGGTCAATTAATGAATTATTTGACTAAAACAGGAAAAGATGAAAAGAAATCTCCAAAATGAAGATCTATCTGTTCATGTTGTGAAATTCCCTAGGCCACACCAATCTAATATTCTTACATGCTGATAAGAATTCAGATTTATACAATACTTTAATATATGCAGAAGACCCTCTTCACAACCATCCTGAAATATGTCTAGCAACATTATTTCCCTATGTTAAAATGAGCTTTCTCACATTGAGTAGTTAACTGGTTTAGGGTGACACATTAAGCTGCTCTTCACCATCTCCTCTCCATCAAAAACAAAAACAAGAAATTCCACTCCTTTAACTGTAGTTACTTTCCATATGATTTTATGATGATGATATTTAGATTCCTTGTCTTTTCTGGTAAGTTCCTTGAGCACAGAGACCATTTCATGTTTGACTTTGAATCCAAACCTTAGCACAATGCTTCCTCAAAAAAAGTACTTCATAATCATGTGTTTATTGGCTATGTGAAACAGGATTTTCCCCTATTCTTCTTCCCTTCTTGTCCTGTTATCTCTCAACTATCACTGAATTTGCAAGCAGCATTATGTACTTTACAAGCCCTGGAAACTTATATAGTATAAAAGTACCTCCCATTATAGTTACAATAATTCTATTACCCATAAGAAATGGAGTAATGGTGGGAGCTTAAGTCTGTGTGACATTCTGTATTTTTTAATGGCTATAGAGAAAATGGGTATAGTGTCTAGAACATAATTTTTGACATCCATTGATGATTATAGTCCCGAGATATTGAACAACGATTTAATAAAATAATGAAATGTGGGGGGGAGGGGTTGTGGGTGAATGCACATGCATTCACATTGTGCATGAACACATATGTACAATACAAATATACACATAAGTATGTATATTTCATATATACAAACATACATTTATGCATGGATTTACAATATGGAAATGTGTTATGCAGTATATTCATGTTTCTTGCATGCAAATTTATGTATATTATACAATTTAGAAAGATAACATTTATGGATGTTATATAATTTAGAAAACACAAAAGGTACTATGAAATTATTTAGTCATTCCACTCCCTTTTCTCATTTGGAAAAATATATATATATATATTCTTTGAATTAGGTTGCCAAGAAGTCATTAGTTGCACAGTACATATCTCTGATATTTATAATAATACAAGACTCAGTTGAGGGAAAATAGTTTAAATATTCTCTAAGGGTAAAAACCAACAAAGCACTGATTCAAGCCTTCTTTTAAATAATTCAGGATATCTTATTTACTCATAGAAACTAAAGAAAACTGATATAAGATAAATGAATTGGCAAAGAATGAACACAAAGTCAGCAAGTCAATTAGTATTTATTAAGTGCCTATTTATGTGATAGGCAGTCAACTAAGAGGCACACCCTGGAGTCAAGGAGATTCATCTTTATGAATTCAGACCTGCCCACAGATACTTATTAGCTATGTGATTCTCACTTTGCCTTAGTTTTCTCATTTGAATGGGCTAAAGAAGGAAATGGCAAAACCACTCAAGTATTTTTTGCCAAAGAAAACTCTAAGAGCTGGATATGATTGAAAGCACTGAATGACAATTACATGTAATAAGCATTGTGCTAGTAACCAAATTGTTTTTAAATACTTTAAAGCTTGAGAAAGAGAAGGTTTTTTTAAAATGTATTTTCAAAGATATAATTTTATCTTTCTTTTTCTGAGTGAAATATTTCTTAAAATTATTTCTTAAAAACATTATTTTTGATTTATTTAATATGTGTAAAGAGGCTTCCCTTTATCTGTGTATGAGTTGTATCCCTCTGTCCACTCTAGTAGAATATAAGGTCCTTTAAAGTCACACTTACTTTATTTTTATATTTGATTATTAAATTACCAGTGCCAGATATACTTTCTGGCAGTTTTTTTTTTAATTTAAAAGAATTTTTTAAAGTATTATAATTCATCCAAACATAAAACCCCCAATTTCCATTTGCAAAAAAAAAGAACAAAACCATAGGGTTATATATGGGACCATAAATTTCTATTCCATATATTTGCTTTTTTAAAAAATAGGCTATTTCTATTGTAGTTCCAAAACTGTCCAATTTTTATTTGTGTTTCTAAGCTTCTTCCTGTTATTTCTATAGACATTTAATTCTGTTTTAAAAATTACTATATAGCATATTGAGAAAAGTTCACTTTATTTAAATATTATTTAATGTTTTATCACATAAAACTGTGGTATTTAATCAAAAGATTTTATTATATCTATTAATATAGTCATAAGATTTTTATTCTTTTTGTTATCAATATGTTGTATTTTGTTTATAGTTTTCTAGGTCTTGCACTAACCATGCATTTCTTGCATAAATCCAACTTGTATAATTGTTTTATTATGTTGTTCTAGTCTCTTTTTAATATTTTTGCTTTTTTTTTTCAAAGTCAATATTCATTATGGATATTGATTTATAATTTTATTTTTACACTTTAGTTTTTCCCTACTTTAGGTTAGTTCTTCTTTCATTTTTTATGTTGGCAATTTATTTTTCTCTCCCTTTCTCACTTTGTTATTCAGATTAGCTAGAAGTTTATATATATTTAAATCAACTGCTAATTCTATCATTTGTGTTGTCTTTTGTTTATGTTTTCTTTTTTTCAGACTTTCTTTTCTTTTGTTTATTTCCTTGAAAGTTTGTTTTTTTCTTTCATGCTTTTCAGATTTTTTTTCCTTAGGTGCATGGTCAGTTCATTCATCGATTTCCCCTTTACTTCTTTTGTTGAGGGAAGTATTTATAGATAATAATATGCCTCTAAGAAACAGCTTTAGTTTTATGGTAATGGTTTTGATGTAATATATCATTTAATTATTTATTTGAAAATATAAAATCATTTACTCTGGCTCCAAATTAGAAAGAACACAGCTCAACTTTAGGCATACCCTTGAATACCTCTTTTCTTATCTTCATGTTTTTGGTTTTGTTTTTTGTCATATAGTACACAATATACTTATTACACTTTTATTGCCAAATGCAATTCTTTCTCACGTAAAAAACCCTAGATAATCTATTTTTCTCATGCTATCTGATTCATTTTTATTGTAATAAATATAGTTATTTTTAATATTCATTCATGTATGAATCATGTTGGGAGAGAAAAATCAGAGCAAAAGGGAAAAAAAAAACTATGGAAGAGATTTTTAAAAATAGAAAAAGGAAGTGAAAATAGTATGTGTTGATTTACATTACACCCTTTTCTGGGTGCAGATGGCATTTCCCATCCGAAGTTTATTGGAATTACTTTACATCTCAGAACAGTTGAGAAGAATCAAGTCTTTCTTAGTTGATCATCTCACCTTTTTGCTGTCATGTTGCACAATATATTAATGGTTCTTCTTGATTTGCTCAGTATCAGTTCATATAAATCTTTCCAGATCTTTCTATTATCATCTTGTTCATCATTTTTATACAACAATAATAATCCATTATCTTCATGTACGACAACTTGTTCAGCCGTTCTCACTTAATGGCCATCAGCTCATATTCCAATTCTTTGCTACCACAAAAAGAGCTACTACAAACATATTTGCACAAGTTGGTTTTTTTCCCTCCTTTATGATTTCCTTGAGACCAGTAATGGCACTTCTGGATAAAAGGGTATGCACAGTTTTATAACATTTTGGGCTTAGTTCCAAGTTACTCTCCAATTTACATGAACTGAGACTGAGTGAAATGAGCAGGGCCAGGAGATCATTATATACTTCAACAACAATACTATATGATGATCAATTCTGATGGACGTGGCTCTCTTCAACAATGAGATGAACTAAATCAGTTCCATTTGTTCATTAATGAAAAGAACCAGCTACACCCAGTTAAAGAATTCTGGGAAATGAGTGTGAACCACAATATAGCATTTCACTCCCTCTGTTTTTGTCTGCTTGCATTTTTGATTTCCTTCTCAGGTTAATTTTATCTTATTACTAAGTCTGATTTTGCTTGTGTAGCAAAACAACTGTATGGATATGTATACATTTAACATATACTTTAACATGCATTGGTCTACTCCATCTAGGAGAGGGGGTGGGGGGAAGGAGAGGAAAATTTGGAACATATTGCAAGGGTCAATGCTGAAAAATTACCCATGCATATATCTTGTAAATAAAAAGCTATAATAAAAAATAAAATAAAATAAAAAATAATAACCAAATCAGAATGATTGAATCATTTTACAACTCCACCAACAATGCATTAGGGTCTCAGTTTTCCCACATCATCTCCAACGTTTATCATTATATTTTCCTGTCATCTCAGTCAATTTGAGATGTGTGAAGTGGTATCTCAGAATTGTTTTAATTTGTATTTCTCTAATCAGTAGTGATTTAAAGTATTTTTCTACAAATGGCTTAAATTTCATCATCTGAAAATTGTCTGTTCATATCCATTGACCATTTATCAACTGAGGCTTAGTTGTATTCTTAGAAACTTGACACAGTTCTTTATATATTTTAGAAATGAGACCCTTATCAAAAACATTGGCTGTCATAGAGTACCAGCTCTGAAATCAGAAGGACCTGAGTTCAAATCTGGTCTCAGACACTTAACACTACTTAGCTGTATGACCCTGGGCAAGTCACTTAACACCAATTGCCTCAGGGGAAAAAAAAGAAAAAAGAAAGAAATATTGGTTGTAAAGATTTTTTTCCCAGATTTATACTTCCCTTTGAATCCTGTTTTTGCTGGGGTTTTGTGCAAAAAATTTTTTAATTTAATGTAATCAAAGAATCAAAGTTGTCCATTTTGGCTTTCATACTGTTCTCTAGTTCTTCTTTGGTCATATTTTTTTTTCCTTTCACCCTCTCTCCCTCTCTGTTTCTTTGTGTGTATGTGTGTGATTCTACACCTCCTCCATTTCTTCCTCACTGCCTTCTCTATCACACTTAATTATGGTATCTTGCCAAATATGGTCCTAAATGTCTCATCACCTTCTTAGCTAAACTTTCAGTCATTGTAAAACAATCCCAATGACAATATTTATTCTCCATATGTTTCAGTTGATTATATGACTAAGGATGTGCTCTAATGTAGAAATCTTCCTGCCAGTTCCCTTCTCAGGTTTTCATTAAGGATACCCTTGACAAGTATACAAGATATTCTCATAAACATTTTATAGATATGAGAAATCAAGCCACCATTCCTAATATCATCTTCCAAGTGCCATTTTCTTTTAGAGAACACTGAATACTTGCATGTTAGAGCTTAATTTGTCTGTTCCACTGGCAATAAAAAGGAAAATAGCTTATTTTGGAAATGCTTTCAAATCTGTCCTTTTCCATATCTGTTCATTGTCCTCTTTCCAGTTAAATCTATAAATGTTCTTAAGATTAATTGTATCAATTGGGTCTTGGACCAAGGTTCCTGCACACTCTTTTTCTTCTCCACAAAAGTTTGATCCTGATGAATCATCACAGAATTTAGGCAACCATGTGTTTTAGAAAGACTATGCCAGTAGAACACAATGTGGTTTCTACTAAGCTTTTTTTATTAATTTCATAATTATAATTTTTTGACAGTACATATGCATGAGTAATTTTTTTACAAGATTATCCCTTGTATTCACTTTTCCAAATTTTCCCCTCCCTCCCTCTACTCCCTCCCCTAAATGGCAGACTATCCCATACATATTTAATGTGTTACAGTATATTACAGTATATCCTTAATACAATATATATGTGTAAAACCAAATATCTTGTTGCCCAGGAAGAATTGGATTCCGAAGGTATAAGTAACATGTGTAGAAATACAATACTGCAAACATTTCACACTCAATTCCCAGTGTTCCTTCTCTGGATGTAGCTGTTTCTGTCCATCATTGATCAACTGTAACTGAATTGAATCTTCTTTATGTTGAAGATATCCAGTTCAATCAGAATATGTCTTCATACACTATCATTGTTGAGGTGTATAGTGATCTCCTGGTTCTGCTCATTTCACTCAGCATAAGTTCATGAAAGTTTCTCCAAGCCTCTCTGTATTCAACCTGCTGGTCATTTCTTACAGAACAATAATATTCCATTACATTCATATACAATAATTTACCCAACCATTCTCCAATTGATGGGCATCCATTCATTTTCCAATTTCTAACCACTACAAAAAGAGCTGCCACAAACATTTTGGCACATACAGGTCCCTTTCCCTTCTTTAGTATTTCTTTAGAGTATAATAAGCCCAGTAGTAGCACTGCTGGATCAAAGGGTTTGATAACTTTTGGGGCATAGTTCCAAATTAATCTCCAGAATGGCTGGATCTTTTCACAACTCCACCAACAATGTATCAGTGTCCCAGTTTTCCAACATCCCCTCTAAAATTCATCATTATTTGTTCCTGTCATCTTAGCCAATCTAACAGGTGTGTAGTGGTATCTCAGAGTTGTCTTAATTTGTATTTTTCTGATCACTAGTGATTTGGAACACTCTTTCTTATGATTGGATATAGTTTCAATTTCATCATCTGAAAACTGTCTGTTCATATCATTTAACCGTTTATCAATTGGAAAATGGTTTGATTTCTTATAAATTAGAGTCAGTTGTCTACATATTTTGGAAATGAGACCTTTATCAGAAACTTTAACTGTAAAAATATTTTTCCAATTTGTTGCTTCCCTTATTTGCATTAGTTTTGTTTGTACAAAAGCTTTTTAATTTTGTGTAATCAAAATCTTCTATTTTGTGATCAATAATGATCTCTAATTCTCCTCTAGTCATAAATTCCTTCCTCCTCCACAGGTCTGAGAGGTAGACTATCCTCTGTTCCTCTAATCTATTATTGATCTCATTCTTTAAGCCTAACTCATAGACCCATCTTGACCTTCTCTTGGTATATGGTGTTAAGTGTGGGTCCATATCTAATTTCTGCCATACTAATTTTCAGTTTTCCCAACAATTTTTTTTCAAATAATGATTTATTATCCCAAAAGTTGGTATCTTTGGGTTTGTCAAACACTAGATTGCTATAGTTGTATCCTATTTTGTCCTGTGTACCTATCCTGCTCCTCTGATCAACTAGTTTATTTTTTAGCCAATACCAAATGGTTTTGGTGACTGCTGTTTTATAATATAGCTTTAGATCAGGTACAGCTAGGCCACCTTAATCTGATTTTTTTTCATTAATTCCCTTGAAATTCTTGGCCTTTTTTCTTCCATATGAATTTTGTTGTTACTTTTTCTAGGTCATTAAAATAGTTTCTTGGGAGTCTGATTGGTATAGCACTAAATAAATAGATTAGTTTAGAGAGTATTACCATCTTTATTATATTCGCTCATCCTATTCAAGAGCACTTAATATCTTTCCAATTATTGAAATCTGACTTTATTTGTGTGGCAAGTGTTTTGCAATTTTGCTCATATAATTCCTGACTTTTCTTTGGTAGATGGATTCCCAAATATTTTATACACTCGCCATTTGATTTCAATGGCATTTCTCTTTGTATCTCTTGCTGTTGCATTTTGCTGGTGTTGTATAGAAATGCTGAGGATTTATGTGGATTTATTTGGTATCCTGCAATTTTGCTGAAGTTGTGAATTATTTCGAATAACTTTTTATTAGAGTCTCTGGAGTTCTCTAAATATGCCATCATATCATCTGCAAAGAGTGATAATTTGATTTCCGCATTACCTACTCTTATTCCTTTAATTTCTTTCTCGACTCTTATTGCTGAAGCTAATATTTCAACCTTGTTTTACTCCTGATCTTACTGGGAAAGGTTCCAGTTTATCCCCATTACATATGATGCTTACTGATGGTTTTAAATATATACTCCTGACTATTCTAAGGAATAGTTCATTTATTCCTATACTCTCAAGTGTTTTTAGTAGGAATGGATATTGTATTTTATGAAATGCTTTTTCTGCATCTATTGAGGTGATCATATGGTTTTTGTTAATTTGATTATTAATATGATCAATTATTCTAATAGTTTTCCTAATATTAAACCAGCCCTGCATTCCTGGTATAAATCCTACTTGATCATAGTGTATTATCCTGGGGATGATTTCTGAAGTCTTTTTGCTAATATCTTATTTAAGATTTTAGCATCAATATTCATTAAGGAGATTGGTCTATAGTTTTCTTTCTCAGTTTTCTATCTACCTGGTTTAGGTATCAGTACCATGTCTGTGTCATGGAAGGAGTTTGGTAGGACTCCTTCATCCCCTATTTTTTCAAATAGTATATATAACATTAGGGCTAATTGTTCTTTAAATGTTTGGTAGAATTCACATGTAAATCCTTCTGATCCTGGGGATTTTTTCCTGGGGAGTTGATTAATAGGTTGTTTTATTTCTTTTTCTGAAATGGGACTATTTAAGCAGTTTCCTTCCTCCTCTGTTAATCTAAGAATCCTCTATTTTTGGAGGTAGTCATCCATTTCAGTTAGGTTATCAAATTTATTGGCATAAAATTGGGCAAAGTAACTCCTTATTATTGCTCTAATTTCCTCTTCATTGGTGGAAAGATCCCCCTTTTCATTTTTAAGACTAACAATTTGATTTTCCTCTTTCCTTTTTCTAATCAGATTTACCAAAGGTTTATCTATTTTATTAGCTTTTTCATAAAACCAATTCTTAGTTTTATTTATTGACTCAATAGTTTTTTTTTTTTACTTTCAATATATTGGTTTCTCCTTTTAATTTTTCTATTTCTAGTTTGATTTTTGGTTGGGGGTTTTTAATTTGGTCTTTTTCTAGCTTTTTAAGTTGCAGACCCAATTCATTGATCTTCTCTTTCTCTATTTTATTCAAGTAATCCTTTAAACATATAAAACTTCCCCTTATTACCGCTTTAGCTGCATCCCACAAATTTTGGTATGATGTCTCATCGTTGTCATTATCTTCAGTGAAAATATTAATTGTTTCTATAATTTGCCGTTTCACCCAATCATTCTTTAAGATGAGATTATTTAATTTCCAATTACTTTTTGGTCTATTTATCCCTAATTTCTTGTTGAATGTAATTTTTATTGCAATGTGATCAGAGAAGAAAGCATTTACTATTTCTGCCTTCCTGCATTTAATTTAGAGATCTTTATATCCTAATATATGGTCAATTTTTCTATAGGTTTCATGAACTGCTGAGAAGAAAGTACACTCCTTTCTATCACCATTCAGTTTTCTTCAAAGATCTATCATATTTTTCTAATGTTCTATTTACGTCCTTAATTTCTTTCTTATTTGTTTTGAGGTTTGATTTATCTACTTCTGAGAGTGCAAGATTGAAATCTCCCACTATTATAGTTTTGCTGTCTATATCTTCTTGCAACTCTCTTAACTTCTTCTTTAGGAAGTTAGATGCTATACCATTTGGTGCATTTATGTTTAGTATTGATATGGCTTCTTTGTCCATGATACCCTTTAGCAGGAAAAAAATTCTTTCCTTATCTCTTTTGATTAGATCAATTTCTGCTTTTGCTTGATCTGAGATAAGGATGGCTACCCCTGCTTTTTTGACTTCTCCTGAAACATAATAGATTCTGCTCCAGCCTTTTTCCTTTACTGTGTATGTATTTCTCTGCTTTAAATGTGTTTCCTGTAAACAACATATTGTAGGGTTCTGACTTTTGATCCAGTCTGCTATCTGCCTCCTCTTAATGGGAGAGTTCATTCCATTCACATTTACAGTTAAAATTACTAATTCTGTATTTCCTGCCATCATATTATCCCCAGATTATGCTTTTTTCCTCTTGTTCCCCCTTGTCCCCTTTCCCAGTATGATACTTATGTACCCAACTTGTGTCATGCAGCCTTCCATTTTTAGTATTCCTCCCCCCCTCTTTTTAAGTCCCTTCCTCTTTTATGTACCCTTCCCTTATTCCTCTTTTCCTTTTCCCCTTTCCTCTCCCCACTTTTAATGAGGTTAGATAGAATTATCTGAAAAACAAATATGCCAATCATATACTCTTTGATACTATTTTGATGGGAGTAAGATTCACACAGTGTTCCTCCCCCTCTCTAAATTCTCTCAGATATGGTAAATTTTGTTTGCTTCTTCCTGGGATGTAATTTCCCTCTTTTTCTCTTCCATTTCCCATTTTCTGATATTATCCCCTTTCCCTTTCTACTTCTATTTTTTATGTTACATCAGTAAAATCAAATTATACATGTGAATTTTCTGTATATCCACAACCCAAATATAGTTCTCAAGAGTTCCTTTTTCCCTTTTTCTGCTTTTCTCGAGTCTTGTGGTCATTGATCACATTTTTTGTTTAAATCTGTTTTTTTCTTAGAAACAAATGGAATTCCTCTGTTTCATTAAATGTCCATCTTTTCCATGGAAGAAAATGCTATACTTACCTGGATAGTTTATTCCTGGCTGCATTCCAAGTTATTTTGCCTTTCAGAATATCAGATTCCAGGCCCTTTGATCCTTTAATGTGGAGGCAGCCAGATCTTGAGTGACCCTTATTGTGGCTCCTCGGTATTTAAATTGTTTTTTCCTGGCTGCTTGCAATTTTTTTCCTTACTGTGGTGGTTCTGCATCTTGGCTACAATATTACAATATTCCGTGGAGGGTTTTTTTTTTTTTTTGGGGGGGGGGGTCTTTTTCAGAAGGTGTTCAATGAATTCTTTCAATGCCCATTTTCCCTTCTATTTCTATTATCTCTTTGATGATTTCCTGTAAAATAGAGTCTAGGCTCTTTTTTTTCATCATAATTTTTGGGAAGTCCAATGATCCTCAGAGTATCTCTCCTAGATCTATTTTTCAGGTCTATAGATTTTTCCAGTAAATATTTGATGTTATTCTCCAGTTTTTCATTTTTTTAAAATTTTGCTTGACTGAATCTTGGTGTCTCAATGAATCATTCATTTCTATTCAGTCCTGATTTTTAATGAGTTATTTTCTTAATTCACATTTTTAGTTCTTTTTGTATATGTCCAATTGAGTTTTTAAATGAATTATTTTGCTCTGTGGAGTTTTTTTTTTTTTTTTTTCCATTTCACTAATTTTTTTAAGTGAGTTATTTTCTTTTTCCTATTCACAAATCCTAATTTCTTGGGAATTTTTTTATCTTTTCCAATGCAGAAATACTACTTTCCTGTGATTTTTAAACCTTTTCCAATTCACAAATTTTTTTCCCCTGCACTTCCTGTGAATTCTTTATCTTTTCCAACTCGAATTTCAGGACATTGTTACTCTCTGTCATAGCTTTTCTTTCCTTTCCCCATTTTTCTTCTAACTCTCTTAACTTTTTAATAGTCTCTTCTAGGAAAGAGTTATGTGATGGGGGGCATGTATCATTCTCCTTTAGGGTATTATCTGGAGATTGTCTGCTCTTAGCCTCCTCAGGGTTGGATACCCGTTCTTTCTCTGTATAGAAGGTATCAATCGTTCTCTTCGATTTCTTACTGATTGTTAAAAATTATGGGGTCTGCCCTTAGGGTAGGAAATTTACCAGCTTCCTCCCAGATATAATGGAATGCAGTACTCTTGTAAAAGAGCTAAGAGAGAGCTCTTGGAGAGAGTTCCCCTACCCCCCAAATGCCTCAGAGGTGTTTAGCATGGCTGAGTTGTGGGGAGTGCCCAATGAGGAACCCCGGCTGTGTGTCCTAGGGACTGCCCTTAGGCTAAAGGCTGAACAGTGAAAGTGTCACAACCCCTGGCCACAGCCCCCGTGGGGCCATGGATATTAGCAGCTGACCCTCCAAAAGCCCCTGTGCTCAAACCGGAAGTCTCTGCCCAGGAAGCACAGTAGCGGCTCCAGGAGTTTCACTGCTGCAGGAATTCCACTGCCTCAGGGTCAGCCCTGCACTGTGTTTTAGAGGCTGCCCCAGGCTGTGTCCCCAGCTCTTCAGGTTCTTAACTGCCCCAAGGAAAAGCCCCGGAGAACAGCAGGTGTCTGCACAACTATGTTGAGATCTATGTTAGGTCACTTCTGGTTGAGGAGATTATAGTTTCTGGCTTTTTTTTTTTTTTTTTTTTTTTTTTTAAGTGGCTTTGATTTCTCTTCTGATCTGCTGTTTTACAAGCAGAATAGAGCTATCAGCCTATGCCAGATTCCTCTATCTTAGTAGCTTCTCTTATCCAAGAGCTCTCCCCAGCCCTTTTGGCACAATGTGCTAGCCCCTAGTCCAACCCTGTCTGTGCTGGTCTTTTTTTTTTTTTTTTTTTCCTCCCCTCAGAACCAACCATTTCTGACAAAATTCCAGATTCTCTTTGGCTGGTAAGTTGTGCTTCTAATCCTTGTGGTTTTTTTTTTTTTTTCAGTCCAGTGTCATTTTTGAGGTTGATTTAACTAGTTGCTATTGAGGGTAAAAGGGAGCTTAGAAATTAGGGTGTATCTTCTCTGCCATCTTGGCTTTCCCGCTTTTGGTCATAAATTCTTTTCTAATCCAAGATCTGATAGGTAAATTATCCCTTCTTCTTCTAATTTGTTTATGGTATCCTCCTTTATGTCCAAATTACATATCCATTTTGACCTTATTTTGGTGTGGGATGTGAGATGTAGGTCTGTGCTGAGTTTTGGACATTATTTTCTAGTTTTCCCAGAAAAATTTGTCAAATTGTGAATTTTTATTCCAGAAGTTGGAGTTTGATGATTTATCAAATACTAGATTGCTATAAGCCTTGATCATTGTGTTGTGTATATTTTATCATTTCCACAGATCCATTACTCTATTTCTTAGCCAGTACCAAATGGTTTTGATTACTGTTTCTAGAATAAAGCTATATTAAAAATAATTACCGCCATTTGTAAATTTTACATTAATTCCCTTGTTATACTTCATTTTTTTTCTTCCACATGAATTTTGTTATTATTTTTTCTAGTTCTATAAAATAACATTTTGGCAGTTTGATTGGTGTGACACTAAACAAGTAGATCAATTTAGGCAAAATTGTAATTTTTATTATATTAGCTTGACCTAGCCATGAACAATTGATATTTTTCCAAGTGTTTAGATCTGATCTTATTTTGTGAGAAGTATTTTGTAATTATGTTTATATAGTTCTTGGGTTTATCTTGGCAAGTAAACCCCAGAGTATTTTATTTTGTGTAGAGTAATTTAAGGTGAATTTCTTTATCTCTTACTAATGGGATTTCTCAGTAAAAATAGAAATGCCTATGATTTGTGTGGATTTATTTTATATTCTACAACTGCCAAAGCTGTGAATTGTTTTTAGTAGGTTTTTGGATGATTTTCTAGCATTCCTTAAGTATATCACCATATCATTTACAGAGTGATAGTTTTATTTTCTCATTGCCTATTCTAATTCCTTTAATTTCATTTTCTTTTGTTATTGCTATTTCTAGTATAATATTGAATAATATTGGTGACAATGGGCATCTTTATTTCACCCAGGTCTTATTGAGAACGCCTCCAGTTTCTCTCCATTATAAACAATGCTTTCTGTTGGTTTTAGATAGATACAGCCTTTTACTTTAATGAAAAGTCCCTTTATCCCCATGGTCTCTATGGATTTTTTTTAAATAGGAATGTGTGTTATGTTTTGTCAAAAGCTTTTTTCTGCATTTATTGAGATTATTATATAATTTATATTGGTCTTGTTATTGATACGGTCAATTATGATATTAAGATTTCAACCATTCCCAAGATCAGGGATGAAACAAGGTTGTCCACTATCACCATTACTATTCAATATTGTATTACAAATGCTAGCTTTGGCAATAAGAGTGGAGAAAGAGATTAAAGGAATTAGAGTAGGTAATGAGGAAACCAAATTATCACTCTTTGCTGATGATATGATGGTATACATAGAGAACCCCAAAGATTCAACTAGAAATAATCCACACCTTTAGCAAAAGTTGATAAAAGTTTGATAAAACTTTAGCAAAATTGCAGGATACAAAATAAATCCACATAAATCATCAGCATTCTTTACTAAGCATTGTCACTAACAAAGTCCAACAGTTAGAGTTACAGAGAGAAATCTGATTTAAAGTTACTACTGATAGTATAATAAAATATTTAGGAATCTATCTGCCAAGGGAAAATCAGAAACTATATGAGCAAAACTACAAAACACTTTCCACAGAAATTAAGTCCGATCTAACCATCTGGAAAAATATTAAATGCTCTTGGATAGGGTGAGCAAATATAATAAAGATGGCAAAACTACCTAAAGTAATCTATTTATTTAGCGCTATACAAATCAGACTCCCAAAAAAATCAAATGAAGGTGGTCTAGCTGTACCAGATCTAAAATTATATTATAAAGCAGCGGTTACCAAAATCATTTGGTATTGGCTAAGAAATAGACTAGTTGATCAGTGGAATAGGTTAGGTCCAAAGGACAAAATAATCAATAACTCTAACAAACTAGTGTTTGAAAAACCCAAGGACCCAAGCCTTTGGGATAAGAACTCAATGTTTGACAAAAATTGCTGGGAAAATTGGAAATTAATATGGCAAAAACTAGGCATTGAGCCACACTTAACACCATACACTAAGGTCAGGTAAAAATGGGTTCATGACCTAAGAATAAAGAATGATATTATAAATAAATTAGAGGAACATAGGATAGTTTACTTTGCAGACCTGTGGAAGAGGAATGAATTCATGTCCAAAGAAGAACTAGAGATCGTTATTGATCATACAGTAGAAAGCTTTGATTACATCAAATTGAAAAGTTTTTGTACAAACAAAATCTATGCGGATAAGATTAGAAGGGAAGCAACAAATTGGAAAAATATTTTTACAGTCAAAGGTTCAGATAAAAGCCTCATTTCCAAAATATATAGAGAATTGATTCTAATATATAAGAAAGCAAGCCAATCTCCAGTT
Organism: Sminthopsis crassicaudata; assembly: GCF_048593235.1. Classification (NCBI taxonomy): domain Eukaryota; kingdom Metazoa; phylum Chordata; class Mammalia; order Dasyuromorphia; family Dasyuridae; genus Sminthopsis; species Sminthopsis crassicaudata. The sequence goes on from NC_133621.1 coordinate 234,257,668, forward strand.
GATAAATGGTCAAAGGATATGAACAGACAATTCTTGGATAAAGAAATTCAAACTATTTCCACTCATATGAAAGAGTATTCCCAATCATTACTGATCAGAGAAATGCAAATTAAGACAACTCTGAGATACCACTACACACCTGTCAGATTGGCTAGAATGACAGGGAAAGATAAGATGCAATGTTGGAGGGGATGTGGGAAAACAGGGACACTGATACATTGTTGGTGGAACTGTGAATACATCCAGCCATTCTGGAGAGCAATTTGGAACTGTGCTCAAAAAGTTATCAAACTGTGTATACCCTTTGACCCAGCAGTTGCTACTAGGTTTGTATCCCAAAGAGATCTTCAAGAAGGGAAAGGGACCTGTATGTGCAAGAATGCTTGTGGCAACCCTCTTTGTGGTGGCCAGAAACTGGAAATTACGTGGATGCCCATCAACTGGAGATTGGCTGAATAAATTGTGGTATATGAATATTATGGAATATTATTGTTCTGTAAGAAATGACCAACAGGATGATTTTAGAAAGGCCTGGAGACTTATATGAACTGACGCTGAGTGAAATGAGCAGGACCAGGAGATCATTATATACTTCAACAACAATACTGAATGATGATCAATTCTGATGGACGTGGCCCTCTCTAACAATGAGATGAATCAAATCAGTTCCTATAGAGCAGTAATGAACTGAACCACTACACACAGTGAAAGAACTCTGGGAGATGACTATGAACCCCTACATAGAATTTCCAATCCCTCTAATTTTGTCCACCTACATTTTGGATTTCCTTCACAGGCTAAATGTACACTATTTCAAAGTCTGATTCTTTTTTTCAGCAAAACAACTGTTTGGCCATATTTACATATATTGTATTTAATTTATACTCTAACATATTTAACATGTATTGGTCGACCTGCCATCTTGGGTGGGGGGAGGAGGGGAAAAATTGGAACAAAAGGTTTGGCAATTGTCAATGTTGTAAAATTACCCATGCAAATATCTGGTAAATAAAAACTATTAATAAATAAAAAATAATAATAACAAAAAAAACATTTACAATCACAAACATGATTGCTAACTGTATTTCCCTCAAAGTTATCTTTCCTTCTGTTTGTTCTTTTTTCTTTCACCTTTCCTTTCTTCATTAGTGTGTCCTCACTTGAATATAATAGAAGAAAAAAAACAATTCATCCCATTCTATCTTTCCCTCCCTTCTGCATCTATTGTATTACTCTTTTTCATCCCTTAATTGTTTTTTTATTCTCTCAAATTTATCTAATACCCATATCTTCTAACTATGTATACAACTTCTACTATACAATTTTAGCTGATACAAATTTTAAGAATTAGAGGAAACAACTTCTCATAGAGGGATGTAAACAGTTTAGCGTTATTTAATTTCTTATGTTTTATTTCCCCTTTTTACCTGTTTATGCTTGTCATGGGTCTTGATACTAGAAATAATATTTTTAATTTAATTCTGATTTTCTCCTCGAGAAAGTTTGAAATGCTTCTATTACATTGAATAGCCAGCCCCCCTTAATATATTATACATAATTTCATTAGATAAGTGATTCTTGATCGTAATCTCAGCTCCTTTGCTTTCTGAAAAAGTATGACCTTTGCCCCTTGATCTTTTAATGTTTTTAACTGATAAGTCCTGTATAATACTGATTTTGGCTCTTTGATATTTGAATTGTTTCTTTCTGACCATTTATAGTATTTTTTTTCCCTTTATGTAATAGTTCTGAAATTTGGCTATAATGTTCCTTTGAGTTTTTATTTTGGAATCTCTTTCCTGGAGCAATCAGTGATTCTGATATTGTCTCTCTTAGATCTATTTTCCAGATCACTTGTTTTTCCCACAAGGAATTTTCCTTTTTTTTCTACTTTTTGATTCTTTTCAATTTTTTCTTGATGGTTCAGTTGTTAGCTCACTTCTAACTTCTAAGAAGTTTTTTTTTTTTTTTTTATCAATTTGCTTTTGTATTTGTTTTTTTTAAGGAAGTGTTTTTTTTTGGCAAATTTTTGTATCTCCTTTTCTATTTGGCTAATTCTACTTTTTAAACAGTTGTTTTCTTTTTCTAAGCAATTAAATCTCTTTTTTGTATTTTTATTGCATCATTCCAATTTCTTTCCCCACTTTTGCTTTTACCTTCTTTATATGATTTTAAAGCTCTTTTTTGAGCTATTCTTTTGTGTTCTTATGGGCTTAAAACTGTTCATTTGTAGTTTTGCATATTTTGTCATTGTGATTTTTCTGAGTTTGTGTCTTGATTTTCTCTGGTATTGTAATAACTTTGGATGATTAGAATTTTTTTTTCTATTGCTTTTTTGTTCATCTTTTTTTGCTTTTTTCTTTTCTTTTTTTTTTTTTTTTTAATATGATTTCTGTTTCTGGGCTGGGTGGGAAACTGGCCTAAATTTCTTCAGAATCTAGAAAGAGCTATCAATCTGTCAATCCTTTCCGTGTCCAGGCCAGGTGAGGTTTGTAGACTCTGGTTATTTGCCTGATAATTCCTTGATGTTTCTCTGAGGCCCATAAGGGACTTTTGGGTCTGTTGCAATCCTGATAGGTTGGGGTGGGAGGGAAGTAGCTGCTGGAGATTGTAGAAGCTTAACAATTTACCTGGTGATGAGCTGGGGTCCTAATTCTGATATCTGGTGTGTGTTATGGCTGATAGGGGGTATTTCTGCATTCTATTCCTAGGGATACACTGAAGCATGTGGAGGCCTGGTTGTTGGAAGTTACCTGTTTTCCTGGGACTAAGCTCAAACATATGCAAAGTATTCATTTCTTAAAATATTGCTTTTTGATTAATTTCCAGATTGATTGTTGCTGATATTTTTAATTTTCATTTAATCTTTTTCAATCTTTTAATTTTATTTTAATATTTCTCAGTTTATAAAATACTACTACTTACTACTACTACTACTACTAATAGTTAGCATTAATACAGAGCCTACTATGTATAAATACTCTCATTTAATTCTTATAACAACTCAGTGAGGTTGGTATTATTACCCTACTTTTTTGTTGAATAAACTGAAGCAAATAGAGATTGTGGTTTGTATAGGATTATACAGCCGGTGTGCTTATTACTTAATTTTATTTCAGGTCTTCCTGACTCCAGGTCCAAGCTCTGTCTACCATACTGTCAACCTGCTATGACTCATAGTTCTAGCGAACTACAATGTAGTGGATTATGTGTTACTTCAATGATAATCGCATGTATATTTGATAATCTATCTAATTATAAAAGAAGAAGATCATCAGATTGTAGACAGCATTCAAGATCCTGTATGAGAAAACTTAGGGATGCCTTAGTTTAGAGATAATGTGATGGGAGAAGAAATGAAATAATTATATATTTTTGAATTTTTAAAATTAATTTTATAATTATAACATTTTTTGATAGTACATATACTTGGGTAATTTTTTTCAACATTATCCCTTGTACTACCTTCTGTTCTGAATTTTCCCCTCCTTCCCTCCACCCACTCCCCTAGATGGAAGTCAGTCCCATGCATGTTAAATATGTTATAGTATGTCCAAGATACATTATATGTCTACAGAGCTGAATTTTTGTTGCACAGGAAGAATTGGATTTAAAAGGTAAAAGTAACCTGGAAGAAAAATAAAAGTGCAAACACTTTACACTCACTTTCCAGTGGTCCTTTTCTGGGTGTAGCTGATTCTGTATATCATTGATCAATTGGAACTGAATTGCATCTTTCCTTTCTTGAAGATATTCAATTTCATCAGAATACATCCTCATACAGTGTTTTTGTTAAAGTGTATAATGATCTCCTGGTTCTGCTCATTTTACTCAGCTTCAGTTCATGTAAGTCGCTCCAAGCCTCTCTGTATTCATCCTGCTGGTCATTACTTACAGAAAAATAATATTCCATAACATTCATATACCATAATTTACCCAACCATTCTCCATTGATAGGCATCCATTCATTTTGCAGTTTCTAGCCACTACAAAAAGGGCTGACACAAACATTTTGGCACATACAGGTCCCTTTCCCTTCTTTAGTATTTTTTGGGGATACAATCCTAGTACTAATACTGCTGGATCAAAGGGTATGCACAGTTTGATAACATTTTGGGCATAATTCCAGATTGCTCTACAAAATGGTTGGATTTTTTCACAACTCCACCAACAATGCATCAGTGTCCCAGTTTTCCCACATCTCCTCCAATATTGATCATTATTTTTCCTGTCATTTTAGCTAATCTGACAGGTGTGTACTGGTATCTCAGAGTTGTCTTAATTTGCATTTTTCTGATCAATAGTGATTTGGAATACTTTTTCATATAAGTGGAAATAGTTTCAATTTCATCATAAAAAATTGTATGTTCATAACATTTGACCATTCATAAATTGGAGAACTTATAAATTAGAGTCAGTTCTCTAATATTTTAGAAATGAGGCCTTTATCAGAACCTTTAACTGTAAAAAGGTTTACTTAGTTTGTTACTTCCCTTCTAATCTTGTTTGCATTAGTTTTGTTTGTACAAAAGTTTTTTAATTTAATGTAATCAAAATTTTCTATTTTGTGATCAGTAATGATCTCAAGTTCTCCTTTGGTCACAAATTCTTTCTTCCTCCACAAGTCTGAGAGGTGAACTATCCTATGTTCCTCTAACATTTATTATCTCATTCTTTATACCTAAATCATGGACCCATTTTGATCTTATTTTGATATGTGGTGTTAAAGTGTGGGTCCATGCCTAATTTCTGCCATACTAATTTCCAGTTTTTCCAGTAGTTTTTGTCAAAAAATGAATTCTTATCCCAAAAGTTGGGATCTTTGGGTTTGTCAGACACTAGATTGCTATAGTTATTCAATATTTTTTCCTGTGAACATAACCTATCCCAATGATCAACTAGTCTATTTCTTAGCCAATACCAAATGGTTTTGGTGACAGCTGCTTCATAATAGTTTTAGGTCAGGTACAGCTGGGCAACCTTCATTTGATTTTTTTTTTTCATCAATTCCCTTCAAATTCTTGACCTTTTGTTCTTCCATATGAATTTTGTTGTTATTTTTTCTAGGTCATTAAAATAGTTTCTTGGGAGTCTGATTGGTATAGCACTAAATAAATAGATTAGTTTGGGAGTATTCTCATCTTTATTATATTCGCTTGGCCTATATAAGAGCAATTAATGTCTTTCCAATTATTTGAATCTGATTTTATTTTTGTGACATGTGTTTTGCAATTTTGCTCATATAATTCCTGACTTTTCTTTGGTAGATAGATTCCCAAATATTTTATGCTATCAACAGTTATTTTGAATGGAATTTCTTTTTGTATTTCTTGCTGTTGGATTTTGTTGGTGATTTTTTCTTAGCTGGCTGATTAGTAGCTTGTTCTATTTCTTTTCCTAAAATGAGATTGTTTAAGCAATTTACTTCTTCCTCTGTTAATCTGGGCAAGCTATATTTTTGAAGATATGCTTCCATTTCATTTAAGTTGTCAAATTTATTGGCCTAAAGATGGGCAAAGTAACTTCTAGTTATTGTTCTAATTTCCTCTTTATTAGTGGCAAGTTCTCCCTTTTCATTTTTAAGACTAACAATTTGATTTACCTGTTTCCTTTTTTTAATCAGATTTACTAAGTTTTTGTCTATTTTATTGTTTTTTAAGTGAACCAACTCTTAGTTTTATTAATTCAATATTATTTTTTTTTACTTTCAATTTTATTAATGTCTCCTTTTATTTTTAGAATTTCAAGTTTCCTGTTTGTCTGGGGTTTTTTAATTTGTTCCTTTTCTAGCATTTTTAGTTGTAAGCCCAATTCATTCACATTTCTCTTTCTCTATTTTATGCAAGTAAGCCTCTAGAGAAATAAAACTTCACCTTATTACTGTTTTGGCTGTATCCCACACATTTTGGTACGATGTCTCATTATTGTCATTTTCTTGGATGAAGTTATTAATTATATCTATGATTTGCTGTTTCACCCAATTATTGTTTAATATGAGATTATTTAGTTTCCAATTATTTTTGGTCCATTTTACCCCTGCCTTTTTATTGAATGTAATTTTCATTGCATTTTGGTCTGAAAAGGATGAATTTACTATTTCTGCCTTATTGCATTTGAGTTTTTTTTTTTTTAAATGTCCTAATATATGGTCAATTTTTGTATAGGTTATATTAACTGCTGAGAAGAAAGTGTAGTCTTTTCTGTCTCCATTTAGTTTTCTCCAAAGATTCATCATGTCAAACTTTTCTAGTATTCTATTTACCTCTTTGACTTCCTTCATATTTATTTTGTAGTTTGATTTATCTAATTCTGAGAGTGCAAGGTTGAGATCTCCCACTATTATAGTTTTGCTGTCTATTTCTTCTTGCAGCTCTCTTAATTTCTCTTTTAATAATTTAGATGATGCACCACTTGTTGCCTATATATTTAATATTGATACTGCTACATTATCTATGCTACTCTTTAGCAAAATATAGTGCTCTTCCTTATCTCTTTTAATTATATCAATTTTTTTTTGCTTGATCTGTGATGAAGATGGCTACCCCTGCTTTTTTGGCTTCACCTGAAGCATAGTAGATTCTGCTTAAACCTTTTACTTTTATTGTGTATACATATAATATTCTGTATTATCACTCTGTTTCAGGTGTGTTTCATTTAAACAACATATTGAAGAATTCTGGGTTTTAATCTAGTCTGCTAACTGCTTCCTCTTTATAGGAGAGTTTACTCCATTCACCCCATAAATATTTATGGTTAAAATTACTGTATTACTTGCCATCATGTTAACCCCTGCTTATGCTTTTCTCCTTTCCTTCCCCCTTACCACCTCCCCAGTATTAAACTTGTGAGCACCACTTGCTTCTTACAGCCCTATTTTTTAATGTCCCTCCCCCATCTTAAAGTTCTTCCCCCTATTTTACCCATTTTCCTCACAATTTTTATATTCCCTTTTGCTTAGCTTACTCCTTCCCTTTTCATGTTTCCCCTCCCACTTTTCAATGAAGTGAAAGGAGTTTCACCATAAATTGAATATGTCTATATATTTTTTCTCTTTAAGGTAATTCTAATGAGAATATGATACACATTATGTTCATCCCCCTCCATTCTTTTTCTCAGATACAATAGGTTACCTTTGCCTCTTCATGAGATGTAGTACTTTCACTTTACCCTTTTTCTGGTATAATTTCCTTTTTACCTCTAGTTTTTAGAAAAAATTATACATGTATTCTTTATATATCTTTATGGCAGAAATATAGTTCCCAAGATTTCTTTTTACCTTTTTATAAATCTCTTAAGTGCTATATTTGAAGATCAAACTTTTTTTTAGATCCGTTTTTTTCATTAAGAATAGATGGAATTAATTTATTTTGTTGAATGTCCATCTTCTTCCCTGAAAAAAAGATGCTCATTTTTGCGGGGTAAGTTATTCTCAACTACATACCAAGTTCCTTAGTCTTTTGGAATATCATATTCTAGGCCCGTTCATCCTTTAATGTGGACACTTCTCAATCCTGGATAATCCTTATTGTAGCTCCTCCATATTTGCATTGATTTTTTCTAGCAGCGTGCAACATTTTTCCCTTCATCTGATAATTCTTGAACTTGGCCAATATATTTTTTGGTGTTTTGATTTTAGGGTCCCTTTTAGTAGGTGATTGATGAATTCTTTCTTTGTCTATTTTACCCTCTGTTTATAAAACATGTGAGCAGTTCTCTTTGATAATTTCCTGGAAAATAGTGCCCAGGCTCTTCTTTTTCATCATGTTTTTCAGGGAGTCCATTTATTCTCAGATTGTCTCTCCTGGATTTATTTTCCTGGTCTCTTGTCTTCCCAAGAAGGTACTTTATATTTGTTTCCATTGTTTCATTTTTTTGGTTTTGCTTGACTGATTCTTGGTGTCTCCTTGAGTCATTCAATTCTATTTGTTCGATTCTGATTTTCAATGATGTATTTTCTTCACTCGCTTTTTTCATATCTTTTTCTAATTGTGCAACTGAGTTTTTAAGTGAATTGTTTTGTTCTATGGAATATTTTTTCCATTTTGCCAATTTTATTTTTTAGAGAGCTATTTTCTTTTTCCAACTCACTAATTTTGTTTTTCAAGGGTTTGATTTCTTTATCCACTCTATTTTTAAATGAGTGGGATGACTTCTCCAGATTTTCTTTCCAAGCTTCCCTTTCCTTTTCCCATTTTTCTTCTAGCTCCCTTATGAGGGCCTTTTTGATTTCTTCTATGATATTTTTGTATATTGAGGAGCAGATCATATAACCCTTTGGGGATTCATCTTGAGACAATCTATTTTTAGTCTCCCCAGAGTTTAAAGCCTGCTCTCTATCCATATAGAAGCTATCAATGGTTAGAGTCCTTTTAATTTTTTTGCTCATTTTGTCAAAACAGAATCAAAGAAAACAAACTGACAAGAAAAACAAATGTAGTCTGCTTTTTTTTGGGGGGGTTGGATGGTGTTACCGGGCTTCCTCTACAGACTGCAGGGGGCAGCAGTGAGGCACTAGCAGGACAGCAATAGCTGTGCTGTGTCTGTGCTCTGAGACTCTGAGGCTCTAAGAACTCCCTGAGTCATTCAGGGTGGGGGTGGCTAGATCCTGAGAGATGCTAGCTTTTTGGGGTTTTAGTCTTTATGTCCTGTGTTTACAGCTTCTCTGGTGATCCTGGCTTGCTTCCAAGATAAAATATCCACACTGTGGTAAAGATCATTCCACAGAAATGGCAGAGATCACACCCCTCCCCCCTCCAGTCTGCACAGGGTGAGCTGCCTGCCAAGTTCTCTCTGCGTGCCCTCAGCCTTCGATGACCTGTTCCTCCCTGCCCCCAAGAAAAAACAGACCTTTTCTTGTGAATTTCAAGGATGTCTTCTGTTAGTAATTATTTGTGGGTTTTTTTTTTTTTCCAGGAAGCACTAATTCTGAGGCTTGTCATGAGATAAATTTTGAGAGAAACGCAGAGCTAAAGCAGATGTATGCCACCTCTCACCATCTTGGCCAGAAGTCCTCGAAATAATTATATTTATGTGTGAAGAAATTTTGCATAGAAGAAAAATTAGATATGTTCTATTTAGTCCTAAAGGAAAGAATTGAGATTAATAATAATAATAATAACTGTAAAAGCTAACATTTATATGTAACTTTAAAATTTTCAAAAAGCTGTCGATATAGTAATTCTTTAAATCTACATAATATCTCTTTATATCTACACAATAATAAACCATTGTTTATTAGATACTATTATCCCCACTTTGCCAATGAGGAAATTGAGGGCAAGGAACTTGCCTATAGCTCTCTCTCTCTCTCTCTCTCTCTCTCTCTCTCTCTCTCTCTCTCTCTCTTTACATATATATATATATATAGCGCTCTCTCTCTCTCTCTCTCTCTATATATATATATATATAGCTATATATATATATATATATATTCTACTTTTGGCATTTTATATGTGTATATATGTGTATAGCTAGATATAAATTTTTTATTTGTTCATATATATATATATACACATATAAAATGAACAAATAAAAAATTTATATCTAGCTAGCTAGCTATAGTACCAGAAATAAGATTTTATCTCGTTTACCAGTATCTAGGACCACAACTCTACTATATCATTGTTAAGATCTAATCAGAAGTTGTTTTCTGTTGATATGACTTGTTGGATTTAATTGGATAAGCAAAGAACAATTCTACTAAATCTACACAATAGTCTTAAGATTATCTTCACTCCATAAGGAGATATTGCAGTAGACTTTTGTTGGCAGATAATTGTGTACATAAAAAGAAACTGATATTATTAGATTTTAAATTGAAAGGGAAATTATTGAGAAATACTTAGACTCAGTTTCTGTAAAACTCCTCTAGTCTACCCCCCCTTTTAAATATAAAGATAGTAAAGGACAAAAAGATTATTTTTTTTTATTCACCAAGTTTCTTGTTTTTTAATGTGACAACCAGGACCAGAAGTGTGGTATTCTATGTTATCCTTACTTATCTTGTTTTAAGAAATGCTATTTGATATTACCTATGCTTTACTGCAGAACTATTTAACTTTCTTGTTAGTGAATAAACAGTTTCTCTTTGTCAGGGGTCTTATAAAGGATACTCCAGAAGGTCATTGAGGTTTTACAACTTGAAAAAATTCATCATGAAACAGTTCTGTATTTAGGTTCCAAAGGGTTTTTTTTTTCCCTGCAGAATTTCTAATAAAACCATCAAAATCCATCTGTTAAAGAGGAGTGTTTCACCTCCATAAGATATGTTGATATGATTTGGCTTTATTGAACATTTCATTTCATTCTCTCTTCATTCTGTAGAAATCAAGCTCTCTTGCCAACAAAAAAAGAAAATTCTTGAAGTATATTGACTGTGTCAATATAATGATGTTTTAATAGTCATTACTCTAAAGAGTCAAATGCTCTAAATCAGTGCTGATTAAAAATGCAAATCAAGGTGCAGCTAGTTAATATAGTGGATAAAGCACCAGTATTGAAGTCAGGAGGACCTGAATTCAAATATGACCTAAGACACTTAATACATGTAGTTGTGTGACCCTGGGCAAGTCACTTAACACCAATAGCCTCAGCAAACAAATAAATTAATTAAAAAATTAAAAATTGCAAATCAAAAGAACTCTGAGATAACATCTTTTCACACTTTGCAGGCTAAGACAAGATGCATTTCAATTCAGTCTCCATTCTTAGGTCATAAATCCATATTTCTGATCTCATTGGTTGCCTTACCCTGGAAGAAAGTCTCACTCTGATCTTTGTTAGCTCTGTAAACCCAGAATTCAATTTGAGGCATTATTCTTAAATTCTTTTCAGGGGAATATTGAGAGAACTCAGCTTAGTGTTTTCTCTACTCTGTCATCTTGGCATTACCTCTAAAAAATCAAAGGTAAGTTTCAATTTTAATCACAATTAATTTAGAGCATCTTTCATGCTAATATAGTTTTGATTCCTTTTGAAAACTGCCTGTCCATATCTTCTGAGCATCTGCCTCTTATTTTTATAAACTTGTCTCAGGTCCTTCTATAGTTGATGAATTTGCTGATGGATTTGTGAACTAGTCAAATCATTCTATAATATTAAAATATTGATAGCAGCTCTTTTTGTAATGACAAATATTGAAAATTGATAGAATGACTACCAATTGGAAAGGCTGAATAAATTGGAGTATATGACTATGATGAAGTAGTATTGGTACTATAAGAAACAATATTTCAGGAAAAAACAAACAAATCCCTAAGGATACTTATATAAATTATGCAAAATGAGATAAGAAGAACCAGGAGAATGTCATCCATGTAATCTGTATTCTGGAAAATAGAAGGTCAATTTTATTTTGATTCAAATGACTGTTATGTGTACTAATGATAACATATTCTTTTCTCACTCAAAATCCAACAGGCTTTGATAGTGTACGTACAATATAACACCAATGACTGAGACTCTAGTGCTACAAAGATGAAAATAAAACAAATTATTATCCACAAATTACTTACAGAACAAGAGAAAATAGGTGAGAGTTACAGAAAAGTAATTTAAGAAAGAAATGTGTAGCAATTAATTCCAGCAAATAATAAAAATGAATTCACTGGGAATGTATTAGCAAAGGATGGAAAATCCCCTGATACGGATATTATGGAATGCATTCTTAAATTGGAAGAGGATTCAGATTATTTGACCTCTTAAATTCCTTCCAGTTTTATGATTCTAAAGAAGTTATGAATTAAACATACCTTTGAGAGAAGTTAACTGTCTATTTACATGAAATTCCTTCAAACCATTTTATGGCATCAAAAAAGAGATTTTATTTTTCTTAATTTCTTTCTTTCCTGTCTTCTTTCTCTTTCCTTCTTTGTTTCTTTCTTTATTTCCCTCTTTTCTTCTTTCTTTCTTTTTCTCTCTCTCTTTCTTTTTTCTTTCTTATTTTTTTCTCTCTTTATATCTTTCTTTAGCTCTCTGTTACCCTCTCTCTTCCTCTCTCTTTCCCCCTCTCTCTCTTCCTTTCTTCCTTCTTCATCAAATTACATTTAAATTATATTTAAAACAATTTTTAAACATTTATTTTTAAAGCACTTGAGTTCAGATACTTTCCCTTATCCCCACCTTCAGCCTTTATTAAGAAATCACATATGAAATCCTGTAAAAAATTTCCATAGAGGTGGAGCCAAGATGGTGGAGAAGATACACACAAACTTCTAAGCTCCTTTTTAACCTCAATACCAACTAGTTAAGTCAGCCTCAAAAATAACGCACAAGGATTAGAAGCACAACTTACCAGCAAAAGTGAATCTGCAATTTTATCAGAAAAGGTTGGTCCAAAGGGGAGGAAAAAAAAAGACGAGCACAGACGGGGTTAGACTAAAGGCTAGCACATTGTGCCAAACAAGCTGGGGAGAACTCTGGGGTTAGAAAAGCTACAGAAAGAGAGGAATCTGGCATAGGTTGATAGTTCTGCTCTGCTTGTAAAACAGCAGATCGGAAGAGAAATCAAAGCCATTTAAAAAAATAACAAAAAACGCCAGAATCTATATCTACCTCTATAACTACCCCAAACTGGAAGTGACCTAACACTGATCTTATCACGTCTGTGCAGCTTCCTTCTGCCATCCAAGGCTTTTCCTTGGGGCAGTTAAGAACCTGCACAGTGGGGGACATAGCCCAGGGCAGCCTCTAATCCACATAGTGCAGGGCTCAGCCTGAAGCAGTGGAACTCCAGCAGCAGCAAAACTCCAGCAGCAGCGACTGTGCTTCCCCAGCAGAAACTTCTGGTTTGAACACAGAGGCTTTTCGAGGGTAGCTGCTAATATCCAAAGCCCCAGGGGAGGGAGACTTTGGCAAGGGGGTTATGATGCTTTCACTGTTAAGCCTCCAGCCTCAGGGCAGTCACTAGGCCACACAGCTGGGGTCCCTCACTGGGCACTCCCCACAACTCAGCTGTGCTAACCACCTCTGAGGCATTTCAGGGGGGAGAGGGGAAATCTCTCCCAGAGCTCTCTCTTAGCCTGTTCACAAGGCTACTGCATCCTATCCCCATTGTGGAAGGAAGCTGGTAAATTTCCTACCCAAAGGGCAGACCCCACAGATTTTTAATAATGAGTAAGAAATTGAAGAGAACAATTGACACCTTCTATACAGAGAAGGAATGGGAATCCAACCCTGAGGAGGCTAACAGCAGACAGTCTCCAGATAATACCTATCCCCCCATCACATAACTCTCTCCTAGAAGAGACTATTAAAAAGTTAAGAGAGTTAGAAGAAAAATGGGGAAAAGAAAGAGAAGCTATGATAGAGAGTAACAACGTCCTGAAATTTGAGTTGGAAAAGATAAAGAATTCATAGGAAGTTCAGGGAAACAAAATTTGTTAATTAGAAAAAGTTAAAAAAAAATCACAGGAGGGGGCAGAGCCAAGATGGCAGAGAAGAAACACACGACTCTGTGAACGTCCTCACTCCCTCACAACCAATTAGATAAATTAAGTCTCAAAATAAGCCCAGGATTGATAGATACCACAAGGACTGGAAGCACGACTTACCAGCTGAAGAGAATCTGGAGTTTCAGCGGAAAAGGTCGGTCCCCGGGGGAGGAAGAAGAGAGGCCAGCACAGACGGTGGGGTAATGGCACACTGCACTGGTTGCACTGGGAGGGGCTCTGGGATCAGAGAAGCCACTGGGGTGGAGGAATCTGGCACAGGCTGTTAGCTCTTCTCTGCTAATTATTTAGCAGTTCAGAAGAGAAAGCCAAAATATTTTAAAACTCAGATTAGATTTTCCCCGGATCCTGGAGGTGACTCAGCAGATCTCGGCACCAGGGGGTGTGGCCTCAGCTACCACCTGAGAATAGTTAAGAGATTGACAAGTGGGTGGATACGGCCCAAGGCAACACACACTGCCTAGTTTAGCTGGAGGGAGTGGAACTCAGCTCCAGGAAGTCCCAGAGAAGTGGAACCTTTGAACTAGGGACCACGGTTTCTGGCAGACACTTCCAGTTTGAGCAGAGGGGCTTTTCACATCACCTGCTGCAGACATCCACACCCCACCCGGACACATAGGCTGGGCTTTGTGCTGTGTTTACTGTTCAGTCTCAAATCTCAGGGAAGCCGCTAAAACACAGCGCCCTCTGAGGCACTTCCAGGGAGGGGGTGGGGAACTCTCTCCCAGAGCTGTATCTTAGCTCAGGCGCAGGAGCCGCTGCATCCATCCGGTCTGGGAGGAAGCTGATAAAGAAGTAAATAAATAATTTCCTACCCCAGGGACAGACCCCAAAAGATTTTTTAAATATGAACAAAAAAGCCAGAAAAATTATAGATTCCTTCTATACAGAGAAAGAGCGGGTATCCAACCCCGAGGAAGTTAACAGCAGAGAGACAGCAGATAACAACCTAAAGGGGAACGAGTCCTGCCCCCCATCACATAACTCTCTCCTAGAAGAAACTCTTAAAAAATTGAGGGAGATTGAAGAAAAATGGGGAAAGGAAAGGGAAGCTATGATAGAGAATAACAACGTCCTGAAATTGGAGTTGGAAAAAATAAAGAATTCACAGGAGATGCAGGGAAACAAAATTTATGAATTAGAAAAGGTTAAAAAAACACTGGAAAGTAGGATTTCTGAATTGGAAAAGATAAAAAAGTCTCAAGAAAATAGAATTTCTGAATTGGAAAAAGAAAATAATTCTCAAAAAAAAATTAGGGAAATGGAAAAAAATTCAATAGAGCAAAATAATTCATTTAAAAACGAAATTGGGCATTTACAAAAAGAACTAAAAACTGTGAAAGAAGAAAATAACTCCTTAAAAGTCAGGATGGAACAAATAGAAATGAATGATTCACAGAGAACCCAAGAATCAGTCATACAAAACAAAAAAAAATGAGAAGCTGGAGAACAACGTCAAATACTTACTGGGAAAATCTATACACCTGGAAAATAGATCTAGGAGAGATAATCTGAGGATTATTGGACTTCCCGAAAACTATGACCAAAAAAAGAGCCTAGATTCTATTTTACAGGAAATTATCAAAGAGAATTGTCCAGAGATAATAGAAACAGAAGGGAAAGTAGATGTGGAAAGAATTCATCGAACTCCTTCTGAAATAGACCCTAAAAAAAGAACACCACGGAATATAGTGGCTAAGCTGCAGAATTACCACACAAAGGAGAAAATCCTGCAAGCAGCTAGAAAAAAACAATTTAAATACCAAGGTGCCACAGTAAGGGTCACCCAAGATCTGGCTGCCTCCACATTAAAAGATAGAAGGGCCTGGAACCTGATATTCCGTAAGGCAAAAGATCAAGGACTGCAACCAAGAATGAACTACCCAGCTAAGTTTAGCATCTTTTTCCATGGAAGAAGATGGTCATTCAATGAAACAGAGGAATGCTATATGTTTCTAAGAAAAAAAACCAGATTTAAACAAAAAATTTGATCTACATCCACAAGACTGAAGAGAAACAGAAAAAGGTACACAGAACCCTTGAGAACTGTAAGTCTGTTGTGGGTATATAAAAAGTACTCAAGGATAATTTGTCTTTACTAATATAAAAGAAAAAAGGGGGGTGTAGTAAAGGGAAGGAGGTCGGTTCAGAAAAAGGGGAAGGAATGATAAAAAGAGGGAAACTACATCCCAGGAAGAGGCATAGAAAATACACCATATCTGAGGGAACTTAGTGAGGGGGAGAATCATTGTGTGAATCTTACTCTCATCAGGAGAGGCTCAAAGAGTAAATAATTAACATATTTGTTTTTCAGAGAATTTTCTCTCACCTCATTAAAAGGGGGCAGAGGAAAAGGGAAAAGGAAAAGGAGAATAAGTGAAGGGACTTGGAGGGAGGGGGGAGGGATCCTAAAAAAAAAAAAAAGAGGGAGGGTTGCGCGTCACAAGGGGGGTCTGTAAATTAAACATCGGGGAGGGGGATCAGGGGGGTCAAGGGAAAAAAGCATAATCTGGGGATAATACGATGGCAGGAAATACAGAATTAGTAATTTTAACTGTAAATGTAAATGGGATGAACGATCCCATCAAACGGAGATGGATAGCAGATTGGATCAAAAAGCAGAACCCTACAATATGTTGTCTACAGGAAACACACTTAAAGCAGGGAGATACATACAGAGTAAAGGTAAAAGGTTGGAACAGAGCCTATTATGCTTCAGGTAAAGTAAAAAAAGCAGGGGTAGCTATCCTTATCTCAGATCAAGCAAAAGCAGAAGTAGATCTCGTTAAAAAAGATAAGGAAGGAGACTATATCCTGCTGAAAGGTAGCATAAATAATGAAGCCATATCAATACTAAACATATATGCACCAAGTGGTATAGCATCTAACTTTCTAAAGGAAAAGTTAAGAGAACTGCAAGAAGAAATAGACAGTAAAACTATAATAGTGGGAGATCTCAACCTTGCACTCTCAGATTTAGACAAATCAAACTACAAAACAAACAAGAAAGAAATTAAAAATGTAAATAGAACATTAGAAAAACTAGGTATGATAGACCTTTGGAGAAAACTGAATGGCAATAGAAAGGAATATACTTTCTTCTCAGCAGTGCATGGATCCTATACAAAAATAGACCATATATTAGGACATAAAGATCTCAAAATTAAATGTAGGAAGGCAGAAATAATAAATGCCTTCTTCTCAGATCACAATGCAATAAAAGCTACATTCAGTAAAAAGTTAGGGGTAAATAGACCAAAAAGTAATTGGAAACTGAATAATCTCATCTTAAAGAATGACTGGGTGAAAGAGCAAATTATAGAAACAATTAACAATTTCACCCAAGATAATGACAATGATGAGACATCATATCAAAATCTTTGGGATGCAGCTAAAGCAGTAATAAGGGGAAATTTTATATCTTTAGAGGCTTATTTGAAGAAAAAAGAGAAAGAGAAGATAAACGAATTGGGCTTACAACTTAAAAGGCTAGAAAAATACCAAATTATAAACCCCCAACCAAAAATTAAACTTGAAATACAAAAATTAAAAGGAGAAATCAATAATATTGAAAGTAAAAAAACTATTGAATTAATAAATAAAACCAAGAGTTGGTTTTATGAAAAAGCCAATAAAATAGATAAACCTTTGGGAAATTTGATCAAAAAAAAGAAAGAGGAAAATCAAATTGATAGTCTTACAAATGAAAAGGGGGATCTTTCCACCAATGAGGAGGAAATTAGAGAAATAATAAGGAGTTACTTTGCACAACTTTATGCCAATAAATTTGATAACTTAAGTGAAATGGATGACTTCCTCCAAAAATATAGGCTCCCTAGATTAACAGAGGAGGAGATAAATTGCTTAAATAGTCCCATTTCAGAAAAAGAAATAGAACAAGCTATTAATCAACTCCTCAGGAAAAAATCCCCGGGGCCAGATGGATTCACATGTGAATTCTACCAAACATTTAAAGAACAATTAGTCCCAATGTTATATAAATTATTTGAAAAAATAGGGGATGAAGGAGTCCTACCAAACTCCTTTTATGACACAGACATGGTACTGATACCTAAACCAGGTAGATCGAAAATTGAGAAAGAAAATTATAGACCAATCTCCTTAATGAATATTGATGCTAAAATCTTAAATAAGATATTAGCAAAAAGACTTCAGAAAATCATCTCCAGGATAATACACTATGATCAAGTAGGATTTATTCCAGGAATGCAGGGCTGGTTTAATATTAGGAAAACTATTAATATAATTGACCATATTAATAATCAAATTAATAAGAACCATATGATCATCTCAATAGATGCAGAAAAAGCATTTGACAAAATCCAACATCCATTCCTACTAAAAACTCTTGAGAGTATAGGAATAAATGGACTATTCCTTAGAATAATCAGAAGCATATATTTAAGACCTTCAGTAAGCATAATATGCAATAGAAATAAACTGCAACCTTTCCCAGTAAGATCAGGAGTGAAACAAGGTTGCCCACTATCACCATTACTATTCAATATAGTACTAGAAACGCTAGCCTCGGCAATAAGAGCCGAGAAAGAGATTCAAGGAATTAGAGTAGGAAATGAGGAAATTAAACTATCACTTTTTGCATATGACATGATGGTATACTTAGAGAACCCCAAAGACTCTGCTAAAAAGCTACTAGAAATAATTCAAAATTTCAGCAAAGTGGCAGGATACAAAATAAATCCACATAAATCCTCGGCATTTTTATATATCACTAACAAAATGCAACAGCAAGAGATACAAAGAGAAATTCCATTCGAAACAAATGTTGAGAGTATAAAGTATTTGGGAATCCATCTACCAAAGAAAAGTCAGGAATTATATGAGAAAAATTACAAAACACTTGCCACAAAAATAAAATCAGATTTAAATAATTGGAAAGACATTCAGTGCTCTTGGATAGGCCGAGCGAATATAATAAAGATATCAATACTACCCAAACTAATCTATTTATTTAGTGCTATACCAATCAGACTCCCAAGAAACTATTTCAATGACCTAGAAAAAATAACAACAAAATTCATATGGAAGAATAAAAGGTCGAGAATTGCAAGGGAACTAATGAAAAAAAACTCAGAGGAAGGTGGTCTAAGTGTACCTGATCTAAAGCTATATTATATAGCAGCAGTCACCAAAACCATTTGGTATTGGCTAAGAAATAGACCGGTAGATCAGTGGAACAGATTAGATACAAAGGACAAAAAAGGATACATATATAGCAACCTAATCTTTGACAAACCCAAAGATACCAACATTAGGAATAAAAATTCATTATTTGGAAAAAACTGTTGGGAAAACTGGAAATTAGTATGGCAGAAATTAGATATGGATCCACACTTAAAACCATATACCAAGATAAGATCAAAATGGGTCCATTATTTAGGCTTAAAGAATGAGATCATAAATAGATTAGAGGAACAGAGGATAATCTACCTCTCAGACTTGTGGAGGAGGAAGGAATTTATGACCAGAGGAGAACTAGAGATCATTATTGATCACAAAATAGAAGATTTTGATTACATCAAACTAAAAATTTCTATACAAATAATACTAATGCAAACAAGATTAGAAGGGAAGTAACAAATTGGGAAAATATTTTTAAAAACAAAGGTTCTGACAAAGGTCTCATTTCCAAAATATATAGAGAACTGACCCTAATTTATAAGAAACCGAACCATTCTCCAATTGATAAATGGTCAAAGGATATGAACAGACAATTCTCAGAGGAAGAAATTGAAACTATATCCACTCACATGAAAGAGTGTTCCAAATCACTACTGATCAGAGAAATGCAAATTAAGACCACTCTGAGATACCACTACACACCTGTCAGATTGGCTAAGATGACAGGAACAAATAATGATGAATGTTGGAGGGGCTGTGGGAAAACTGGGACACTGATACATTGCTGGTGGAGTTGCGAAAGAATCCAGCCATTCTGGAGAGCAATCTGGAATTATGCCCAAAAAGTTATCAAACTGTGCATACCCTTTGACCCAGCAGCGCTACTACTGGGATTATATCCCAAAGAAATACTAAAGAGCGGAAAGAGACATATATGTGCCAAAATGTTTGTGGCAGCTCTTTTTATTGTAGCTAGAAACTGGAAGATGAATGGATGTCCATCAGTTGGAGAATGGTTGGGTAAATTGTGGTATATGAAGGTTATGGAATATTATTGCTCTGTAAGAAATGACCAGGAGGAGGAATACAGAGAGGCCTGGAGAGACTTAAATCAACTGATGCTGAGTGAAATGAGCAGAACCAGAAGATCACTGTACACTTCAACAACAATACTGCATGAGGATGTATTTTGATGGAAGTGGAAATCTTCAACATAAAGAAGAGCCAATTCACTCCCAGTTGATCAATGATGGACAGAAATAACTACACCCAGAGAAGTAACACTGGGAAATGAATGTAAATTGTTAGCACTAATATCTGTCTGCCCAGGTTGGATGTACCTTTGGATTCTAATGTTTATTGTGCAACAAGAAAATGATATTCACACACATGTATTGTACCTAGACTATATTGTAACACATGTAAAATGTATGGGAATGCCTGTCATCGGGGGGAGGGAATAGAGGGAGGGGAGGATAATTTGGAAAAATGAATACAAGGGATAATATTATAAAAAATATATATATATATAATAAAAAAAAAGATAATAAGCATTGAAATATTTAGCATTTTCTAAAATAGATAAATGTTATGTCAGCATCATTTTTCTCTTTTTGAAAAAATCTGGCCATTTTGTATGTAGTTATGTTATATTGTCATGGAACAATATTGAATTATGTATTTACATAGTATCCCTTTACTTTAGGAAAAATATTTCTTTCATTCCTATAGCCTTACATTAAAATAAGCAAGGAAAAAAAAGTCACAGGAAAATAGGATTTCTGAAATGGAAAAGATAAAAAATTCCAAAGAAAGTAGAATTTGTGAAATGAAAAAAATAACTCACTAAAAAAAATAGTGAAATGGAAAAAAAATTCCATAGAGCAAAATAATTCATTTAAAAACTCAATTGGACATATACAAAAAGAACTAAAAATATGAATGAAGAAAATGACTCATTGAAAATCAGGACTGAACAAATAGAAATGAATGATTTATTGAGACACCAAGAATCAGTCAAACAAAACAAAACAAAACAAAACAAAATAAAAAAAAAATGAAAAGCTGGGGAATAACGTGAAATATTTACTGGGAAAATAGAAAGACCTGGAAAATAGATCTAGAAAAGATAATCTGAGGATCATTGGACTTCCCAAAAATTATGATGAAAAAAAGACCCTAGATTCCATTATACAAGAAATAATCAAAATGAACTGTCCAGAGATAATAGAAACAGAAGGGAAAATAGGTATTGAAAGAATTCATTGAACACCTGAAAAAGACCCTAAAAGATAAACTCCATGGAACATTGTGGCCAAGCTGCAGAACTACCAGACTACGGAAAAAATATTGCAAGCAGCCAGGAAAAAAAACAATTCAAATATCAACGTGCCATAATAAGGGTCACTCAAGATCTGGCTGACTCCACATTAAAGGATGGAAGGGCCTGGAATCTGATATTCCAAAAAGCAAAAGAAGTTGGAATGCAGCCAAGAATAAACTACCCAGCTAAGTTTAGCATTTTCTTCCATGGAAAAAGATGGACATTTAATAAAACAGAGGAATTTCATTTGTTTCTAAGAAAAAAAAAAAAACAGAGTTAAACAAAAAATTTGATCTCCATCCACAAGACTGAAGAGAAACAAAAAGGGTAAAAGGAATTCTTGAGAACTGTATTTCTGTTGTGAATATACAGAAAGTCCACATGTATAATTTAATTTTACTGATATAATATAAAAAAGGAAGTAGTAAGGGAAAGGGGATAGTATCAGAAAATGGGTAAAGGGGAGAGAAAAAGAAAGAAACTACATCCCAGGAAGAGGCAAAGAAAATTGACCATATCTGAGGGAATTTAGAGAGAGGGGGAAGTAAGCTCAAAGAGTAAATAATTGGCATCTTTGTTTTTCAGAGAATTATTTTTCACCCCATTAAAAGGGGGGAGAGGAAAAACAAAAAGCAAAAGAGGAATAAGGGAAGAGTACAAGAAAGGGGAAAGGAATTAAAAGGAGGGGGGAGGGATACTAAAAAGGGAGGGCTGTGTATCACAAGCGGGTGGTCTATAAATTAAATATTGGGGAAGGGGTTCAGGGGGGTCAAGGGATAAAAAAAAACATAATCCAGGGATAATATGTTGGCAGGAAATACAGAATTAGTACTTTTAACTGTAAATGTGAATGGGATGAACTCTCATATTAAGCAGAGGCAGATAGCTGACTGGATAAAGTCAGAACCATACAATATGTTGTTTACAAGAAACACATTTAAAGCTGGGATATAAATACAGAGTAAAGGTAAAAGGCTGGAGCAGAATCTATTATGCTTCAAGTGAAGTAAAAAAAAAAAAGCAGGGGTAGCCATCCTTATCTCAGATCAAGCAAAAGCAGAAACTGATCTATTTAAAAGAGATAAGGAAGGAAACTATATCCTGCTAAAAGGTAGCATAGACAATGAAACCATATCAATACTAAACATATATGCACCAAGTGGTATAGCATCTAACTTCCTAAAGGAAAAATTAAGAGAGTTGCAAGAAGAAATAGACAGCAAAACCATAATAGTGGGAGATCTCAACCTTGCACTCTCAGATTTAGACAAATCAAACCACAAAACAAACAAGAAAGAAATTAAAAAGGTAAATAGAACATTAGAAAAACTAGGTATGATAAACCTTTGGAGAAAACTGAATGGGGATAGAAAGGGGTATACTTTCTTCTCAGCAGTTCATGGAACCTATACAAAAATGAATTGGGCCTGCAACTCAAAAAGCTAGAAAAAGACCAAATTAAAAATTCCCAACCAAAAACTAAACTTGAAATTCTAAAATTAAAAGGAGAAACCAATAATATTGAAATTACTATTGAATTAATAAATAAAACTTAGAGTTGGTTTTATGAAAAAGCTAATAAAATAGATAAACCTTTAGAAAATCTGATCAGAAAAAGCAAAGAGGAAAATCAAATTGTTAGTCTTAAAAATGAAAAGGCTGATCTTTCCACCAATAAAGAGGAATTTGGAGCACAATAAATTTGATAACAAGTGAAATAGATGACTACTTCCAAAAACATAGGTTTCCTAGATTAACAGAGGAGGAAGTAAACTGCTTAAATAATCCCATTTCAGAAAAAGAAATAGAACAACCTATTAATCAACTCCCCAAGAAAAAATCCCCAGGACCAGATAGATTTACATGTGAATTCTACCAAACATTTAAAGAACAATTAGCCCCAATGTTATATAAACTATTTGAAAAAGTAGGGGATGAAGGAGTCCTACTAAAATCCTTTCATGACACAGACATGGTACTGATACCTAAACTGGGTAGGTTGAAAACTGAGAAAGAAAACTAGAGACCAATCTCCTTAATGAATATTGATGGTAAAATTGTAAATAAGATATTAGCAAAAAGACTTCAGAAAACCATCCCCACAATAATACACTATGATCAAGTAGGATTTATACCAGGAATGCAGGACTGGTTTAATTTTAGGAAAATTATTAGTATCATTGACCATATTAATAATCAAATTTTAAAAAAACAATCATCTCAATAGATGCAGAAAAAGTATTTGATAAAATACAGCATCCATTCCTACTAAAAACACTTGAGAGTATAGGAATAAATTGACTATTTTTAAAAATAGAATGAAGAATGGTTTGATTTCTTATAAATTAGGGTCAGTTCTCTATATATTTTGGAATAAGACTTTTATTAGAACCTTTAACTGTAAAAATATTTCTAATCTTGTTTGCACTAGTATTGTTTGTACAGAAACATTTTAGTTTGATGTAATCAAAATATTCTATTTTGTGATAAATAATGATCTCTAGTCTCTGGTCATAAATTCCTTCCTTCTCCACAGGTCTGCGAGGTAGACTATCCTCTGTTCCTCTAATCTATTTATAATTTCATTCTTTATGCCTAAATCATGGACCCATTTTGATCTCATCTTGGAATATGGTATTAAGTGTGGATCCATATCTAATTTCTGCCATACTAATTTTCAGTTTTCCCCAACAGTTTTTTTCAAATAATGAATTTTTATCCCAAATGTTGGTATCTTTGGGTATGTCAAACACTAGATTGCTATAGTTGTACCCTTTTTTGTCCTTTGTACCTAATCTGTTCCACTGATCAACTGATCTATTTCTTAGCCAATACCAAATGGTTTTGGTGACTGCTGCTATATAATATAGCTTTAGATCAGGTACACCTAGACCACCTTCATCTGACTTTTTTTTCATTAATTCCCTTAAATATCTTGACCGTTTATTCTTCCATATGAATTTTATTGTTATTTTTTCTAGTCCATTAAAATACTTTCTTGGGAGTCTGATTGGTATAGCACTAAATAGATTACTTTGGAGAATATTGTCATCTTTATTATATTCGCTCGGCCTATCCAAGAGCACTGAATGCCTTTTCGATTATTTAAATCTGACTTTAATTTTGTGGCAAGTGCTTTGTAGTTTTGCTCATATAATTCCTGACTTTTCTCTTTGGTAGATGGATTCCGAAATATTTTCTACTCTCGACATTTGTTTTGAATGGAATTTCTCTTTTTATCTCTTGGTGTTGCATTTTGTTGGTGATATATAAAAATGCTGAGGATTTATGTGGATTTATTTTGTATCCTGCAACTTTGCTAAAGTTGTGAATTATTTCTAATAACTTTTTATTAGAATCCCTGGGGTTTTCTAAGTATACCATCATATCATCTGAAAAGAGTGACAGTTTGATCTCCGCATTACATACTTATTGCTTTAAATTGTTTCTCGACTCTTATTGCCTAGGCAAACATTTCTAATATAATATTGAATACTAATGGTGATATTGGGCAACCTTGTTTTACTCCTGATCTTACTGGGAAAGGTTCCAGTTTATCTCCATTACATATTATAATTACTGAAGGTCTTAAATACATGCTCCTGACTATTCTAAGGAATAGTCCATTTATTCCTATACTCTCAAGCATTTTTAATAGGAATGGATGTTGGATTTTATCAAATGCTTTTTCTGCATCTATTGAGATGATCATATGGTTTTTTACTAATTTGATTATTAATATGGTGAATTATACTAATAATTTTCCTATTATTAATCCAGCCTTGCATTCCTGGTATAAATTCTACTTGATCATAGTGTATTACCCTGGGGATGATTTCTGAAGTCTTTTTGCTAATATCTTATTTAAGATTTTAGCATCAATATTCATTAAGGAAATTGATCTATGGTTTTCTTTCTCAGTTTTCAACCTACATAGTTTAGGTATCAGTACCATGTCTGTGTCATAAAAGGAGTTTGGCAGGACTCCTTCATCCCGTATTTTTTCAAATAGTTTATATAACATTGGGACTAATTGTTCTTTAAATGTTTGGTAGAATTCACATGTAAATTCATTTGATTCTGGGGATTTTTTCCTGGGGAATTAATAGGTTGTTTTATTTCTTTTTCTGAAATGGGACTATTTAAGCAATTTATCTCCTCCTCTGTTAATCCAAGAAGCCTATATTTTTGGAGGTAGTCATCCATTTCACTTAAGTTATCAAATTTATTGGCATAAAGTTGGGCAAAGTAACTCCTTATTATTTCTCTAATTTCCTTTTCATTGGTGGAAAGATCCCCCTTTTCATTTGTAAGACTAACAATTTCATTTTCCTCTTTCCTTTTTCTGATCAGATTTACCAAAGGTTTATCTATTTTATTGGCTTTTTCATAAAACCAACTCTTAGTTTTATTTATTAATTCAACAATTTTTTTTTACTTTCAATATTATTGATTTCTCCTTTTAATTTTTGTATTTCAAGTTTAGTTTTTTGTTGGAGCTTTTTTATTTGGTCTTTTTTTCTAGCTTTTTAAGTTGCAGGCCCAATTCATTAATCTTCTCTTTCTCTATTTTGTTCAAATAAGCCTCTAAAGATATAAAATTTCCCCTTTTTACCATTTTAGCTGCATCCCACAAATTTTGGTATGATGTCTCATTGTTGTCATTATCTTGGGTGAAATTAATAATTGTTTCTATAATTTGCTGTTTCACCCAGTCATTCTTTAAGATGAAATTATTCAGTTTCCAATTACTTTCTTGTCTATTTACCCCTAACTTCTTATTGAATGTAGTTTTTATTGCATTGTGACCTGAGAAGAAGGCATTTACTATTTCTGCCTTCCTGCGTTTAATTTTGAAATGTTTGTGTCCCAATATATGGTCAATTTTTGTATAGGATCCATGAACTTCTGAGAAGAAAATATACCCCTTTCTATCACCATTCAGTGTTCTCTAAAGATCTACCATACCTAGTTTTTCTAATGTTCTATTTACCTCTTTAATTTCTTTCTTATTTGTTTTGTGGTTTGATTTATCTAATTCTGAGAGTGCAAGTTTGAGATCTCCCACTATTATAGTTTTGCTGTCTATTTCTTCTTGCAACTCTTTTAACTTTTCCTTTGGGAAGTTAGATGCTATACCACTTGGTGCATATATGTTTAATATTGATGTGGCTTCATTGTCTATGCTATCCTTCAGCAAGATATAATGCTTTTCCTTATCTCTTTTAATTAGATCAATTTCTGTTTTTGCTTGATCTGAGATAAGGATGGCTATCCCTGCTTTTTTGGTTTCACCTGAAGCATTCTGCTCCAACCTTTTACCTTTACTCTGTATGTATCTACCTGCTTTAAGTGTGTTTCCTGTAAACAACATATTGTAGGGTTCTGACTTTTGATCCAGTCTGCTAATCACCTCCACTTAATGGGAGAGTTCATCCCATTCACATTTACCGTTAAAATTACTAATTCTGTGTTTCCTTCCATCATATGATCCCCTGATTATGCTTTTTTTCCCTCTTGTCCCCCTTGAACCCCTTCCCCAGTATTGAATTTATGGACCCCACTTGTGTCATGCAGTCATTCCTTTTTAGTATCCCTCCTCCCTCCTTTTAAGTCCCTTCACCTTTCTTGTACCCTTCCCTTATACCCCTTTTCCTTTTCCCTTTTCCTCTCCCCCCTTTTAATGAGGTGAGAGAGAATTTTCTGAAAAACGAATATGTCAATTATTTACTCTTTGAGCCTACTATGATGAGAGTAAGATTCACACAATGTTTTTCCCCCTCTCTAAATTCCCTCAGATGTGGTAGATTTTCTATGCCTCTTCCTGGGATGTAGTTTCCCTCTTTTTATCTCTCCTTTCCCTTTTTCTGATACTATCCTTTTCCTTTTCTACTTTCCTTTTTTATGTTATATCCATAAAAGTAAATTGTCCATGTGGACTTTTTGTATATACAATTCTCAAGAGTTCTTTTTACCTTTTTCTGCTTCTCTTCAGTCTTGTGGATGTAGATCAAATATTTTGTTATATCTGTTTTTTTTCTTAGAAACAAATGGAATTCCTCTGTTTAATTAAATGACCATCTTCTTCCATGGAAGAAAATGCTAAACTAAGTTAGGTAGTTTATTCTTGGCTGCATTCCAAGTTCTTTTGCCTGTTTGGAATATCAGGTTCCAGGCCCTCCAATCCTTTAATGTGGAGGCAGCCATATCTTGAGTGACCCTTATTGTGGTACCTTGATATTTTAATTTTTTTTCCTAGATGCTTGCAATATTTTTTCCTCAGTTTGGTAGTTCTGCACCTTGGCCACAATGTTCCATGGAGTTCTTTTTTTACTGTCTTTTTCAGCAGATGTTTAATGAATTCTTTCAGTGCCTATTTTCCCTTCTATTTCTATTATTTCTGGACAGTTCTCTTTGAAGATTTCCTGTAAAATAGAATCTAGGCTTTTTTTTATCATAGTTTTCAGGAAGTCCATTGATCCTCAGATTATCTCTCTTAGATCTATTTTCCAGGTCTATAGATTTTCCCAGTAAATATTTAATGTTATTCTCCAGCTTTTCATATTTTTTTGTTTTGTTTGACTGATTCTTGGTTTCTCAATGAATCATTCATTTCTATTTGTTCAGTCCTGATTTTTAATGAGTTATTTTTTTCATTCACATTTTTAGTTATTTTTATATATTTCCAATTAAGTTTTTAAATGAATTATTTTGCTCTGAATTTTTTTTTCCATTTCACTATTTTTTTTAGTGAGTTATTTTCTTTTTTCCAAATCACAAATCCTACTTTCTTGGGAATTTTTTATCTTTTTCAATTCAGAATTCCTACTTTCCTCTGATTTTTTTAACCTTTTTCTAATTCACAAAATTTGTTTCCCTTCACCTCCTGTGAATTCTTTATTTTTTCCAACTCAAATTTCAGGACATTGTTATTCTTTATCACAGCTTCTCTTTCCTTTCCCCATTTTCTTCAAATTCTCTTAACTTTTTAATAGTCTGTTCTAGGAGAGCATTATGTGATGGGGGGAGAGTATCATTCCCCTTCATGGTGTTGTCTGGAGACTCTTTGCTGTTAGCCTCCTCAGGGTTGGATACCCACTCTTTTTCTGTATAGAAGGTGTCAATTGTTCTCTTCAGCTTCTTACTCATTGTTAACACTCTGTGGAGGGTCTGCCCTTGGGTAAGAAATTTATTTATCAACTTCCTTCCAGACTGAATGGATGCAGCAATCATGTGACTGGGCTAAGAGTGCCCAGTGAGGAAGCCCTCTGTATGGCCTAGTGACTGCCCTGAGGTTTAAGGCTGAACAGTGAAAGCATCACAAACCCCAGCCAAAGCCTCTTGTGGGGAGTGGATATTAGCAGTTAATGCGAAAAGCCCCTGCGCTCAAACCGGAAGTGTCTGCCCTGAAACCACTGTCACTACTTTGGAGGATCTGTTGCTCTGGGAGTTCTTATGCTGTTGGAGTTTTGCTACTGCTAGAATTCCACTGCCTCAGGCTGAGCCCCACACTATTTGGATTAGAGCCTGCCCCGGGCTGTGTCCCCCACTGTTCAGGTTCTTAATTGCCCCAGGGAAAAACTCTGGACAGCAGAAGGCAGCTGCACAGGAGATTGGTGTTAGGTCACTTCCGGATTGGGGTGGTTCTAGGATCTAGCTTATATTTTAAAGTGTCTTGATTTCTCTTCTAATCTGCTGTTTTATAAGCAGAGTAGAGCTATCAGCCTGTACCAGATTCTTCTATCTCAGTGGCTTCTCTGATTCCAGAGTTCTCCCCAGCCCATTTGGCACAGTGTGCTAGTAGCATCTAACCCTGTCTGTGCCGATCTTTTTTTCCTCCCCTCAGAACCAACCTTTTCTGTTGAAATTCCAGATTCTCTTCAGCTGGTAAATTATGCTTCTAATCCTTGTGGTTTTTATCAATCCAGCGCTATTATTGAGGCTGATTTAACTAGTTGACATTGAGGGAAGAAAGGAGCTTACAAATTCGCATCTATCTTCTCTGCCATCTTGGCTCTGCCCCCCCTAGACCAATATTGATGACAAAATCTTAAAATATTAGCAAAAAGACTACCAAAAATCATCCCCAGGATAATACACTATGACTAAGTGGGGTTTATACCAGGAAATGCAGGGCTGCTTCAATATTAGGAGAACTATTGGCATAATCGACTATATCATTAACCAAATTAACAAAAAACATATGGTCATCTCAATAGATGCAGAAAAAGCATTTTATAAAATTCAACATCCATTTCTCTTAAAAACACTTGAGAGTATAGAAATAAATGTACTTTTCCTTAAAATAATCAGTAGCATGTATTTAAAGCCATCAGTAAGCATCATATGTAATGGGGATAAACTGCAACTATTCCCAGTAAGATCAGGAGTGAAACAAGGTTGCCCACTATCACCATTATTATTCAACATTGTATTCGAAATACTAGATTTGGCATTAAGATTTGAGAAAGAGATTAAAGGAATTAGAATAGGTAATGAGGAAACAAAATTATCACTCTTTGCTGATGATATATGATGGTATATTTAGAGAACCCTAGAGATTCTACTAAAAAGCTATTAGAAATAATTTAATTTTAGCAAAAGTTTCAGGATACAAAATAAACCCACATAAGTCACCATCATTCTTACATATCACCAACAAAATCCAAAAGTTAGAGTTACAAAGAGAAATTCCATTTAAAGTAACTACCGATAGCATAAATTATTTAGGAATCTATCTGCCAAAGGAAAATCAGAAACTATATGAACAAAACTACAAAACACTTTCCACACAAATTAAGTCTGAGCTAACCAATTGGAAAAAAATATTAAATGCTCTTGGATAGGGTGAGCAAATATAATAAAAATGTCAATTCTACCTAAATTAATCTGTTTATTTAGCACTATACCAACCAGATTCCCCCAAAAAACTATTTTAATGACCCAGAAAAAATAAAAACAAAGTTCATATGGAAAAACAAAAGGTCAAAGATTTCAAGGGAATTAATGAAAAAAAAATAAATGCCAGTGACCTAGCTGTACTTGATCTAGAACTATATTATAAACCATATAGTATTGGCTAAGAAATAGACTAGTTGATCAGTGGAATAGGTTAAGTTCAAAGGACAAATAATCAATAATTTTGATAATCTAGTGTTTGAGAAACCTAAAGAACCCAACTTTGGGGATTAGAACTTAATGTTTGACAAAAATTGCTGGGAAAATTGGAAATTATTATGGCAGAAACTAATCATTGACCCATACTTAACACCTTATACCAAGATAAGGTCAAAATGGGTTTATGATCTAAGCATAAAGAATGAGATTATAAATAAATTAGAAGAACATAGGATAGTTTACCTCTCAATCCTTTGGAAGAGGAAGTCATTTATGACCCAAGAAGAATTAGAGATCATTATTGATCACAAAATAGAAAATTTTGATCATATCAAGTTGAAAAATGTTTGTACAAACAAAACTAATGTAGATAAGATTACAAGGGAAGCAATAAACTGGGAAAACATTTTTTACAGTCAAAGTTCTGATAAACACCTCATTTTTAAAATATATAGAGAATTGATTCTAATTTATAAGAAATCAAGCCATTCTCCAATTGATAAATTGTTAAAGGATATAAACAGGCAATTCTTAGATGAAGAAATTGAAACTATTTCTAGCCATATGAAAAGATGCTCCAAGTCATTATTAATCAGAGAAATGCAAAATAAGACAACTCTGTGATACCACTCATACCTGTATATATATATATATATATATATATATATATATATATATATATATATAGAGAGAGAGAGAGAGAGAGAGAGAGAGAGCTATTATATATATATTCTACTTTTGGCATTTTATATGTGTATATATGTGTATAGCTAGATATAAATTTTTTATTTGTTCATATATATATATATATACACATATAAAATGAACAAATAAAAAATTTATATCTAGCTAGCTAGCTATAGTACCAGAAATAAGATTTTATCTCAAGTTTACCAGTATCTAGGACCACAACTCTACTATATCATTGTTAAGATCTAATCAGAAGTTGTTTTCTGTTGATATGACTTGTTGGATTTAATTGGATAAGCAAAGAACAATTCTACTAAATCTACACAATAGTCTTAAGATTATCTTCACTCCATAAGGAGATATTGCAGTAGACTTTTGTTGGCAGATAATTGTGTACATAAAAAGAAACTGATATTATTAGATTTTAAATTGAAAGGGAAATTATTGAGAAATACTTAGACTCAGTTTCTGTAAAACTCCTCTAGTCTACCCCCCCTTTTAAATATAAAGATAGTAAAGGACAAAAAGATTATTTTTTTTTATTCACCAAGTTTCTTGTTTTTTAATGTGACAACCAGGACCAGAAGTGTGGTATTCTATGTTATCCTTACTTATCTTGTTTTAAGAAATGCTATTTGATATTACCTATGCTTTACTGCAGAACTATTTAACTTTCTTGTTAGTGAATAAACAGTTTCTCTTTGTCAGGGGTCTTATAAAGGATACTCCAGAAGGTCATTGAGGTTTTACAACTTGAAAAAATTCATCATGAAACAGTTCTGTATTTAGGTTCCAAAGGGTTTTTTTTTTCCCTGCAGAATTTCTAATAAAACCATCAAAATCCATCTGTTAAAGAGGAGTGTTTCACCTCCCATAAGATATGTTGATATGATTTGGCTTTATTGAACATTTCATTTCATTCTCTCTTCATTCTGTAGAAATCAAGCTCTCTTGCCAACAAAAAAAGAAAATTCTTGAAGTATATTGACTGTGTCAATATAATGATGTTTTAATAGTCATTACTCTAAAGAGTCAAATGCTCTAAATCAGTGCTGATTAAAAATGCAAATCAAGGTGCAGCTAGTTAATATAGTGGATAAAGCACCAGTATTGAAGTCAGGAGGACCTGAATTCAAATATGACCTAAGACACTTAATACATGTAGTTGTGTGACCCTGGGCAAGTCACTTAACACCAATAGCCTCAGCAAACAAATAAATTAATTAAAAAATTAAAAATTGCAAATCAAAAGAACTCTGAGATAACATCTTTTCACACTTTGCAGGCTAAGACAAGATGCATTTCAATTCAGTCTCCATTCTTAGGTCATAAATCCATATTTCTGATCTCATTGGTTGCCTTACCCTGGAAGAAAGTCTCACTCTGATCTTTGTTAGCTCTGTAAACCCAGAATTCAATTTGAGGCATTATTCTTAAATTCTTTTCAGGGGAATATTGAGAGAACTCAGCTTAGTGTTTTCTCTACTCTGTCATCTTGGCATTACCTCTAAAAAATCAAAGGTAAGTTTCAATTTTAATCACAATTAATTTAGAGCATCTTTCATGCTAATATAGTTTTGATTCCTTTTGAAAACTGCCTGTCCATATCTTCTGAGCATCTGCCTCTTATTTTTATAAACTTGTCTCAGGTCCTTCTATAGTTGATGAATTTGCTGATGGATTTGTGAACTAGTCAAATCATTCTATAATATTAAAATATTGATAGCAGCTCTTTTTGTAATGACAAATATTGAAAATTGATAGAATGACTACCAATTGGAAAGGCTGAATAAATTGGAGTATATGACTATGATGAAGTAGTATTGGTACTATAAGAAACAATATTTCAGGAAAAAACAAACAAATCCCTAAGGATACTTATATAAATTATGCAAAATGAGATAAGAAGAACCAGGAGAATGTCATCCATGTAATCTGTATTCTGGAAAATAGAAGGTCAATTTTATTTTGATTCAAATGACTGTTATGTGTACTAATGATAACATATTCTTTTCTCACTCAAAATCCAACAGGCTTTGATAGTGTACGTACAATATAACACCAATGACTGAGACTCTAGTGCTACAAAGATGAAAATAAAACAAATTATTATCCACAAATTACTTACAGAACAAGAGAAAATAGGTGAGAGTTACAGAAAAGTAATTTAAGAAAGAAATGTGTAGCAATTAATTCCAGCAAATAATAAAAATGAATTCACTGGGAATGTATTAGCAAAGGATGGAAAATCCCCTGATACGGATATTATGGAATGCATTCTTAAATTGGAAGAGGATTCAGATTATTTGACCTCTTAAATTCCTTCCAGTTTTATGATTCTAAAGAAGTTATGAATTAAACATACCTTTGAGAGAAGTTAACTGTCTATTTACATGAAATTCCTTCAAACCATTTTATGGCATCAAAAAAGAGATTTTATTTTTCTTAATTTCTTTCTTTCCTGTCTTCTTTCTCTTTCCTTCTTTGTTTCTTTCTTTATTTCCCTCTTTTCTTCTTTCTTTCTTTTTCTCTCTCTCTTTCTTTTTTCTTTCTTATTTTTTTCTCTCTTTATATCTTTCTTTAGCTCTCTGTTACCCTCTCTCTTCCTCTCTCTTTCCCCCTCTCTCTCTTCCTTTCTTCCTTCTTCATCAAATTACATTTAAATTATATTTAAAACAATTTTTAAACATTTATTTTTAAAGCACTTGAGTTCAGATACTTTCCCTTATCCCCACCTTCAGCCTTTATTAAGAAATCACATATGAAATCCTGTAAAAAATTTCCATAGAGGTGGAGCCAAGATGGTGGAGAAGATACACACAAACTTCTAAGCTCCTTTTTAACCTCAATACCAACTAGTTAAGTCAGCCTCAAAAATAACGCACAAGGATTAGAAGCACAACTTACCAGCAAAAGTGAATCTGCAATTTTATCAGAAAAGGTTGGTCCAAAGGGGAGGAAAAAAAAAGACGAGCACAGACGGGGTTAGACTAAAGGCTAGCACATTGTGCCAAACAAGCTGGGGAGAACTCTGGGGTTAGAAAAGCTACAGAAAGAGAGGAATCTGGCATAGGTTGATAGTTCTGCTCTGCTTGTAAAACAGCAGATCGGAAGAGAAATCAAAGCCATTTAAAAAAATAACAAAAAACGCCAGAATCTATATCTACCTCTATAACTACCCCAAACTGGAAGTGACCTAACACTGATCTTATCACGTCTGTGCAGCTTCCTTCTGCCATCCAAGGCTTTTCCTTGGGGCAGTTAAGAACCTGCACAGTGGGGGACATAGCCCAGGGCAGCCTCTAATCCACATAGTGCAGGGCTCAGCCTGAAGCAGTGGAACTCCAGCAGCAGCAAAACTCCAGCAGCAGCGACTGTGCTTCCCCAGCAGAAACTTCTGGTTTGAACACAGAGGCTTTTCGAGGGTAGCTGCTAATATCCAAAGCCCCAGGGGAGGGAGACTTTGGCAAGGGGGTTATGATGCTTTCACTGTTAAGCCTCCAGCCTCAGGGCAGTCACTAGGCCACACAGCTGGGGTCCCTCACTGGGCACTCCCCACAACTCAGCTGTGCTAACCACCTCTGAGGCATTTCAGGGGGGAGAGGGGAAATCTCTCCCAGAGCTCTCTCTTAGCCTGTTCACAAGGCTACTGCATCCTATCCCCATTGTGGAAGGAAGCTGGTAAATTTCCTACCCAAAGGGCAGACCCCACAGATTTTTAATAATGAGTAAGAAATTGAAGAGAACAATTGACACCTTACACATACCTACATACCTTAGATGACACCTTACACATACCTACATACCTTTTATCCTAAAAGCAATACAGAGATATTGAAGCTTCTTGAGCAGGGAATAACTAGTTCAAACTCATGCTTTTGGTATATCATTTTGGCCACCATCTGAAGGATGTTACATAGAGGAGAAGACATATATAACAATTAGGAGAGAATTGTAACAATTTAATTAAAAGAGTGTGAAGGCATGATTTCTCTACCTTTCTTTTATTTACTTGCTTTTACAATTATTATTAAGATGTAGTAAGAATTTAATAGTGCTTGTTTAATTGAACTGAATCCTAGATAGATAATATATCTTCTATCTAGAAATCTATATACATAAGTGTGTATTTTTAATTTTTCTTTTACTCTATAGTAAAAAATAAAATAATATAAAATTCTAACTAAGAACAATTTATTTTTTGCTTCCTAGTAGCAAAGAAGTAGACTCAAAAAAGAATTCTTGGGAATCTATTCTTTTGTAATAGAAGTCAGCCATGGAATCTAGGAGTAAGTTTGGCAAATTCTTTGTTCCACCAAATACAGGGAAAGAAGAAGCAAAGAATGTAGAGTATATATTATGCATAAGTTCACACTAATGACAGTAAAGTCAGCATGCAAGTCCCAGCAAATATAAGGAAAAAAGAACCAAACGACAAAGTATATATTATCAATTTGTTCACACTAATGCCAGTAAAATCAGTATGAAAATAATATAGATTTTAGTTTCTATACTTCAGGAGAAGGTAAGAGAGATGAAGTATTGTTGCTATTATTTTCAAGCTAATAATGTAAATATGGTCTTTGGGGAAGGAAAATGTTTAAAATTATACTTGAGGAAAAACTATCTGAAAAAACAGAGAAACCTAAATGGTGTTAATTTAGAAGGTGGAGAAAGAAAGTAAGATTATCTATGGAATAAGCATCTTTTCCCAAACTGATTAAAGATGACCTCTTTGAAGCATGGTACCATATATGGAAGGGCCAGGTTTTTTAAAAGGTAGTGGAATGTCACTGTGGATTGATGAAATATTCTCATATGACAAGTAAATGAATTTGAGTGAAATAGAAGACTAAAGAAATTCATTTCAGAAAGGCTCAGTGGAAGGAAACTAACAATAACAATAATTTTTTTAAAAAAAGTTCTTTCATATTTATACAACTATTACAAATAATTCAGATTCTTATTGATTCATTTGACCCTTATAATGATTTTGTAAGGAAGGTGCTACTATTATATTCATTTCTTAGCTGAAGAAATTGAGGCAGAATAAATGAAGGAAAGGGACCCACATGTGCAAAAATGTTTGTAGCAACCCTTTTCATAGTGGCAAGAAAGTAGAAATTAAGAGAATGCCTATCAGTTGGAGAATGGCTGAATACTTATTTAGATGGTATATTAATGTTATGGAATATTATGGTTCTATAAGAAATGATCACTAGGATGATTTCAGAGAGTCCTGGAAAGACTGACATGAACTGATGCTAAGTGAAATGAGTAGAAACAGGAGATCATTATATATGGCAACATCAATATTATGTTCTGATGAACATGACTGTTTCCAACAATGAGATGATTGATACCATTTCCAATAATGTTGTGATCTACATCCAGAAAGAGGACTGTGGGAACTGAATGTGGATCACAACATAACATTCTTAGTCTTTTTGTTGTTTTTGCTTGCATTTTGTTTTCTTACTCATTTACTTTCCTTTTTGATTTGATTTTTCTTATGCAGCAAGAGAATTGTATAAATATATTACACATATTGGATTCAACATGTATTTTAATATGTACAACATATATTGGATTGCTTGCCA
This sequence comes from Sminthopsis crassicaudata, assembly GCF_048593235.1. NCBI lineage: Eukaryota > Metazoa > Chordata > Mammalia > Dasyuromorphia > Dasyuridae > Sminthopsis > Sminthopsis crassicaudata. The sequence goes on from NC_133621.1 coordinate 234,294,009, forward strand.
TCTAGGGGAGGGTAAGGAGGAGAAAATCTGAAACAACATTACTGTTGAAAAATTATCTGTGCGTGTGTTTTGAAAATAAAAAACTTTTTAAAAAGTGACTTGTCCAGAATCATACAGCTATTAGTGTCTGAGGCCCAATTCAAATTCTGGCTCTGCTCCTGGCATTTTATTTTCATTTACTCATATATCCACCCACTAATTAATCAATTTATCCACCGATCCATCCATTCATTATGAATTTCTACAAAAGAAATATTTTAAAAGCTATAATAACAAATATACGTATTTATTCCACAACCTGTGGAAAGAATAATCTCACTTTTTTTTCTTCTTTTTTTTTTTTTTTGGAACCCATATTTAGGGAGGAGAAGTGAGTTAGATTCATGATTTATCTCAGTTCCTATTTGAGTAGTGGTGTCATAACCAAATAGAAATAGGGAGGGTATAAGGAATGAGGGGGGTGCTAAATCACGCAAAAGCCTTCTTGTGAAGTGAATATTGACTTAATTTTCAAATGTAATGTTTTCTATATTTTGTTGTATTCTTATTTATTTTTAGAATTATTTCACAATTATATTTAATTTGATTCAATCCTTTCTTAGTTGGTCACAAGTAAATTTGACATTTCTGCTTATAGAGCACAGTCCTCTAGAAATTTTTTAAAATTTAAATTTATTTTTAGTTTAAAAATATTGAGGCAGAAAGAGGCTATTTTTGCCCAAAATTTTGCCCCAAATCACCCAGATAATAAATTTCTGAGGAAAGATTCAGCTCAGGCCTGTCTTGATTTCAAATCTAGTACACCTCACTTTTCAAGAAGGAAAAATGAGCGTTTATAATGGGGGCAATATTTTACAAGACTTCAGATGAGAATGAAGAATTGAGTAAATGGGCTAAAAAAAATCAAAAAACAACAACAACAACAACAACAACAAACAGATCAGAGGCATGGCATGGAAATATCATTCAGTAGTAATAAGGGACTATATCCATTTGCCAGGGTACTCTCTCCCTTCCTCCATTTACTCCACTTCTTTTCCCTGTAATTCTGCCTCTAATTCTTTCTCTCCTTTCTTTGTTGTTAGCTGAACAGGATAATGTATTTCATGTTAATTTCTTCTTGGATTTTTAAAAAAATATATCTTTTCTCAGTTTGGTGATCTTTTTTTATCCTTGTTAGAGTCATTGTTAAAGAGCTTGGATTTTCAGTATTTTTTTACTCAACCATCTTGAGGAGAGACAGATCAATATCTATTTAAAATCTTAGCTTATGAGTTTTCCATTTTTCCACATTAAATCAATTAATGGGCAAATTTATTCCAAGACAACATTATTTAATTAAACAGATTATCAAATGTAGTCTATTTCTGTAATGATATCAGTGTGAATTTTCCCTTCAAAAATGGAAATCACAACTCATTCATGCATATACTTGATTCTTGACCATGTTCACCAAAGGATAAGCCAAAATAATGGGAACTTGTTTAACTTTTTCTTGCCATTATGAGGATCCAAGTAGGGCACATGAGTTGTCCAGTGACTATAGCTCACATTCATTATGTGATCAGCCTATCTTTTTTTTTTTTATTGATACATTATTTTAATGGCATTCTTCCCTCAAACCCTTTGAGTTTCATTATTTGTTATGTGGTACATCTGTTCATACTTGCTATGTACCTTTCCATGGCCTTCTGGGTAATGCTCCTTTGAATTCTTTGGAAGCTATAGTATTTCTGATCAGAAAGCACTACAAAAGAATATTGATTTTTTAATGAACATTTGTTACAAAGAGAAGTTTGGGGTCAATCAAGCAACTTTGAGATCTTCCAAATGCAATTTAGCCTAATCTCTACTATTGAAAAATTCAGAGTCTAACTCTTGGTCCTATTGCAGTGTTTTTTCAACATAATTCATGTGTAGATATACACCTACATACATGTAATCACAAAAATGTGTGTTTGTGTATATATATATATGTATATGTATATATATATGTATATATATATATATATATGTAGTCATGTACATTTCTACCTTCATGTCTTTCTTGTATATATTCTTTGGGCACACATGAGGCCTATACATATTTCATCTGTTCCCAGTAGTGTGAGAATCTTTGAGAATTGTGACCCAATGTGAAAGGTTCTAGGTTTTTAATAGGTTTTTAATTATATTTTTCACTGTGCTGTTAAATGTAGATAATATGTAAAACTTATCTAATATTTTTATGTTTGTATGTGAATAGACAGAGAACATAAGAATTATGTATGGAATGAGGAACACATACCAAGAAAAGCATTGACAAGGCATATGTGTGAGAGATAGCACTGATCAAGAGAATGTTTATAGCCAAAACAATGTATATTTTTGATGCTAAGCCACAGCAAGAAGCCCCTTCTATTTTTGATGTTACTGTTTGTTTTTTTACATGTCTCCTACTTGTAGAATGCACTTGACTGGATTATTTTCTGTATTGCCACTGGCCCATTCCTTGTTATGCTGTCACATACTAGATAACTAGTCCTTATTTCTCTTCTATTCCTGCTAGTTCATTATAGAATTGTAGCTGCTATGGATTTTACTTTTGGAGATTGGGATATCATATTTTTGATCTTTAAAGAGCCTCAGGAGACAATCTAATATTTTGAGCAGATTCACATTTGCATACACTTATTAAAAGCCTCAAATGACTGTTAAATTTTTCTTTTGAACTATTCTTTACCCTAGCTGAATTCAACCTCCTCTTTGTGTCAGGATGAGAAAAGGATCTTTTCTCTTCCCAGATTTTGCAAATAATTAATAAATGGAATACTTAGTGAGTATTTGCACTTAAGCCTCTGACCAGGTTTACAAAGTGCTAATTGATAGATTATTTCCCCTTTCTTTAAATCAACTTCAATGGAGTAGGTTTATTATCAGTTGATTATCAATCTCAAAAACCTAGTCAGTGGTGAGCCTCTTGGTTGTTAGCTTGAGTATGAGTGCCAAATTATATTAGGACCTTCATTTAACAGAAAAAGAAGTTGCTGTTACTATAACAACCTTCACCAATGACTTTATTGATCTCCCTTTATTGGAATAGATGAATGCAAAATAATGATTGAATGCTTAAAATTCATTCATTAATTTTTAAATGCCTAATAAGTAAGTTCACTGTGTTAGATATGGGAGCAGTTACAAATGTAAATCTGAAAGCAAAATCTCCATTCAAGTAGCTTCTAGATTTCAAGTAAACTAGAATGACTATGAAGACAATAATTTAAAATGAAAATTTCAAAGTATATTCATATTTCTAAAAAGTGAATTAATACATATACAGCTTTTACTTCTTCTATATCAAAGTCATACAAAATAAATATTTTGAGCATAATGCCTATAAAAAGTCTGCTCATTATACAGTAATGTTCTTTCATCTATTTTCTAGATTCTCTTCTAAGCACGAAAAACATGCTGTAATATATCTAAGAATTAATATTGTTGTTCATTGAAAGTGGATATTTTAAAATATGAGTATATATATACATATATATTTATATATATATACATATTTTACACACATATGTTTGTGTTTTTATATTTATATAAATACATAGATGTATAATATATATATATATATATATGTATATATATATATATATACACAATATACATATAAATATATACATATATTCCCATAGTTTTAAGTGAATCATTTTTAAAAATAAGCTAAGACCTATTGGGACACAATACAGAAATATATATGTATATTTATGCATTGTGCATATTATAAGATATACATGCAAAGATACATAGGTACTCATATGTATATATATATATGTTATAAATTTATATGAATAAGTATAGGCACATGTATTTTTCTTGTTAAAATTTTTTTTGTTCTTACTTTGAGTCATTTTCTGTGTAAATATAAGACCTTGGTGTTCATGTGACTTTTTTCAACATTAAATTGTTAACTTTAAAGAATAAACACCCTGTATGAAATTTCATGTACTGCTATGCAAACCATTTTGCACTTAATGCAAAATTAAATAATGAACTGATTTATATAATAAATTTGATAACTGTTTCACTCATGTGTAAGTATCTATGGATTATTAGCTAGTTCGGTCTCAACTAGCTGTCAGTATCTTCTGTCACTACTGTAAATGCAAGACATACAGAGAAATGTGGAAAACATATTCCCCAGATATACTGAGCCATTAATTACTCAGTCAGATAATGTCAACTATACTTGTTATTTTCAACCCGATTATTGAAAATGGAGTTCTTCAACATGCACTACTTTATTTTTTTTCCAAATTGCTGGATTTTCTAGAAGATATTAATTAGATTTTTAAAAAAATAAATTATTGGGAAATTTTTTACTCCAAGAAAGTCATAAATGTGCAGTGATATGCCAACTTAACTTTTAATAAGCTTTCCATAAGTTAGAATTGTAAGAAAAAGTACCATTAGATTGTATTTATTTTCATAGAATGGTTCCTATATTATAGTCTCACTTTTATTATATGTCACTTACATCCTTTACAAAAGCAAACCACAAGCTAACTCTCCTTGTTATCTTTCCCTTTCCTACACAATTGTGAATTGTGATACTAGAATTAAGAGGAGAATTTATGTTGGGTAAAAGTGAACAGGGGCCCTGAAAGTGCAAAGAGAACACTAGACTTAGATACAAGCATGGAGGACATTTTTTTCTGCCAAGGGCCATTTGGATATATAAAACATTATTCACAGGCTATTCAAGATTATCAACCTATGGATCTCAAGTAGTAGAGGTTGTTCTATCTAGTTTTCAACTCATTGTTGCCTTAGGATGATGATGAAAATGATTTCATGGGGACCGAAGGTCACCTAATACTGCCTTAGGGATACAGGGGATGAGGGGTCCTTCATGGGTCTAGACCAGAATGCAGACAAAGAGAGAAGTGACCGTATCTCTACCAGTATCACATTTTTTGGAAGTCCCCAAAACTAAGAAACCCCCTTATTTAGTTCTGAGAATAGCAGCACAAACAAGCCTAAAGCTTGACAATGTGTTCTCATACCAAAGTGAGCCCAATCCAACTTTTCCATGTAGTTTAAAGTTTTTAAAAATGGACTGGAAAATTGAGACAATAAAAAGCCATTTCATGGCAGAGAAGACCAAGATATAAACAAGAGGAAGACAATGATGTGAAATAAATATAAAATGTATTTCAAAGAAAAATAGTAATGGAATCCAAGTCCAATTAGAATTACTAGATGAAGAAACTCTAGCCTTGGCAATAAGAGCCGAGAAAGAGATCCAAGGAATTAGAGTAGGAAATGAAGAAATCAAGTTGTCACTTTTCGCAGATGACATGATGGTATACTTAGAGAACCCCAAAGACTCTGCTAAAAAGCTATTAGAAATAATTCAGAATTTTAGCAAAGTCGCAGGATACAAAATAAATCCACATAAATCCTCAGGATTTTTATACATTACCAACACAATCCAACAGCAAGAGATACAAAGAGAAATTCCATTCAAAATAACAGTCGATAGTATCAAATATTTGGGAATATATCTACCAAAGGAGAGTCAGGAATTATATGAGCAAAATTACAAAACACTTGCCACAAAAATAAAGTCAGATTTAAATAATTGGAAAGACATTCAATGTTCTTGGATAGGCCGAGCGAATATAATAAAGATGACAATACTCCCCAAACTAATCTATTTATTTAGTGCTATACCAATCAGACTCCCAAGAAACTATTTTAATGACCTAGAAAAAATAACAACAAAATTCATATGGAAGAATAAAAGGTCGAGAATTGCAAGGGAACTAATGAAAAAAAAGTCAGAGGAAGGTGGTCTAAGTGTACCTGATTTAAAGCTATATTATAAAGCAACAGTCACCAAAACCATTTGGTATTGGCTAAGAAATAGACTAGTAGATCAGTGGCATAGGTTAGGTTCACAGGGCAAGATAGTGAATAAAAATAGCAATTTAATCTTTGACAAACCCAAAGATCCCAAATTTTGGGATAAGAATTCATTATTTGACAAAAACTGCTGGGAAAACTGGAAATTAGTATGGCAGAAACTAGGCATGGACCCACATTTAACACCACATACTAAGATTAGATCAAAATGGGTCCAAGATTTAGGCATAAAGAACGAAATCATAAATAAATTGGAGGAACATGGGATGGTTTACCTCTCAGACTTGTGGAGGAGGAAGGAGTTTGTGTCCAAGGGAGAACTAGAGACCATTATTGATCACAAAATAGAACATTTTGATTACACCAAATTAAAAAGTTTCTGCACAAACAAAACTAATGCAAACAAGATTAGAAGGGAAGTAACAAATTGGGAAAAATTTTTACAGTTAAAGGTTCTGATAAAGGCCTCATCTCCAAAATATACAGAGAATTGACTTTAATTTATAAGAAATTAAGCCATTCTCCAATTGATAAATGGTCAAATGATATGAACAGACAATTTTCAGATGATGAAATTAAAACTATTTCCACTCATATGAAAGAGTGTTCCAAATCACTATTGATCAGAGAAATGCAAATTAAGACAACTCTGAGGTATCATTACACACCTGTCAGATTGGCTAAGATGACAGGAACAAATAACGATGAATGTTGGAGGGGCTGTGGGAAAACTGGGACACTGATGCATTGTTGATGGAGTTGTGAAAGAATCCAACCATTCTGGAGAGCAATTTGGAACTATGCCCAAAAAGTTATCAAAATGTGCATACCCTTTGACCCAGCCATACTACTACTGGGCTTATACCCCAAGGAACTACTAGAGAAGGGAAAGGGTCCTGTATGTGCCAAAATGTTTGTGGCAGCCCTTTTCATAGTGGCTAGAAGCTGGAAGATGAATGGATGTCCATCAATTGGAGAATGGTTGGGTAAACTATGGTATATGAATGTTATGGAATATTATTGTTCTATAAGAAACAGGAGAAATACAGAGAGGCTTGGAGAGACTTACATCAACTGATGCTGAGTGAAATGAGCAGAACCAGAAGATCATTATACACTTCAACAATCATACTGTACGAGGATGTATGCTGATGGAAGTGGATTTCTTCAACATAGAGAAGAGCTAATCCAATTCCAATTGATTAATGATGGACAGAACCAGCTACATCCAGAAAAGGAACACTGGGAAATGAATGTAAACTGTTATTTTTACCTTCTGAATCCGGTTCTACACACATATATTGTATCTAAATTATACTGTAATATATTTAACATATATAAGACTGCTTGCCATCTGGGGGAGGGGGTTAGGGGAGGAAGGGAAAAAATCTGAATAGAAGTAAGTGCAAGGGATAATGTTGTAAAATATTACCCATGCATATGTACTGTCAAAAAATGTTATAATTATAAAATAAAATTAAAAATTAAAAAAAAAAGAATTACTAGATGAGTTAAAGAGACAAATGTGGTAGAGGAAAATTTAAGAATAGTAATGAGAATGATAAAAGAAAATAATGAAAAGAAAAGTAATAGTTTGTTACATAAGAAATGAGTGGAATTGAATTCAAAATTTGAGATTCTTTCACAAGACTAAGAGGAGCAGAAAAAAATTATGTTTAAAAATCAAGATCGTGAGTTTTAAAATTCTTTCTTTCTTTTTGTCTTCCTCCTCTTTCCATCCTCCTTCTTTCTTCCTTTCTTCCTTCTTCCTTCCTTCCTTCCTTCCTTCCTTCCTTCCTTCCTTCCTTCCTTCCTTCCTTCCTCCCTCCCTCCCTCCCTCCTTCTCTTTCCTTCCTCCTTCCCTCCCTCCCTCTCTCTCTCTCTCTCTCTCTTTCTTTCTTTCTTTCTTTCTTTCTTTCTTTCTTTCTTTCTTTCTTTCTTTCTTTCTTTCTTTCTTTCTTTCTTTCTTTCTTTCTTTCTTTCTTTCTTTCCTTGCTTTCTTCCTTCTTTCTCTCTTTCTTTCTTTCCTTCTTTCTCTCTATCTCTCTGTGTGCCTCTGTGTCTTCTCTCTCTTTCTTATTTTCTTTTAAAAGCAGTGAGAGCAAGGAAGTGTGTCTCAGAGAAAACATGGAATCACAATATCTTGCATAGTACAAAAATCCCTATGACTGCATTATGTTTAAATAGACATCATGTACAATAATGAGGAGCTCATCATCTAAAATGAAAATTATTTCATTAGACAGTCCTGGTTTTAGAATGTTAAGGAAAGGTGCAATGCCAGAGGCATTCCAGAAGGGCTCTGAATTCACCCCACAAGATGTTATTCCTGATGGCTATCCTATTGAAAAGGAGAATGCTTAAATTTCAAAAGATTCCTCAAGTTGTAAGCAATGTCAGCATCTTGTATGTGACTGTCAAGGCTTGACACACCAACCTGAAACCCAAAAAGTTCAAGAAGTTCATTGTTTATTATTATTTTTAAATAGAATTTCTCTCACAACTACATGGTAAGACAAAATTTACCATTCATTTTTCAATATTTTGAGTTCAAATTTTTCTTTTTTCCTCTCTCTCCTTCAACTGTTCTGAAGATTATAGGCAATTTGATATATTTTATACCTGTGCTATCAAGTAAAACATATTTCCATGTTAATCACAATTATGAAAGAAGAAACAGGAAAATGGGGGGGAAAGAGAAAGATTAAAGTAAGTAAAAAATGTGCTTTGTTCTGCATTCTTAGTCTTTCAGATATCTATCTAGTTATGGATAAGATATTATTTTGTTAGTCCATTACACTTATTCACTGTGTTGCTAACAAGAGTTAAATCAATCATAGTTGGTCATCATATAATGTTGACAATATGGTATAAAATGATTTCCTAGTTATACTCATTTCACTTTTTATCAGTTTGTATAAATCTTTCCAGAATTTTTTTAAATATACCTGTTCACAATTTATTACTATGCAGTAGTATTCCATTATATCCACATTCAATAACATGTTCAGTTATTCTCAAATTTATGGACATTCCCTCAATTTCTAACATTTTTCCAACACAAAAAGGACTGCTATAAATATTTTTCCATATGTAGGTCCTTTTTCCTTTATTGTGATCTCTAAAGGGTATGCACAGGTTGGTTGAAATTTTAAATAGTTCTAATTTGCTCTCTAAAATAGTTGGATCAGTTCACGATTACAATGCATTAGTGACAGAATTTTCTCACATACTTTCCAATATCTATCACTTTCTTTTTTGTCATGTTAATTATTATGTTAGGTATGTGATAGTATCTTATTTTAATTTGCATTTCTCTAATCAAAAGTAATTTGGAACACATCCTTCATATGTGCAAAAAATAGATTTGATTTGAGAGGATGTCCATCAATTCAAGAATTGCTGAATAAATTGTTATGTGATTATAATGAAACACTATTTTTTATAACAAATTATTATTTGGATACTAGTAGAAACCCTGGAAAGTCCTTCTTGAGCTCATGCAAAGTGAAATATCCTATCTACAAAGTAATATCAATGTTGTAGAATTTACTGTGAATGACTTTGCTATTCTCAGCAATACAATGATCCAAAACTACTCTGAAGGACTTATGATGAAAAATGCTATCCATACCTAGAGGAAGCACTGATTGTGTCTGAATGAATGCTGAAGCATACTTTTTAAAACTTTATTTTTCTTTAGGGTTCTTTTGGAGGGATGGAGAGCTATGTTTACTTTTCAACTGTGACTTTCATGAAAATGTTTTGCATAACTTTACATATGCCTTCTCAATAACAGTCAGGAACAGTCAGGAAAAAATAATCTGGAACTCAAAATTTTAAAAACAAATGTTAAAAATTGTTTTACATGTAACTAGGGAAATAAAATGAAAAAAATTAATTAAAATAAAATACTAAAAATTAGTTTTGTTTACCTTTTCTGAAAACTATTGACATCCTTTGACTATCAATAAGGAGATAGGTTGTATAAATTTTATAAATTTTAAATTTGAATCAGTTCTCTATATATTTGAGGAATAAGAACTTTATCAAAGGCATTTGCTGTACATATGATTTCCTAAATTTAGGTTCATTAGTTTTGTCTGTACAAAGGTCTTTTAATTTAATATAATCAAAATTATTTATTTTGCATTTTTGTTTTGAATTTTTGCATATTTATTTTTAATATACATTGCTTTATGAATCATGTTGGGAGAACAAAATCAAAGCAAAAAAGAAAAACCAGGGGAAAGATAATAAAACAGAAAAAAGAAGAGAACATAGCATGTGTTGATTTACATTCAGTCATAGTTCTTTTTTTTGGATGCAGATGGCATTTTCTTCCCAAAATCTATTGAGATTGCTTTGGATCACTGAACCACTAAGAATCAAGTTTTTCATAGTTGATCAATGCATATTCTTGTTTTTATTGTGTACAGTGTATTCCTGGTTCTGCTTGTTTCATTCAGCCTCAGTTCATGTAAATCTGTAGAGGCCTTTCTAAAATCAGCTTGTTCATCATTTTTTATAGAACAATAATATTACATTATCTTTATGTACACAACTTGCTCAGCCATTCCCTAATTGATAGGCATCTAATCATTTCCTAAATCTTTGCTACCTATTATGCATTTAAATGCTTTCTTATCTCTTGTTTGATCACGTGTTTTTGTCCTTTCTATAGGTCTGACAGATAGACAATTTCTTGTTCTTTTAATTAATTTGCTTATTATGTCATCATTTATATTTGTCATGTATTCTTTTCACATTAAACTTGATGGGTATTATGTGAAATGTCTATAGCTAGTTTGTATCCTCCTGTGTCATTAAAAGGTGAGAGAGAGGAAAATTATTTAAAATTCCTTTTTTAAAAAAAAATATTTTAGTATATAATTTCAAAATACTCTTTTAAAATAACTAGTGTCTCAAAATAGATTAAATGAATTAGTATTTGTGAATTAAAGTATAACTTTCACTTTTTGTCAAATATGTGATTTAGTTGGTAAAATGAGATCTCCAGTGGTGATAATAATAGTGAAAATATATAGACATATACATACACACACACACACACACACACACACACACACACACATATATATATATTTATGTAAATACCTTTTATCTAGAGATGATCTGCTTTTAGTCTGCTCAGGATTTGAAATCTGTTCTTCTCTTTCACCATAAAAACTATCTATGGTCAGAACTCTTTTTATTTTTTTATCCATTTTTTTTTTAAAGTTCAAATCTGTTTTTAAGGCAAGGGAGGTTGTCCAAGCTTCCTGTACAAGCAGAAGCAACTGCACTGGATTACTGCTATGCTGAGTTCATGCTGACTAACTCCCAATGCTGGGTGGGCATGGCCAGGTCCCATGAGATTCTGGAGTTTTGAGGTTCACTATTTAACTTTTGTGTTTGTGTTGTATGCATTATAACTTCTCTGCTGATCTACTGGTTTGCAGCCAGGGCAAAGTAGCCAACATTGATGTAGATTCTGCTCTGTAGATTCTCCAGTATGCATCACTGAAGTCTATGACTGCATCTGTGCCCTGCTTGCACTTGGCCCACCTTCTTCCATGCCCAATTGAACCAGACCTTTTCTGGCAATCTTTTTTTTTTTTTTAATAATTTTTGACAGTATATATGCATGCGTAATTTTTTTTAACATTATCCCTTGTATTCATTTTTCCAAATTATCCCCTCCCTCCCTCTACTCCCTCCCCTCGATGGCAGGCAATCCCATACATTTTACATGTGTTACAATATAACCTATATACAATATATGTGTGTAAATACCATTTTCTTGTTGTATATTATTAGATTGCAAAGGTATAAGTAACCTGGGTAGATAGACAGTAGTGCTAACAATTTTCATTCACTGCCCAGTGTTCCTTCTCTGGGTGTAGATGTTTCTGTCCATCATTGATCAACTGGAAGTGAGCTGGATCTTCTTTATATTGAAGATATCCACTTCCATCAGAATACATCTTCATACAACAATGAAATGTTCAGAGATCTTCTGGTTCTATTCATTTCACTCAGCATCAGTTGATGTAAGTCTCTCCAAGCCTCTCTGTATTCCTCCTGCTGGTCATTTCTTACAGAGCAATAATATTCCATAACCTTCATATACCATAATTTACCCAACCATTCTCCAATTGATGGACATCCATTCATCTTCCAGTTTCTAGCCACTATGAAAAGAGCTGCCACAAACATTTTGGCACATACAGGTCCCTTTCCCCTCTTCAGTATTTCTTTGGGATATAAGCCCAATAGCAGCAATGCTGGATCAAAGGGTATGCACAGTTTGATAACTTTTTGGGCATAGTTCCAAATTGCTCTCCAGAATGGCTGGATTCTTTCACAACTCCATCAACAATGTATCAGTGTCCCCGTTTTCCCACATCTCCTCCAACATTCATCATTATCTGTTCCTGATATCTTAGCCAATCTAACAGGTGTGTAGTGGTATCTCAGAGTTGTTTTAATTTGTATTTCTCTGATCACTAGTGATTTGGAACACTCTTTCATATGAATGGATATAATTTCAATTTCATCATCTGAGAATTGTCTGTTCATATCCTTTGACCATTTATCAATTGGAGAATGGTTTGGTTTCTTATAAATTAGGGTCAGTTCTCTATATATTTTGGAAATGAGACCTTTATCAGAACCTTTAACTTTAAAAATATTTTCCCAATTTGTTACTTCCCTTCTAATCTTGTTTGCATTAGCATTGTTTGTACAGAAACTTTTTAATTTTGTGTAATCAAAATCTTCTATTTTGTGATCAATAATGATCTCAAGTTCTCCTCTGGTCATAAATTCCTTCCTCCTCCACAGGTCTGAGAGGCAGACTATTCTCTGTTTTTCTAATCTATTTATTATCTCATTCTTTATGCCTAAATCATGGACCCATTTTGAACTTATCTTGGTATATGGTGTTAAGTGTGGATCCATATCTAATTTCTGCCATACTAATTTCCAGTTTTCCCAAGTTTTTTCCAAATAATGATTTTTTATCCCTATTGTTGGCATCTTTGGGTTTGTCAAAGCCTAGATTGCTATAGATGTACCCTTTTTTGTCCTTTGTATCTAATCTGTTCCACTGATCGACCGGTCTATTTCTTAGCCAATACCAAATGGTTTTGGTGACTGCTGCTATATAATATAGTTTTAGATCAGGTACACCTAGACCACCTTCATCTGACTTTTTTTTTCATGAGTTCCCTTGCAATTCTCGACCTTTTGTTCTTCCATATGAATTTTGTTGTTATTTTTTCTAGGTCATTAAAATAGTTTTTTGGGAGTCTGATTGGTATAGCACTAAATAAATAGATTAGTTTGGGGAGTATTGTCATCTTTATTATATTCTCTCGACCTATCCAAGAGCACTGAATGTCTTTCCAATTATTTAAATCTGACTTTATTTTTGTGGCAATTGTTTTGTAATTTTTCTCATATAATTCCTGACTTTTCTTTGGTAGATGGATTCCCAAATATTTTATACTCTCAACATTTGTTTGGAATGGAATTTCTCTTTGTATCTCTTGCTGTTGCATTTTGTTGGTGACATATAAAAATGCTGAGGATTTATGTGGATTTATTTTGTATCCTGCAACTTTGCTAAAATTCTGAATTATTTCTAATAGCTTTTTAGCAGAGTCTTTGGGGTTCTCTAAGTATGCCATCATGTCATCTGCAAAGAGTGATAGTTTGATTTCCTCATTTCCTACTCTAATTCCTTGAATCTCTTTCTCAGCTCTTATTGCCAAGGCTAGCGTTTCTAGTACTATATTGAATAGTAATGGTGATAGTGGGCAACCTTGTTTCACTCCTGATCTTACTGGGAAAGGTTCTAGTTTATTTCTATTGCATATTATGCTTACTGATGGTTGTAAATATATGCTCCTGATTATTCTAAAGAATAGTCAATATATTCCTATACTCTCAAGTGTTTTTAGTAGGAATGCATGCTGGATTTTATCAAATGCTTTTTCTGCATCTATTGAGATGATCATATGGTTTTTATTAATTTGATCATTAATATGGTCAATTATACTAATAGTTTTCCTAATATTAAACCAACCCTGCATTCCTGGTATAAATCCTACTTGATCATAGTGTATTATCCTGGGAATGATTTTCTGAAGCCTTTTTGCTAATATCTTATTTAAGATTTTAGCATCAATATTCATTAAGGAAATTGGTCTATAATTTTCTTTCTCAGTTTTCAACCTACATGGTTTAGGTATCAGTACCATGTCTGTGTCATAAAAGGAGTTTGGTAGCACTCCTTCATCCACTATTTTTTTCAAATAGTTTATATAACATTGGGGCTAATTGTTCTTTAAATATTTGGTAGAATTTACATGTAAATCTATCTGGTCCTGAGAATTTGTTCCTGGGGAGTTGATTAATAGCTTGTTCTATTTCTTTTTCTGAAATGGGACTATTTAAACAATTTACCTCCTCCTCTGTTAGTCTAGGAAGCCTATATTTTTGGAGAAAATCATCCATTTCACTTAAGTTATCAAATTTATTGGCATAAAGTTGGGCAAAGTAACTCCTTATTATTTCTCTAATTTCCTCTTCATTGGTGGAAAGATCCCCCTTTTCATTTGTAAGACTAACAATTTCATTTTCCTCTTTCCTTTTTCTGATCAGATTTACATAAGGTTTATCTATTTTATTGTTTTTTTCATAAAACCAACTCTTGATTTTATTTATTAATTCAATAGTTTTTTTACTTTCAATATTATTGATTTCTCCTTTTAATTTTCATATTTCTAGTTTGATTTTTGGTTGGGGGTTTTTAATTTGGTCCTTTTCTACCTTTTTAAATTGTAGGCCTAATTCGTTAATCTTCTCTTTCTCTATTTTGTTCAAATAAGCCTCTAAAGACATAAAATTTCCCTTTATTACCGCTTTAGCTGCATCCCACAGATTTTGGTATGATGTCTCATCATTGTCATTATCTTGGGTGAAATTATTAATTGTTTCTATAATTTGCTGTTTCACCCAGTCATTCTTTAAGATTAGATTATTCAGTTTCCAATTACTTTTTGGTCCATTAACCCCTAACTTCTTACTGAATGTAGCTTTTATTGCATTGTGATCTGAGAAGAAGGCATTTCTTTTCTGGCAATCTTCAAAATTGTCTTTTGCTGGTAATTTGTTACATTCATGATATTCCTGGACTCTGCCAGTCCAGAGTTAATTCAGAGACTGAATTTGGTGTGAAGGTAGTTGAAGAAGGATAGAAAGCAATACATGTCTTCTTCAACATCTTGGCTCTGCCCCTCCCCCTCAATGTCCCTATTGATCATTTTAAGGAAAAGTCCATTTATTCCTATATTCTCTAGTGTTTTTCAATAGGACTGGATATTGGATTTTACCAAATGCTTTTTCTACAGCTATTGAGATAAAGATAGGATTTTTGTTAATTGGGTCATTGGTGTAAACAATTTTGCTAACAGTTTTCCAAATAATCAACTAGCCATGCTCTCCTGATATAAATCCTACTTTCTTGTGATGTCTTATCTTGGAGATGATTTTCTGTATTCACTTTGCTATTTTTTTATTTAACATTTTGGGTATCAGTATTCATTAGGCAAATTTATCTATAATTTTCTTTCTCTTTTCATCCTACTTGGTTTAGATATCAGTACCATGTCTGTGTCGTAAAAGGAGTTTGGTAGGACTCTTTCTTTCCCCATTATTACAAATAATTTACATAGTACTGGAATTAATTTTTCTTTAAATGTTTGGTAAAATTCACATAAAAATCCATCTGACTCTAGAATTTTTTTCTTAGTGATTGATTAATTGCTTGTTCTATTTCTTTTTCTAAAATGGGACTTTTAAAATAATTTATACCCTCTTCTGTTTATTTAAGCAATCTATATTGTTGTAGTTTTTCCTCCTTTTCCCTTAGATTATCAGATTTATTTATTGGGCAAAATAATGCCTAATTATTATTCTAATTTTCTCTTCATTCGTTGAAAATTGTCCCTTTACATTTTTGAGACTAACAGTTTGATTTTCTTCTTTCCTTTTTCTAATTAAATTAACTAAAGGTTTATCAATTTTGTTGATATTTTCACAAAACCAACTCTTAGTTTTATTTTTAAATTCAATGGTTTTTTCATTTTCAATTTTATTAATCTCCTTTTTATTTTTAGAATTTCAAATTTGGCATTTAATTTGGGGTTTTACAATTTGTTCTTCTTCTAGTTTTGTTTTTAGCCGCAAACCCATTGATCTTCTCTTTATTTTATGTAAGTAAGCATCTAGAGATATAAAATTTCCCCTTATTACCACTTTGGCTATATCCCATAAATTTTGGTATATTGTCTCATTATTGTCATTCTCTTGAATGAAATTATTGATTGTGCTTTGTTGTTTCATCCATTCATTCTTTAGAATTGGATTATTTAGTTTCCAATTAATTTGTAGTCCATTTCCTCCTGGCCTTTTATTGCATATAATTTTATTGCATCATGATAAAATACATTTATTATTTCTGCTTTTCTGCATTTGAATTTGTGGTCTTTATACCCTAATATATGGTCAATTTTTGTATAGGTTTCATGAGCCACCAACAAAAAAGTGTACTCCTTTCTGTCTCCATTCAATTTTCTACAAAGATTTTTTATACCAACTTTTCTAAAATTCTATTTACCTCCTTACCTTCTTTCTTATTTGTTTTGTGCTTCGGTTTATTTAGTTCTGAGAGAGCAAGGTTGAGATCCCCCAGTATTATAGTTTGCTATTTCTTCTTGCATATGTTTAGTATTGATATTAGTTCATTATCTATGATACCCTTTAGCAACATATCTATATATCTATATCTATATCTATATCTATATCTATATCTATATCTATATCTATATTTCCTTCTTTATCTCTTTTAATTAGATCTATTTTTGCTTTTTCTTGTTCTGAGATCAGGATTGCTATCTTTCTGTTTTTTTTTTTTTTGTTACTTCGCCTGAAGCATATTAGTTTCTGCTCCAGCTCCCCCCCCCCTTTTTTTTTTTTTTTTACTTTACATGTATCACTCTGATTTAAGTATGTTTCTTGTAAACCACTATATTGTGGAATTTTGGCTTTTAATCCAGATTGCTATTCACTTCATCCCATTCACATTCACAGTTAAAATAACTAATTTTGTATTTCCCTCCATCTTATTTACTCCAAATTATGTTTTACTCTTTCTTTTCTCCATTTCCTCCTCCCTAGTATTTTGCTTGTGACCACCACCTCTCAAACACACTTCCCCCAATAAGACACCTCCCTCTTCCTTATGCTTTTCCTCTACTACTTCTGTTTTTCCCTTATATTATTCTTCTTTTTTCTTTTGTTTTCCCCCTCCCACTTCCCTCTAAGGCTAGACAAGTTCTCTGTGAAACCAAGTATGTCTGATGTTCTCTCTTTGAGACAAGTTTGATAAGAGTAAGATTTACCAGTGCTCTTCCCCTTCCTTTTTCCCCCTCAATTATAATAGGTATTCTTTGCCTTTTCATGAGATGTAATTTCCCTCATTTTTCCTCTATTTTCCTCTTTTTTCCAGTGTAATCATTTTTCCACCTCTAGTTCCTTTTTTTTTAATATTATCAAACTAAAATCAAATTATATCTGCTGTCTCTAAGAATAGCTATAACAGAGATATAGTTCTCAAGAGTTTTTACCTTTATACCTTTTTATGGTTCTCTTTAATTTTGTATTTGGAGGTTAAATTTTTTTATCCAGCTCTGGTCTTTTCATCATAAATAATTGAAATTTATATGTATCATTGAATGTCCATTTTCTTCCCTAAAAGTTAATGCTCATTTTAGCTGAATAGTTTATTCTTGGTTACCTTACAAGTTCCTTTGCCTTTTGGAATATCAGATTTCAAGCCCTTTGATCTTTTAATTGGAAGCTGCTAGGTCCTGGATAATGCTAATTGTGACTCCTTAGTATTTGAATTGTTTCTTTCTGGCTGCTTGTAATATTTTTCCTTGGTCTGATAGTTCTAAAATTTAGCTTTTCCTTGGAGTTTTCATGTTGGGGTCTCTTTCAGGAAGTTATTGGTGATTTCTTTCAATGGCCATTTTACCTTCTCATTCTAGGACATCAGGGCAGTTTTCCTTGAAGTTTTCCTGAAAGATAATATCTAGGCTCTTTTTTTCATCATTCTTTTCAGGAAATCCAGTAAATTCTCATTTAATTTCCCCATTATTATTTTATCTCTCTTTTAAGATCCTTTTGAATTCTTCCAAGAGAGTTTTATGAGATGATGATATCTCCATTTGGGGCTTTATCTGGACATAACTTGCTTTAAGTGTTCTCAGGCTTTGACATTTGCTCTTCTCTTTCTCCAAAATAAAAACAAAAACAACCAAACAAAAAAAAATTGTCTATGGTAAGAGTTCTTTTTGCTTTTTTGCTCATTAAAAAAAAAAGTTGGGGTCTGCTTTTAGGGCAAAAAGGATATTGCCCAAGTTTTCTCAACAGTTGATAGTAGCTGCACTAGGTCAGGGATGAGTAACTTCCATTGCTTAATGGACATGGTCAGGTCTCCCATTAATCTGGGGTTTAGGGCCTGCTTGCCTTTAGTATTTGTATTGGTTGTCTTATAGCCAATCTGTTGATCTACTTGCTTGCAAGGAAGAAAGAGTAGCCACCACTGCTGTAGATTCCTCTTATTCCCCTGCACGCAGGACACCACACTGCCCTAGGTCTGCACTATGCCTGTTTCATCCCCTCCTTCCTTGCTTGGTTGAAACAAACTTTTTCTGAAGTTTTTTTCAAAATATCTTCTGCTGGAAATTTGTTACATTTCAATTTTTTTTTTTTTTTTGGATTCGGTCACTGCAAAACCAATTCAGAAGCTTGATTTGGTGTTGATCTTTATGTGAGCTCTCCTTGATCTCCCTCAGATTAACATGTGTCTACTCTCTGCCATCTTGGCTCCACTCTTCCCAATTATTTACATTCTTTTATAGGAAAAATGGCATATGCAATTCCTAGGAACTTTATCACTATTGGGGAAGTTAGAAGCATTCTACATGATTTCTGAAAAAAATAATGAAAAAAAAAAGAAAAAATGAAAGGATTAGAAAGAGTGATGCACTGAGAGAAAAGGAAAAGAAGGAGCAGAATGGAGGAAATTATTTTACATATAAACGTTACACAAGAAAGATTTATTGCAGTAGAGGAAAAAGTGAGAGTGAAGTCCTTCACCTTCACTCTCATTAAAATTCATTCAATGAAATAATTTTACTCAACAAGGAAATAGAAGAAGTATAAAAGAAAGGCAATCTGCCTTCCTTTTTATTATCCCTCTGCCTTTCTTTTATACTTTTCCTCTTTTATTTTTATTCTTTTAAACCAGTATCAAATGTTGCTTCTTCAAACAAACTTTCTTCTTCTTCTTCTTCTTCTTCTTCTTCTTCTTCTTCTTCTTCTTCTTCTTCTTCTTCTTCTTCTTCTTCTTCTTCTTCTTCTTCTTCTTCTTCTTCTTCTTCTTCTTCTTTTTATTATTATTATTATTATTATTATTATTATTATTATAGGTTTTTTATTTACAAAACATATGCATGGGTAATTTTTCATCATTGACACTTGCAAAACCTTCTGTTCCAACTTTCCCCCCTCTTTCCCCCTACCCCTTTCCATAGATGGCAGGTAGTCCAATATGTATTAAATATGTTAAAGTATATGTTAAATCTTATATATATATATATATATATATATATATATATATATATATATATATATATATATATATATATATACACACACACACATATTTCTACAGTTATCTTGCTGCACAGGAAAAATCAGATCTGTAAAGAAAGAAAAGAACCTGAGAAGGAAAACAATAATGTAAGCAAACAATAACAGAAAGAGTGGAAATGCTATCTTGTGGTCCACACTCATTTCCCATAGTTCTCACTCTGGGTGTAGATAACTCTCTTCATTATTTAACAGTTGGAAATTGATTTGGATCATCCATTGTTGATGAAGGCCACTTCTATCAGATTTGATCATCATGTAGTATTGTTGTTAAAGTGTAAAATGATCTCCTACTTCTGCTCATTTCACTTAGAATCAATTCATGTAAATCTCTCCAGACCTTTCTGAAATTATCCTGCTGGTCATTTCTTACCTAACAATAATATTCCATAATATTCATATAACAAAATTTATTTAGCTATTCTCCTATTGGTAGGCATCCATTCAATTTCCAGTTTCTACCCATTGTAAAAAGAGCTACCACAAACATTTTTGCACATATAGCTCCTTTTCCCTTCTTTAAGATCTCTTTGGGATCTTAGCCCAGTAGTAACACTGCTGGGTCAAAGGATATTCACAGTTTGATAACTTTTTGAACATAGTTTCAAATTGTTCTTTACAATGGATTTGTCCACAATTCCACCAACAATGTATCAGTGTCCCAGTTTTCCCACATCCCCTCAAACATTTATCATTATCTTTTCGTGTCATCTTAGTCAATCTGATAGGTGTGTAGTGGTATCTCAGAGTCATCTTAATTTGCATTTCTCTGATCAGTGGTGATTTGGAGCACCTTTCATATGACTAGAAATAGTTTCAATTTCTTCATCTGAAAATTGTTTGTTTGTATCCTTTGGCCATTTATCAGTTAGAGAATGGCTTGATTTCTTGTAAATTTGAGTCTATTCTGTATGTAATTTGGAAATGAGGCCCTTATCAGAACCTTTGAATGTAAAAATCTTTTCCCAGTTTATTGCTTCTCTTCTAATCTTGTCAAACAAACTTTCTTAATAATTAATAATTACTTATCTTCTTCCTTAAACCAAATATAGAACTTTTCTGATATCTCTCATCTTGTTGAGATTATTTCCTTGTTATGAATTATTTTCAATCAAATATCAAAGGTATACATTTAATTTTCTTTCAGCATGCTGGTGAAGTGTATAGATTCCTTTTTAGAATAATTTTTATACATTACATAATAAAATGCATAGCATTATAAAAGCAATATCATATTGATAAATTATCAGTTTAAAAATAATTCATGGACTCCAAATTAAGAGTCCTATGAATGTTTTCTACCCCATCTAAGCTGTTTAAGTAATGAATGCGAGTACTCTATTTTATCAAATTTTTGTATCTCAACATATTTATTCTGCAGACACATGGAGTTTAATTGATCTTGAATGAAATCAAATAGAACTCTGTTATTGAAGTTCCTTTCACCTTTAAAATTCTTGTTTTAGCATCATCACTGTGGGAACACAATGATACAGTAATATGAACAAACTGTTTTGACTAATATGGTCATTATACACATTGAGTATAAAAAACCCAGAATAGTAAACTTGCTTATGTGCAGTTTATGATATTTTCCTAGTTATAAAATACAATATTTGACTTTCTTCTCATGATATATATATATATATGTATATATATATATATAAAACTATAAAGCAAATAATTGAAAATTAACTTTATACACACACACACACACACACACACACACATATATATATATATAAAGTTAATTTTCAATTATTTGCTTTATAGTTTTCATTATCAAATTTTAAATTCTGGGATTATTTTCTCTGCCACGTAGCAAGCACATTACTGGTAATCTCCTATATTCACTATGTATACAAAGATAGAAAATTAATTTCAAAATTAAACTTAGAAAAACCTAGTTAGGAAAATAACTATCATAAATAAATAAAATTACATGATACACTTTAAAATAATTATCAAGGCATCTTTGAGTCTTAGAGAGATGTTTTTATCACTGAGATGTTACATAGCATGTTTACAGGCAAACATAGCATATGGCAGGGACAAGAATTGAATAGAAGGCAAAAATATCCATTTGGTTCAAGATGTATATAAACCCATGCAACAGGCTACACTGTATTGATACTCCACTGAAAAAGGAATTACATAGAAAAAATTTCTCCATCCTTAGCTGAAAATTTTCACACTGCACTCACAGCCTATGTCAAGGAAATATATCATTAGGTACATAAGATGCAGTGGAGGAACTGCTCCAGTGATTTTATTGTATCATTTTATTTTTCTAAAAGTGATTCTATACTTAGAAAACATATTATAAGTCAAATATTGGAATAATTTGCTCCATGAGGATGTTATAGCAAAAAAAGGAAAATACATGTAGGAAATGGAAAATAATGTGCTAGGAAAATATTTTTTAATTTCATCAAATAACCTGGACTATGAGGAGAGAGAGAGAGGAAGAAGGAAGAAGAAGAAGAAGAACAAGAAGATGAAGAAGAAGAAGAAGAAGAAGAAGAGAAGAAGAAGAAGAAGAAGAAGAAGAAGAAGAAGAAGAAGAAGAAGAAGAAGAAGAAGAAGAAGAAGAAGAAGAAGAAGAAGAAGAAGAAGAAGAAGAAGAAGAAGAAGAAGAAGAAGAAGAAGAAGAAGAAGAAGAAGAAGAAGAAGAAGAAGAAGAAGAAGAAGAAGAAGAAGAAGAAGAAGAAGAAGAAGAAGAAGAAGAAGAAGAAGAAGAAGAAGAAAAGAAGAAGAAGAAGAAGAAGAAGAAGAAGAAGAAGAAGAAGAAGAAGAGGAAGAAGAAGAAGAAGAAGAAGAAGAAGAAGAAGAAGAAGAAGAAGAAGAAGAAGAAGAAGAAGAAGAAGAAGAAGAAGAAGAAGAAGAAGAAGAAGAAGAAGAAGAAGAAGAAGAAGGTAGAGGAGGAGGAGGAGGAAGAGGAGGGGGAAGAAGAGGAGGAAGAGGAGGAGGAGGACAGAAGAAGAAGAGACAGAGAGCATCAGAGCAGAGGACAACAGAGATAGAGATAGAGAACAGAGACAGAGAGAAGCAGTGATAAACAGAGGCATCTATACCACAGAGACTGACAGAGGTGGAGATAAAGACAGAGAAAGAGAAAAAGACAGAGAAAGAAGCACAACTAGACATAATTTGACAGTGAAGATGATGACATACAGATAGAAAGAGAGACAGTCAGAGATATAGAAATAAAGAGACATTGAGATAGATACAGAGCTCTATTTCATTTACTTTCTATTTTCTATTTGTTTTCAATTTAAAAAATAAAATTGGGCAAATAGAAACTGAAAGACAGAAAAAAGTGAGAAACAGAAAGAGAAACAGAGACACAGAGAAGATGCTATGAAGTGAAGCTAAAGTTTAATGAATAAAAAGAATAATGAATAAAAAATGAAAAAAATAAAATGAATGAGAAAAAGTGATGTTTTTAACTGACCTCTTTTTTTTTTTAAAGAAGCAGAGTTGATTTGCATTTCTAAAATCATTTAATTTTTCTCTTCCTGTCCTGATCTTGTCTATAAATCATATTGAGATATTTGGGGTTTTGTCCCTTTGACTATTTCAGACATATTTGATTCTAGTACACTAATATTTTGAATTCATTAAAAATTAACTAGTATTTTTTATATTTTATGGTTCCATTTGAGACCTCAATAATTTACCCAAACATTTGAGAGTGAATGATAAAAAAATAAGCAGTAATACTATGTAAATGGCAGAGTTTACACAGTGTGAATTGCTGATGATTATTAGCAAAGGAGTGAAAATTAAAGCTTGGAGGAAAGTGCAGCTAAAATTAATCAAACATTTTATGTGGTACATAAAAGCTAACAAATTAAATATTATTATGCTCCTGTTATTTGTTATTGTCTTGATGTGTTTTTAACTTTTTTTCTTTCATTTTCACATAGTTCTCCATTTCTGTGTGAGAGTCAAAAGCTAGAATTTCCTTAAATCTCATGAGTCCTTTAACTCAAGTTTATCCCATCTATTCAAGTCAACATAATAAAGACTAGGGAGTGCAATACTGTAGTACCAAAGAGATTTGATAAAACTTACAAAAAAGCATGTTTTTCAATTTCCAGCAGTTACTGAAAGAATAGTAAACTATCTAGATTTTTAAAAATCAGAACGTATTTTAAATTTAAAAAATCAGGAGCTTTAAAATAAATGAAAAAAAAATTACAGAATTTGTGAAAAGTGTAAAATTTAAAAGAAATAGATCATGTAATCCTGAAGAATAAGCATTCATGGGAGAAAATTCATTCAGAATATGAGTAGCATGATATTTTTCCAAATAAAAATGAATTATTTAAAAACCCCATTTATAAAATATTGACTCAACTATACTTAAAGATAAGCTCAAAAATATATAAGCCACTTCCTAAATAAACTTAATTCCCATAAAATAGGAGGTCATTGAGAGGGGAACAGGACAAAAGAGTAAATATGCATGCAACAATCACACAAATCCAATGATATAAATATATGTTTCTCAATATATACCAAAGATATGTGTGAATACACAAATGTGTATACACACATACATAAATAATACATAATGCATACATATAAGTGTGCATGTATATCTGTAGGCATATATGTGTGTAACTATGCTTGTGTGCATGTGTGTGTGTGTGTGTATACACATACATGAACATTTTGTACTTAACTGTAATCTGTTTGGCAAAGATGGGAGAGGAGGAAAGGGATAAAAAAAAGTTAAGTAAAGAGTGCACAGCAGAGAACAAAAGAAAATCTACAAAGAAGCAATGATAAGATGAACAGTTCTGAAAACAATGTCTTCAATTAGTATCTGTGTGCATGTTTTCTTGATATGAAAATTTATTGTTACATATTTTTATTCCTCCCTTATGTTCTGCTGTGTACATGACGATTTTTCTTAGAATCTCTCTATTTAATTTTTGTTTTATTTTTGATATGTTTTAAATTAAAAAAAAAAAACTAAAATTGGCAAGTGGAAATTAATGACTCCATGAGATATCAATAGACAAAGCAAATTGAAAATAATGAAAAAAAAAAGAAATTTAAAATTGCTCTTTAGACAAACTACTGACCTGGAAAATAGACTGAGTTAAGACAATTTAAAAAATATTGGACTACTTAAAGTCATTATTTTAAAAAGCTAGAAATTATATTTCAAGAAATTACAAGAATTGCCTTGATGTGCTAGAATCTGAGAACACAATTTAAGTAATTACCTCCCAAAAGAGATGAAAAAATAAAAATTCCCAGGTCAAGAAGAAAATATTGCAACCAGACAGAAACAAGAAATTCAAATGTTGTGGAACCACAATCAGGATCACACAAGATTTGGTAGCTGTTATTTTAAAGGTCAGAGAACTTGGAATGTGTAATTTAAAAGCAAAGGAGTTAGGAATAAACCAAGCAAAATTGAGTATAATCCTTCTGGGAGAAAAAAAAAGGATGTATAGTAAACATAGAAAAGACATTCAAATATTCCTGATGAAAAAAACAGAATTGGATAAAAAATTTGACTTTCAAATACAAGACTCAAGAGAAATATAAAAAATGTCAAACAATGAAGAGAAATCACAAGAGACTTAACAATGTTAAACTGTTTACATTTCTATATGGAAAAGTTATACTCATAACTCCTAAAAATTTTATTATCATTATGGTTATAGAAATGGCAGGGTAATGTGTAAAAAGAGGGCATGGATGTGAGTTGTCTATGATGGAATTATTTCAAACAATAAAATTTAAGGAGTGAAAGAGAGGGAGTTTCTGGCAGAAATTGGATAGGAGAAAGACAGAGAAATTGTTTTTCACATAAAAGCAATGCAAAAGGAAAAAAGCTTTTACAATGCAGGAG
Source organism: Sminthopsis crassicaudata (assembly GCF_048593235.1). Taxonomy (NCBI): domain Eukaryota; kingdom Metazoa; phylum Chordata; class Mammalia; order Dasyuromorphia; family Dasyuridae; genus Sminthopsis; species Sminthopsis crassicaudata. The sequence continues at coordinate 234,319,582 of NC_133621.1, forward strand.
AAATTGAGTTGTGTTTCATTACAATTGAACTTTACTTTCACTGGAATTGACTCAAATAAAAAAAAAAACTCATTGATTCTCATCTGAAAGTTCTTTCTGTCATTTACTATTTTGTTTTATGTAAGCAAGAAAACAATAGTTCAGAATACTTGGTTGATATGATAGCTGATTAGAAGAGCTAACCTTGAAATCAGAATGCTCCACATTCATGTTTCACCTACAATTGCATATTTATTGGTAGAGGGAGTTTGCTCTCCAAGAGTTTTTGATATAATTCAATCAACACCATTTATCAAACACTAATTTTGTGTCAGGTCCTTTACAACTTCTGTTAAATTTGAAATAAAAATAGCATCACTTATTTATTAGATACACATATTGCAAGATATTGTACTAAAATCAAGAGATATAGAGAAAGACAAACAATTCCTGCCTCTAATAAGCTCATATACTAATGGGGGAAGGGAGAACAGATAGCTATAGTAGTTACTTGACATTAAATAGTAAGACAATAGCAACTGGAAAATGGACAAAGACAAGAGTGGTTTCTCATAAAAGTAGTGATTATATCAGGCATAGGTGAGGAGCAAACACAGTTGAGGAATAAGGGACTGCCAGTACAAAGACATGAAGGTGGGGGTGAAGCTTCTTAAATGAGAAAGAGAAAGTAGCAGAAATGGCTTAATCCTAGCATGTGGATGGAAATAATGTAGTGAAAGAAAAATATCTGGTGACTATAATAACAGACATATTGTTTTTCAGTTAACATTTATGACTGTAAAAATTAATCTAATTTAAACGTCTAAGTTGACATCTATTGTGAGATTTAAGAATCTGAGTTTTGACATGCAAAATTGCTACTTTAATATGGATAATGTCAGGAAATAGCATTTCATTTGAAAAGCTAATTCCACTGTGCTTAGTGCCATGTCATAATATAAACAATGTTATTTGACGAGCTACACAAAATGTTAATGACAGTACAGAATGTGTTGAAAAGTAACATCTCACTTGTGCTCATAAGCTTGTAGTACTCATTGTTCTAATAAAAATAATCCACGTGAAATTATGTAAATTTCAATTCTGTCATGAAACCTTTCCAGACAAAGGAAATAATTGCTACAATACCAGCTATATACAAGAATTCATCTCTAAATTTATGATGTATGGATTTGGTGATGAGGTTTTTTTAATCCACTTATATATTCATTCATTTTAATATACTTATCTCTATCTCTATCTATCTATCTACCTATCTACCTATCTGGTTAAACTCTAGAAACTGGTAATGATTGTACTATGATTAGAGAATTAGGAGATTGTGCTTCTGAAACAATATTTTCCCAATCTAATATATTTTTATTTTCTTTTTAAATATATAGCTATTTCCTTTACTCAAGAGAGTATATAAAACCAGTGTTGAAGTTGTCAAAGTCATAAATCATTTTTATATTTCTTTATTTTTTAATTGTAGAAAGTTTATTTATGTTTTAATAAACATCATTTTATGAATCATGTTGGGAGAGAAAAATTAGAGCAGAAGAGGAAAACTATGGGAGAGATTAAGAAAACAGAAAAAAGAAGTGAACATTGCATGTGTTGATTTACATCGAGTCTCTGTAGTTCTTTATCTGCAGATAGCATTTGCTGTCTAGTCTTTTAGAACTGCTTTGGAACACTGAGAAGAACTAAGCCTTTCATAGTTGATCATTGCACATTCTTGCTGTCATTGTGTACAATATATTTCTGGTTCTGCTTGTTTTCCTCAATATCAGATCATGTAAATCTTTCTAGGCTTTTCTATAATCAGCTTGTTCATTATTTTTTGTAGAAGATTAATATTCCATTATCTTTATGTACCACAATTTGCTCAGCCATTCCCCACTTGATAGGCATTCACTTCTTTTCCAATTCTTAGCTACCACAAAAAGAGTGGCTACAAACATTTTTGTACATGTAGGTCCTTTTCCCTACTTTATGATTTCCTTGGGAAACAGAACCAGTAATGGCACTGCTGGGTCAAATAGTATGAACAGTTTTATAGCCCTTTGAGCATAGTTTCAGATTGCTCTCTCCAAAATTGTTGGATCATTTTACAACTCCACCAACAATGTATTAATGTCACAGTTTTCCCATATCCCCTCCAACATTTATCATTTTCTTTTTCTGTTATCTGACAGGTATGAGGTGGTACCTCAAAATTATTTTAATTTACATCTTTCTAATCAATAGTATCTTTATTTTTGAAAGCTTAATATCAATTAACAAATATAGTTACTAAAATTTAAAACAAATATACACACAAATAACAAAAAATAAATCCTTCTGAAAAGTGAATACCTAAAAGGGGAATACAAATGGCATGGATATGGTCATGTTGCATTACAGTTACTACCTACCTACCTACCTATCTATTTATCTATCTATCTTATATGTAGCACACACATACCTAGATAGATAGGCAGACAGACAGATAGCTAGATAGATTTTATAGATCTGGCAGTCTCTTGGAGGTCTGGTTGTAGGTTAAATAAGATTTGAACTTACCTATCAGAATCCATGGAGCATTTAGAAGCACAGTTCCTAAAAACATAAATATAAATGAAATATAGACATTTCACTAATTCATTAACATATGACAGCAGGTGAGAAACAGAACTCCTGCTACCTTTCTCTATCCGAAAGTTTTACAATAAGTCTTGATCGCTATCTAAAATGAAAAGTTCAATAAGGAACAATGAAAAATAATTTTACTTCTTTCTTATACCAACTCCATTTTGGCTAAATGATTTTTGATTCATAGGCCTTTCTTGATCCTTTGACTACAGAAGATTTTTTATCAACCCAGAATTCCAACCTATCTAGCATTCATATCCAGAAGTAGGATAGACAACGTTGGCTGTATCTAGTTTGGGGAAATTATACATGTTTTATATCACCTCACAGAAAGGATAAATGTTAATATTCTTGAAGGAATAAAATACCATTGACTCATTCTCACAAGACATGGTTTCAAAAATACTTTCAGCTCACATACTTAGTAGTGTATAACTCAGAATGTGTATTCACATTTTAGTAGGTCATCTCTTCAATGCTATGTTATCTGCTATGATAAGCATTTCATGAAGATATTGATAAAAATGCTTCTTATCCATCCTTCTTTGGAATCATATGTTTGATAAATTAATTTCAAAGCAGCATTTAATTCTAATGGTAAGCAAATTTTGTCTTATAACATGTTAGCTTCAGCTAACATAGCCTTTATCAATTTATAATTTAATATAATTTAATTAGACTTTCTTCTAAAGATCTTAAGGACCTTTTGCAGATTAAAGTAGACATTATGGTTTCAATAAAACAAAAGAGTTCTCTTAAAAACATGTTATAACTACCAGAAAAGTTGCTATTAGTAAGCCATTAATGGGGAGTAATTAAGTATCTCAAAGGAATCTCTGGGCAAACTTACATGTGAGTTCTCCCACTTTTCTAGTTGACCTGTGTTCATGTCAAAGGATGAGATAGGACATAATTTTCCTTCAATACTTAAATACATTTTATCATGGGGAATTTTTGTTTCAATCAGTCTGGAAAATCTGTATAAAGAGATATTGCGATGGTCCGGTCTAGCTCTTCTGAAGGGCTCAGAATAAGTCCTTGTCAGGGTAAACAAAATTCCTTGCCCCACGTTGGGTGCCAATATGTAAAGTTCTTGAATTGTGAGGGTCCAATAGTCTGCCCAATTATAATCCTCTGGGAGGAGATCTGTAAAATCTTTTCCTCTGTGCACAGGTTTCTTGGGAGCTCTGAATCTCCTCCAGCTCTTGTCCTTCCCCAAATCAGACTCCCTTTAAAGGCCCAAACCAAAGGTCTGAGCCAGAGAACTGTCAAGTTGTCCAGACAACCTGAGTTCTTACCTTATCACTGTCCAGAAAACCTGAGTTCTCACCTTGTCACTGTCCAGACAACCTGAGTTCTCACCTTGTAATCCTAACAACACATGACAAAAAGAAATAGGAATATTGAAAGATGAATGCTATTTTTAGTTGTCAGGAATATTAAACCCTTCACCCTATTTCCTATTGACATCTCTAGAACTATTTTCTGATGATAATAGTCTTCTTGCATACATCTTCAATCATCTTTTCATTGTATTCTTCCTCGCTACAAGCATAGTTTTCCTTCTTATTCTAAACACATATATGCAGGGTATTAAATGATTGTTGAATGGATGGGTGGAGTCATAGTTTTCTCATGGCACTTAAAGCTTATATTATTTGACTAGGATCAGTCAGTAAATGTCAGAAACACAACTAACCTCTACCACTACCATTATCACCATATAAATCAAAACCAAATGACCTTAAAGAATCATCAATAATAACTTATGACTATCATTAGAATTTGTAAGAATTTTGCAACTTCAAATAATGAAAACATAAAGTGATGGTTGGGAATGTTAAGTGTATGTTTCATTTTCCCCCTCAAAGTTACAAGATCTAAACTTGCAGATCTATTCATTTTTATAAGCCAAGACAAAGTTTGGGCTTCCAATGGCTGTCTTTTAGCTTTGAATTAAACCTCTTTATAGAATTCTTTTTTTTTAAATTTTTATCTCTTTTCAATTAATTTTATAATTATAATTTTTTGATAGTATATATGCATGAGAATTTTTTTATAACATTATCCCTTGTATTCATTTTTCCAGATTTTCCCCTCCCTCCCTCTATTCCCTCCCCTAGATGACAGGCAATCCCATACATTTTACATGTTTTACATTATAACCTAGATATAATATATGTCTGTAAATCCAATTTTCTTTTTGCACATTAAGTATTGGATTCCAAAGGTATAAGTAACCTAGGTAGATAGACAGTAGTGCTAATATTTAACATTCAATTCCCAGTGTTCCTTCTCTGGGTGTAGTTGTTTCTGTACATCATTGATCAGCTGGAAGTGAGTTGGATCTTCTTTATGTTGAAGATATCCACTACCATTAGAATACATCTTCATACAGTATTGTTGTTGAAGTGTATAGTGATCTTCTGGTTCTTCTTATTTGATCATGTTATTTGTTACATACTTCTAGTATGTATTATGTTACTATGTGTTTATGTAATTTATGTAATTATGTGTAATGCCTCCCATTTTGATGGATTTATGTATCAATGTTATGAACACCCTATGTTCTAAATCAAAAGAAAGGGGGAGATGTTAGTTTCTTACTAAGTGCTAATGAGATAATGAGATATTAGGTTCTTACTAAGTCCTAAGTTGGTACTTGACAATTCTCTAGTTCCGGCCTTTCCTGGGGAAGAGCTTGCATGCTTAGGAGGAGCAAGTTCATTGGTTGAAGTAATTCTTCCCAAAAGCCCTTGCATTATCCCACACCCATTCTCTGGGAGGATAAAGAGGGCAGCTCTGGAGGAAAAAGGGAGTTGTTTCTGGACCAGACTTGAGGCTGCTCTCTGTAGGAAGGGAAGTTGGCTCTCTACAGGAAGAAGAATCTGTCCAAGAGATTTGAGTTGACACAGCAGATCTCCTCCTAGAGAGCGATCAGCAGCTTCTAGAGACAACAGCACATTACAGTGAATTATTTCTAATAACTTTTTATTAGAATCTCTGGGGTTGGGGTGGAGCCAAGAAAAAAAAAAATTAAATCAACTTTCTCTGATCAAATACTCATTTATCAAACAAGGAAGAAATAGACAATAAAACTTACAGTAAGGAACCCTGACTGTCTCCTCTAAGAACTTGATAAATCCAACCAAAAAAATAAGTAAACAAGAAAAAAAAAACTAAAAAAGTAAATAAAATATTAGAAAAGATAAATATAACAGACCTTTGGAAGAGAAAGTTTGTGTGTGTGTGTGTGTGTGTGTGTGTGTGTGTGTGTGTGTGTGCATGTATTTTCCTCAATAGCACATGGCACTTACCAAAAAATAAACAGTATAGTACGGCATAAAAATCCTAAAATCAAATGCAAAAAAGCAGAAATATAATTTTCAGATTTTAGTGCAAAAATATTGAACAAAAGAGTAGTGAAAAGACATTGATATTTTGGAAACTAAATAATATAATCTAAATGAATTATTGGGTCAAAGAAAGAAATCTTAAGGACAATTAATAATTACATTAAAGAGAATGACAGCAATGAGACAGTACACTAGAACTTATGGAATGCAAAGAAAGCAATACTTAGTGAAAATTTTATTTCTCTAAATTTTTGCATCATAAAAATGGGAAAAATACAACACATCTATGAATTGGGCATGAAACTAAATAATTTGAAAAAGAATAAATTAAAAATTCTCAATTAAGTACTAGATGGAAATCCTGAAAATCAAAGGTAAGATCAACAAAATTAAATTTTAAAAAATATTTAGCTAATAAGCATGTCTAGAAGAATAAATAAAATAGACAAGCCATTGGTTAATTGAATATTTTAAGAGAAATAAAAAAAAACAAATATCCAATACAAAAATGAAAATTATCATCAATGAACAAGTTAGATGAATTAGAAAAAATATTGTTCTGCAATATACAATATGTAATAATATATAATATGTATATTTGTTCTTGATAATCTAAGCAAAATTGATGAATATTTATGAAACAACAGCTTACTTCAATTAACAGATCATGAGATAGAATGCCTAAGTGATCCCATCTTTAAAAAAGAAATTGAGTGAATCATTCATGAAATCTCTAGGAAAAATCCCCAGAGTCAGAGGATTTCATGAGTAAAATCTTCTAAACATTTTTAGAACAAATAATTCCAATATGATATAAACTATTTGGAAAAATGAATGGAAAAGTCATCCCAAACTCTCCTTTTCACACAAATATGGTGCTGATACATAAGGCAAGAAGAACTAAAAGAAATAAAATTATAGGCCAATTTTCTTCACAGGAGAAAATAGTCAATGATTATAGTAATGCAGTGGCTGACAAGCCCAAAGACCACAGCTTTTGTGATAAGAACACAGTATTTGACAAAAACTGCTGGGAAAATTAAAAATTGGTATGGGAGAAACTAGGCATTGGCTCATACCTAACACCATACATAAGTGTGAAATGGTTTAGATATGAAGAGTTATATTAGAAGGAAATTAGAAGAACAAAAGATAGTTTACTTCTCAGATCTGTGGAAAAGGAAGGAATTTTTTGGCCAAAGAAGAACTGGAGTATAATACTGAACACAAAATAGATAACTGGATTATAATAAGTTAAGGAGTTTTTGTATAAACAAAACCAATACAGACAAGATTAGAAGGAAAGTAATAAACTAGGAAAACATTTTTAATTTCAAGGGTTGTGGTAAAGACCTCATTTCTAAAATATAGAGAATTGACTCAAAATCAAAGGAATTCAAGTCATTCTAAAATTGATAGATGGCCAAAGATATGAACAGACTATTTTCAGATGAAGAAATTGAAACCATTTCTAGTTATATAAAATTGTGCTCTAAATTGCTATTCATCAGAGAAGTGCAAATTTAGACAACTCTTAGATACCACTACACACCTCTCAGATTGGCTAAGATGACACAGAAAGACAATGATGAATGTTGGAGGGGAATTGGGAAAACTGGGACATTAATACATTGATGGTGGAATTATGAACTGATCCAAACATACTATAGAGCAATTTGAACTATGCCTAAAGAGCTATCAATATGTACATACTCTTTGATCCAGCAGTGTTTCTAATGGACTTGCATCCCAAAGAGATCTTAAAGGAGAGAAAGGGGCCCACATGTGCAAAAATTTTTGTAGCAGCCCTTTTTGTAGTGTCCAAAAAACTGGAAATTGAGTGGATGCCCATCAGCTGGTGAATGGCTAATTAAATTATGGCATATAAATATTATAGGATATTATTTTTATAAGAAACAATCAGCAATATTATTTCAGAAAGGCCTGGAGAGACTTACATGAATTGATGCTAAGTGAATTGTTCACAACCACAATAAGATTATTTGATAATCAACACTGATGGATGTGGCTGTTTTCAACAGTGAGGTAATTCAGGACAATTCCAATAGACTAATGTGGAAGACAACCATCTACATTCAGAAAGAAGACTATGAGAACTGAATGTGGATCACAACTTAATTTTTTCATCTTTGCTTGTTTTTTTTTTTCTTTCTCACTTTTTCCCCCCCTTTTGCTCTGATTTTTCTTGTGCATCATGATAAAAATGGAAATATGTATTCTTGACCTTTTTTTTTTTTTCCAGATCAACTTTGTTATTATTTTTTCTAGATCTATAAAATCATTTCTTGGAAGTTTTATTTGTATGGCATTGAATATGTAGATTAATTTAGATAGTAGTATCATTTTTATTAAATTTATTAGATTAATCAGATTAGATCTGACTATTTGTTTAGAAATTATTTTGTAATTGTGTTCATATAGTTTCTGAATTTGCCTTGGCAGGTAGACTCCCAAATATTTTATTTTATTTACAGTTACTTTAAATGGAATTTAATTTTCAGCGTCTATTGAGATAATCATATGATTTTTGTTGGTTTGGTTGTTGATAGAGTCAACTATAATAATAATTTTCCTAATATTGAACTAGCCCTGCATTCCTACTATATATTCTATTTATCATAGTGTATTCCTGGAGATGACTTTCTGTAACCTCTTTGCTAATATTTTATTTAAGATATTTGTATCAGTATTCATTAGGGAAATTGGTCTTTCTTTCTCTGTTTTGACCCTGCTTGGTTTAGGTATCAGTACAATGTCTTTGGCATAAAAGGAATTTGATAGGACTCCTTCTTTCTCTACTTTTCAAAATAGTTTGCATAGTATTGGAATTAACTGTTGTTTAACAGTTTGGTAGAATTCACATGCAATCCATCTAGTCCTGGAGATTTTTTCTTAGGGCATTAATAGCCTATTCAAATTCATTTTCTAAAAATGGAACTATCTATGTAACTTATTTCCTCTTCATTTAATCTGAACAATGTATATATCTGCAAATATCCACTCATTTCATTTAGATTAGTACTTGGACCAAATAACTACTAATTTTTGCTCTAATTTCCTCTGTATTGATGGAATGTTGTCCTGGGGTCTTTGGGTTTGTCAAACAGTAAATTACTATAATCACTGACTGTTTTGTCCTGTGAATTTAGCCTATTTCACTGATCAACTACTCTGTTTCTTAGCAAGTACCAAATGGTTTTAATGACTGCTGCTTTATAATATAGTTTTAGATCTGGTACAGTTAGGCCACCTTCATTTGCTTTATTTTTTTCATCAATACTCTTGAAATTCTTTACCTTTTGTTCCTCCATACTAATTTTGTTATTTTTTCTAGATCAATAAAATAGTTTATTGGGAGTTTGATTGGTATAGCATTAAATAAATGGATTAATTTCATTAATATAGTCATCTTTATTATTTTTGCTTGACCTATCCAAGAACACTTAATATTTTCCAGATGTTTAGATCTAATTTTATTTTGTAGTTTTGCTCATATAGTTCTTGACTTTCCCTTGGCAGATACATTCCCAAATATTTTATACTATAGACAGTTAGTTTAAATGAAATTTCTCTTTGTATCTCTTGCCATGGAATTTTGTTAGTGATGTATAAAAATGCTGATAATTTATGGGGATTTATTTTGTATCCTGCAACTTTGCTAAAGTTGTGGATATTTCTAATAATGTTTTAGTTAATTTTCTAGAGTTCTCTAAGTATACCATCATATCATCTGCAAAGAGTGGTAATTTGGTTTCCTCATTACCTATTCTAAGTATTTTAATATTTTTCATCTCTTATTACCAAAGCTACCATTTCTAATACAATGTTGATTAGTAATGGAGATAGTAGGCAATCTTGTTTCACCCCGATCTTATTGGGAATAGTACCAGTTTATTGTCATTACATGTGATGTTAGTGAATACTTTTAAACGGTTGCTACTGACTATTTTAAGGAAAAGTCCATTTATTCCGACCTAGTATTTTTATTACTCTCTAGTATTTTTAATAGGAATTTTAATAATAATGTTGGATTTTACCAAATACTTTTCCTGTATCTACTGAAATAATTATGTTTCTTGTTAATTTGATTATTTGGTTACTTGGTTATATGATCAATTATGCTAATAATTTGCTATTATTTGCTATAACATATATAATATGCTATTATTATTTATGCTGATATTGAACCAATCCTGCATTCCTGGTATAAATCCTACTTGGTCATGGTTTATTATCCTGGAGATGATTTTCTGTAATCTCTTTGCTAATATTTTATTTCAGATTTTTCATCAATATTCATTAGGGAGATATAATTTACTTTCTCTGTTTTCATCCTACCTGGTTTAGGTATCAGTATTGTGTCTATGTAATAAAAGGAATTTGGTAAGAGTCCTTCATTCCTATTTTTTTTCAAATAGTTTATATAGTATTGGAGTTAATTGTTCTTTAAATGTTTGGTAGAATTCACATGTAAATCTATCTAGTCCTGGAGATTTTTTTTTTCTTTAGGGAGTTGATTAATAGCTTGTTCTATTTCTTTTTCTAAAATGGGACTATTTAAGTAATTTATTTCCTCTTCTGTTAATCTAGACAATCTATATTTTTGTAGGTACTCCTTCATTTCACTTAGGTTATCAAATTTATGGCTCTAATTTTCTCTTCATTGGTGGAAAGTTCTCTCTTCATTTTTGAGACGAACAATTTGATTTTCTTCTTTCTTTTTTCTAATCAAATTAACTAAAGGTTTGCCTATTTTGTTGTGTTTTTTTTTTCATAAAACAAACTTTTGGTTTTATTTATTAATTCAATAGTTTTTTTTTACTTTAAATTTTATTAATCTCTCCTTTTATTTTTAGAATTTCAAGCTTGATACTTTTTGGAGGGTTTTTAATTTGTTCTTTCTCTAGCTTTTTTTAGTTGCAAGCCCAATTCATTGATTTTTTTCTTTCTTTATTTTATGCAAGTAAGCATGTAGAGATATTTCCCCTTATTACCTCTTTGGCTGCATTCCACAGATTTTGATGTGTTGTCTCATTATTTTCATTCTCTTGGATGAAATTATTAATTATGTCTATGATTTGCTGTTTCACCCATTCAGTTCTAGGATGAGATTATTTAGTTTCCAATTACTTTTAGTCTATTTTTCTCTTATATTGCATGTGATTTTTCTTGCATCATGATCTGAAAATAAAATGTATTTACTATTTCTGCCATTTCTGCATTTTGAGTTTTTATGCCCTAAGACATGGTCAATTTTTGTATAATTCCATGTTCCACTGGAAAAAAAAGTAAACTTCTTTCTGTCTCCATTTAATTTTCTCCAAAATCATACCTAACATTTTTTACATTTTGTTTACTTTCTTAACTGCTTTCTTATTTATTTTGTGGTTTGATTTATCTAATTCTGAGAGAGCCAGGTTGAGATCCCCCACTAATATACTTTTGCTGTTTCTTCTTGCATCTCTCTTATCTTTTCCTCTAGGAATTTCCATGCTACATCACTTGGTGTATATATGCTTAGTATTAATATTGCTTCATTATACATGGTACTCTTTAGTAAGATATAGGTACCTTGCTTATCTCATTTATTTAGATCTACCTTTGCTTTCATTTGATCTGAGATCAGGATTGCTATCCCTGTGTTTTTTTGTTTGTTTGTTTGTTTTGTTTTGTTTTTCCTCACCTGAAGCATAATATATTCTGGACCAACTCTTTACCTTTATTCTGTATGTATTGGTATGCTTTAAATGTGTTTCTTATAAACAGCATATTGTAGGATTCTGGCTTCTAATCCAGTCTGTTATCCACTTTTGTTGCATGGGGTACTTCATCACATTCACATTCACAGTTAAAATAACTAATTCTGTTTTTCTTGCAATCTTATTTACCCTATATTATGCTTTTTTCTCTTTCCTATCCCCCTTTTCTCCTCCCTAGTACTTTGCTTTTGATGACCATCTCCTCAAACAGTCACCCCTTTTTAAACTCCTCCATTTTTATACCTCCCCTTCTATTAATCTTTCCCTTTCTTTCCCCCCTTTCCCTCTTACTTCTCTATAAGGTGAGACAAATTTCTTTATGTCAATTATGTCTGATATTCTCTCTTAGAACCAAATCTGAAGAGAATAAGATTCACAAAATGTTCATCACCCTCTCTTCTTTCCTTCAGTTATAATAGGTTTCTTTACCTCCTCCTGAATTCAAGGCTGGTGCTCTATCCACTGTGCCACCTAGATGCCCCTGTTAGAATGATTCTTGAAGTCTGTTCAATTCTAATTTTTAGTATATTATTTTCTTCAGTTACCTTTTGTAATTGGCCAATTAATTTTTTTTTGTTCACTGCATTCCTTTTCCATTTTTTCCATTACTTCTTGCAATGATTTCATTCCATTTCCCCCTTTTTCTTCTAACTCTCTTTTAAAATATTTATGCATCCTTCAAAGAAAGCCTTGGGACAAAGGGTCCAGCTCATGTCTATCTTTGGGGCTTCTTCTGGAGTTGCTTTGCCTTTGGGAACATCAGGATTTAAGTTCTGTTCTTCTCTCTCTTCATAAATGCTTTCTATATTGAATGTTCTTTTTTTGTTTTGTTTTTCATTCATTTTTTAAGGCTTGAGATATGTTCAGTGCAAAGGAACTAAAGCTTCCTTAATTTGTCTTGGAGCAGTTCTACTGATTGATTTCAAATGTAGGGTAATGGTACCTAGGTCTGGGATTCTTGTGAGCCTTAGTGGTATACAATTTGTCTTTTACAAAAGGCCAATCTGCCAAACCACCTGCTTCCAACTAGGACAGAGTGGCCCGAGAGGCTCACAGAAGATTCCCTGGTGCATAGAAGCTACATCGCTCTGACTCTCCACTCCAACTTCTTGCCCCAGTCTTCCTATGATGTAGTCTAGGCTTAGCAAACTGCCCCATTGAAACAGACCTGTTCTGAAGTTCTTCCAAGCTATCATCTTTTAGAAATGTGTTGTACTCCAAATATTTGTGGATTCTTTGACTTCAAAACCAGTTTAGAGGCTTAATCTGCTGTTAGTTTGAGAAGTTGGAGGAGAGTTGTGTCTGCTCTCCATTATCTTGACTCCACTTAGTTCCACTTAGTGCATTTCTGTTTAGTTTTGATATCACTTCATTACCTATGGTACACTTTAACAGGATATAGTTTCCTTCCTCATCTCTTTTTAATGTTTTAATACAGCTTGTTATTTTCAAGACATGCATGAATAAATCTCAACATTTACCCTTCTTGTGAAACACAGGAGGTAAAGCATAAAACCTCTACAACCTAGCAGCTCTCAGAACCCAGCCACCCCCACCCCCACCCAGAGTGACTCATCGAGTTGTTAGAGCCTCAGAGTCTCAGAACACAGATGCAGAGGAGTCATTGCTGTTCTGCTATTGCCTTGCTGCTGTGTCCCCCAGTCTGTAGAAGAAGCCCGGTCACACCATCCTGCCCCCCCCCCCAAAGCAGACTGCATTTGTTTTTCTTGTTAATTTGTTTTCTTTGATTCTTCTCTGACAAAAGGAACAAAAAATTTAAAAGGGCTCTAACCATTGATAGCTTCAATATGGATAAGGAGCAGACTTTAAACCCTGAGGAGACTAAAAAACAGACTGTCTCCAGAGGAATCCCAAAAGGGGGATATGATCTGCTCCTCAATACACAAAACAATCATAGAAGAAATCAAAAAGGTTCTCATAAGAGAGCTAGAAGAAAAATGGGAAAAGGAAAGGTAAGCTTGGCAAGAGAGTCTAGATAAGTCATCCCACACATTTAAAGACAGAGTGGGTAAAAAAATCAAATACTTGAAAAACAAAATTAGTGAATTGGAAAAGGTAAACAACTCTAAGGAAAAAAGGATTAGTGAGTTGGAAAAAGAAAATATATTACTCTCTAAAAAATAAAATTGGTGAAATGTAAAAAAATTCGATAGAAGAAAAAAACTCACTTAAAAACTCAATTGGATAATTACAAGAAGATATAAAAAAATGAGTGAAGAAAATACATCACTGAAAATCAGAATCAAACAATAGAAGAGAATGACTCAAGGAGACATGAAGAATCAGTCAAGCAAAACCAAAAAAAAAAAAAAATGAAACAATGGAAAAAAATGTCAAGTATCTTCTTGGGAAGACAACAGACCTGGAAAATAGAGAGACAATATGAGAATAATTGGACTCCCTTAAAAATACGATGAAAAAAAGAGCCTGGACACTATTTTCCAGGAAATTTTCAAAGAGAACTGCCCAAATGTTTTAGAAAGAGAGGGAAAAATAGACATTGAAAAAAAATTAATCAATCACCTGCTGAAAGGGACCCTAAAATCAAAATGCCAAGACATATAGTGGCCAAGTTCAAGAATCTTAAGACGAAGGAAAAAAATATTTCAAGATACTAGAAAAAATCAATTCAAATAAGGAGGAGCCACAATAAGGATTACCCAGGATCTACCAGCATCCACATTAAAGGATATGATATTCTGAAAGGCTAAAGAACTTGGTATGCAGCCGAGAATAACTTACCCAGCAAAAATGAGCATCTTTTTACAGGGAAGGAGATGGAGATTCAACGAAATAAAAGAATTGCATCTATTCTTGATGAAGAAAAACAGATCTAAACAAAAAGTTTGATCTCCAAATACAGAAATCAAGAGATTTCTAAAATGGTAAAAAAGAATCTTGAGAACTATATTTCTGCCATAAACATATATAAAGAACATATGTATAATTTGTTCTAGAATCTAGAGGTGGAAAGGAAATTGTACCAGAAAAAAGAGTAAAGTGGTGGTAAAGTGGAGGAGATAAACATTTTGTTTATCATATTCTCATTAGATTTGGCTTAAAGAGAAAAATATAGACATATGCGATTTATGGTGAAACTCCTTACACTTCATTGAAAAGTGGGAGGGGGAAAATGAAAAGGGAAGGAGTAAGCTAAGCAGAAGGGAATAAAAAATTGTGAGGAAAAGGGGGAAAAATGGAGGAGGAATTCTAAAGTAAGGGAGGGATATTAAAAAGGGAGGGCTGTGAGAAGCAAGTGGTGCTCACAAGTTTAATGCTGGGGAGGGGGTAAGGGGGAAGGAAAGGAGAAAAGCATAAGCTGGGATTAACATAATGTCAAGCAATATAGAATTAGACATTTTAACCATAAAGAGGAAGAAGTTAGCAGACTGGATTACAAGCCAGAATCCTACAATATGTTGTTTACAGGAAACACACCTGAAACAGGGTGATATATACAGAATAAAGGTAAAAGATTGGAACAGAATCCACTATGCTTCAAGTAAAGCCAAAAAAGCAGGGGTAGCCATCCTCATCTCAGATCAAGCAAAAGAAAAAAGTTGATTTAATTAAAATAGATAAGGAAGGGCACTATATCTTGCTAAAGAGTAGCACAAATAATGAAGCTGTGTCAATATTAAACAATTTGTTACTTCCCTTCTAATCTAGTTTGCATTAGTTTTGTTTTACAAGCTTTTTAATTTTGTGTAATCAAAATCTTCTATTTTGTGATCAATAATGATCTCTAGTTCTCCTTTGGTCATAAATTCTTTCCTCCTCTCTTATGATTACAAGGTGAGAACTCAGGTTGTCTGGGCAATTACAAGGTGAGAATTCAGGATGATTGGACAGTTCTCTGGCTCAGACCCTTGGTTCAGGCCTTTAAAGGGAGTTTACACCTTAGGAATTCTAAGAGGAGCAAGTTCATTGGTGGAAGTATTTCCCCACACCCCACTGAGTTCTCACATGCCTATTCTCTGGGAGATCTGGAAAATGTTTTCCTCTGTGCGCAGGTTTCTTGGGAGCTCTGAATCTCCTCCAGCTCTTGTCCTTCCCCAAATCAGACTGGTCTCCTTTCAGACTGTCTGGCATCACAACTCTATCCCAGAGTAGATTAAATGTTGATAACTGGAAGCTAGTGGGACTTGAAATGAAAGAATTTCCCACAAACAAATGGGCCTCATTCAATTTCTGCAGAAGTATTTTATATCTACAATGTAGTTCAATTAGCCTTAAGCTACCAAGCAAGTTGTAGGAGAAAGAAGAATAGGCATGTGAGAACTCAATGGGGTGTGGAGAAATACTTCCACCAATGAACTTACTCCTCTCTCCTTGTAATTGTCTGGACAACCTGAGTTCTCACCTTGTCACTGTCCAGACAACCTGAGTTCTCACCTTGTAATCCTAACACTCCTCCATAGGTCTGAGAGATAGGCTATCCTCTGTTCCTCTAAACTATTTATGATATCATTTTTATGCCTAAATAATGGACCCATTTTGATCATATTTTGGTATATAGTGTTAAGTGTGGATCCATATCTAATTTCTGCCATACTAATTTCCAGTTTTCCCAACAGTTTTTTTTAAATGAATTCTTATCCCAAAAGTTGGTATCTTTGGGTTTGTCAAACACTAGATTGCTGTAGTTGTACCCTATTTTGTCCAGTGTACCTAATCTCTTCCACTGATCGACTAGTCTATTTCTTAGCCAATACCAAATGGTTTTGGTGACTGCTGCTTTAGAATATAACTTTAGATTAAGTACAGCTAGACGATGTTCGTCTGACTTTTTTTCATTAATTCCCTTGAAATTCTCGACCTTTTGTTCTTCCATATGAATTTTGTTGTTATTTTTTCTAGGTCATTAAAATGGTTTCTTGGGAGTCTGATTGGTATAGCACTAAATAAATAGATTGGTTTGGGGGTATTCTCATCTTTATTATATTTGCTCGGCCTATATTATGTTATATATTAATTATATAATATTTATAATTTATATATATTATATATATATATATATATTATTATATAATAATTATAAATAATAATTAATGTCTTTCCAATTATTTGAATCTGACTTTATTTTTGTGGCAAGTGTTTTGTAATTTTGCTCATATAATTCCTGACTTTTCTTTGGTTGATGTATTCCTAAATATTTTCTACTCTCGACATTTGTTTTCAATGGAATTTCTCTTTGTATCTCTTGCTGTTGCATTTTGTTGGTGGTATATAAAAATGCTGAGGATTTATGTGGATTTATTGTGTATCCAGAAACTTTGCTTAAAGTTGTGAATTATTTCTAATAACTTTTTATTAGAATCTCTGGGGTTCTCTAAGTATACCATCATATCATCTGCAAAGAGTGACAGTTTGATTTCCTCATTTCCTACACCTATTTCTTTAATCTCTTTCTCAACTCTTATTGCTGAGGATACCATTTCTAATACAATATTGAATAGTAATGCTGATAGTGGGCAAACTTGTTTCACTCCTGATCTGACTGGGAAAGGTTTAAATTTATCTCCATTACATATCATGTTTACTGATGGTGTTAAATATATGCTCCTGACTATTTTAAAGAATAGTCAATTTATTCCTATACTCT
Organism: Sminthopsis crassicaudata; assembly: GCF_048593235.1. NCBI lineage: Eukaryota > Metazoa > Chordata > Mammalia > Dasyuromorphia > Dasyuridae > Sminthopsis > Sminthopsis crassicaudata. The sequence goes on from NC_133621.1 coordinate 234,336,960, forward strand.
CGAGTGTTTTTAGTAGGAATAGATGTTGTATTTTATCAAATGCTTTTTCTGCATCTCTTGAGATGATCATATGGTTTGTGTTAATTTGATTATTAATATGGTCAATTATACTAATACTTTTCTTAATATTGAACTAGCACTGAGTTCCTAGTATAAATCCTACTTGATCATTATCCTGGGGATGATTTTCTGAAGTTTTTTTGCTAATATCTTATTTAAGATTTTAGCATCAATATTCATTAAGGAGATTGGTCTATAATTTTCTTTCTCAGTTTTCAACTTACCTGGTTTGGGTATCAGTACCATGTCTGTGTCATAAAACGAGTTTGGTAGGACTCCTTCATCCTTTATTTTTTCAAATAGTTTATATAACATTGGGGCTAATTGTTCTTTAAATGTTTGGTAGAATTCACATGTAAATCCATCTTGTCCTGGAGATTTTTTCCTGGAGTGTTGATTAATAGCTTGTTTTATTTCTTCTTCTGAAATGGGTCTATATAAGCAGTTTTCCTCTTTCTCTGTTAATCTAGGAAGCCTATATTTTTGGAGGTAGTCATCCATTTCACTTAAGTTATCAAATTTAAAGTTGGGCAAAGTAATTCCTTATTATTGGTCTAATTTCCTCTTCATTGCTGGAAAGATGCCCCTTTTCACTTTAAAGACCAAGAATTTGATTTTCCTTTTTCCTTTTTCTGATCAGATCTACCAAAGGTTTATCTATTTTATTGTCTTTTTCATAAAACCAAATCTTAGTTTTATTTATTAGTTCAATGTTTTTTTTTTACTTTCAGTATTATTGATTTCTCCTTTTAATTTTAGAATTTCAAGTTTAGTTTTTGGTTGGGGGGTTTTAATTTGGTCTATTTCTAGCTTTTTAAGTCACAGGCCCAATTCATTGATCTTCTCTTTCTCTATTTTATGCAAGTAAGCCTCTAAAGATATAAAATTTCTCCTTATTACCACTTTAGCTGCATCCCACAAATTTTGGTATGATGCCTTATCATTGTCATTATCTTGGGTGAAATTATTAATTGTTTCTATAATTTTCTGTTTCACCCAGTCATTTTTTAAGATGAGATTATTTAGATTCCAATTACTTTTTGGCCTATTTTCCCCCTACTTATTGTTGAATGTAGTTTTTATTACATTGTGATCTGAGAAGAAAGCATTTAGTATTTCTACCTTCCTGCATTTAATTTTGAGATCTTTATGTCACAATATATGGTCAATGTTTCTATAGGTTCCATGAACTGCTGAAAAGAAAGTATATTCCTTTCTATCACCATTCATTTTTCTCCAAACATCTATCATGCCTAGTTTTTCTAATGTTCTATTTACCTCTCTAATTTCTGTCTTATTTTTTTTGTGGTTGATTTATCTAATTCTGAGAGTCCAAGGTTGAGATCTCCCCCTGTTATAGTTTTGATGTCTATTTCTTCTTGCAACTCTCTTAACTTCTCCTTTAGGAAGTTAGATGCTATACCACTTGGTGCATATATGTTTAGAATTGAAATAGATTCATTGTCTATGCTACTTTTTAACAAGATATAGTTTCCTTCCTTATCTCTTTTGATTAGATCAATCTCTGCTTTTGCTTAGTCTTAGATAAGGATGGCTACCCCTGCTTTTTTGGCTTCACCTGGAGCATAATAGATTATGCTCCAGCCTTTTACCTTTACTCTGTATGTATCTTCCTGTTTTAAAGGTGTTTCTTGTAAACACCATATTGTAGGGTTCTGACTTTTGATCCAGTCTACTATCAGCCTCTCCTTAATGAGAGAGTTCATCCCATTTACATTTACAGTTAAAATTACTAATTCTATATTTCCTGCCATCATATTATCCCCTGATTATGCTTTTTTCCCCTTGTCACCCCTGAACCCCTTCCCCAGTATTGAATTTATGGACTCCACTTGTGACACACAGCCTTCTCTTTTTAGTATCCCTCCCCCCTCCTTTTAAGCCCCTTTCTTGTCCCCTTCTCTTATTCCTCTTTTCCTTTTCCCTTTTCCTTTCCTCCCTTTTAATGAGGTGAGAGAGAATTCTGTGAAAAAACAAATATGTCAGTTATTTATTCTTTAAACCTATTCTGATGAGAGTAAGATTCACACAATGTTTCTGCACCTCTCTAAATTCCCTCAGATGTGGTAGATTTTCTATGCCTCTTCCTGGGATGCAGTTTCCCTCTTTTTATCTCTCCTTTCCCATTTTCTGATACTACCCCCTTCCCTTTACTAATTCCCTTTTTTAATGTTATATCAGTAAAATCAAATTATCCATGTGGACTTTCTGTATATCCACAACAGACAAAAGTTCTCAAGAGTTCTTTTTACCTTTTTATACTTCTCTTGAGTCTTGTGGATGAAGATCAAATTTTTTTTTTTTAAATCTGTTTTTTTTTTTTCTTAGAAACAAATGGAATTCCTCTGTTTCATTAAATGTCCATCTTCTTCCATGGACGAAAATGCTAAACTTAGCTGGGTAGTTTATTCTTGGCTGCATTCTAAGTTCTTTTGCCTTTTGGAATATCAGGTTCCAGGCCCTTCAATCATCTAATGTGGAGGCAGCTAGATCTTGAGTGACCCTTATTGTGGCACCTTGATATTTGAATTATTTTTTCCTAGCTGCTTGCAATATTTTTCCTTAGTCTAAGTAGTTCTGCAGTTTAGCCGCAATGTTACGTGGAATTCTTTTTTTTAGGGTCTTTTTCAGCAGGTGTTTGATGAATTCATTCAACACCCATTTTTCCTTCTATTTCTATTATCTCTGGACAGTTCTCTTTGATGATTTCCTGTAAAATAGAATCTAGACTCTTTTTTTTCATCATAACTTTCAGGAAGTCCAATGATCCTCAGATTATCTCTCCTAGATCTATGTTCCAGGTCCAGATTTTCCCAGTAAATATTTTACGTTATTCTCCAGCTTTTCACTTTTTTTTTTGTTTGTTTGTTTGACTGATTCTTGGTTTCTGAATGAATCATTCATTTCTGTTTGTTCAGTCCTGATTTTTAATGAGATATTTCCTTCATTCACATTTTTTAGTTCTTTTTGTATATGTCCAATTGAGTTTTTAAATGAATTACTTTGCTCTGTTGAATTTTTTTTTCCATTTCACTAATTTTTTTTTAGTGAGTTATTTTCTTTTTCCAATTCACAAATCCTACTTTCTTGGGAATTTTTTATCTTTTCCAATTCAGAAATCCTACTTTCCTGTGATTTTTTAACATTTTCTAATTCACAAATTTTGTTTCCGTGCACCTCCTGTGAATTATTATTTTTTTTTTCCAACTCAAATTTCAGGATGCTGTTATTTTCTATCATAGCTTCTCTTTCCTTTCCCCATTTTTCTTCAAACTCATTTAACTTTTTAATAGTCTTTTCTAGGAGAGAGTTATATGATGGGGGAGCAGTTATCATTCCTCTTTAGGATGTTATCTGGAGACTGTCTGCTGTTAGCCTCCTCATGTTGGATACCAGCTCTTTCTTTGTATAGAAGGTGTCAATCATTCTCTTCAGTTTCTTACTCATTGTTAAAACTCGATGGAGTTCTGTCCTTTGGCCAGGAAATTTACCAGCCTCCTCCCAGATTGGGGATAGGGTGCGGCAATCCTGCGCCCAGGCTAAGAGAGAGCTCTGGGAGAGAGTTCCCCTCCCCCCCGGAAATGACTCACAGGTGGTTAGCAAGGCTGGGTTGCAAGGAATGCCCAGTGAAGGACCTAACGACTGCCCTGAGGCTAGAGGCTGAACAATGAAAGCATCAAAACCCACCACAGCCCCCTGTGGGGCCTTTGATATTAGCAGCTGATGGGTGAAGAGCCCCTGTGCTCGAACTGCAAGTTTCTGCCCCGGAAGCACAGTCACTGCTGGGGGAGTTCCAGTGCCTCAGGCTGAGACCCACACAATGTGGATGAGAGGCTGCCCTTGGCTGTGTTCCCCGCTGTTCATGTTCTTAATTGCCCCAAGCAAAAGTGCCGGACAGCAGAAGGCAGCTGCACAGCCGTGCCGGGATCTGTGTTATGTCACTTTGAGATTGAGGTAGTTATGGGATCTGGAGTTCTTTTTTTTTTTTTTAAAGTGGCTTTGACTTCTCTTCTTATCTGCTGTTTTAGAAGCAGAGTAGACCTATCAGCCTATGCCAGATTCCTCTATCTCAATAGCTTCTCTGATCCCAGAGTTACCTCCAGCCAATTTAGCACTATGTGCTAGCCCCTAGTCCAACCCTGTCTGTGCCGGTCTTTTTTTTCCTCCCCTGTGAACCGACCTTTTCTGATGAAATTCCAGATTCTCTTTGGCTGGTATGTTGTGCTTCTAATCCTTGTGGTTTTTATCAGTCCAGTCTTATTTTTGAGGCTGATTTAACTAATTTGTATTGAGGGTAGAAGGGAGCTTACAAATTCACGTGTATCTTCTCTGCCATCTTGTCTCCGCCCCCTTGATTCTGATTTTCAATGATGTATTTTCTTCACTCACTTTTTTTATATCTTTTTGTAATTCTTCAATTGAGTTTTTAAGTGAGTTTTTTTCTTCTATGGAATTTTTTTTTCCATTTCATCAATTTTATTTTTTAGAGAGCTGTTTTCTTTTTCCAACTCACTAATTTTATTTCTCAATGATTTGATTTCTTTATCCACTCTGTAATGTCCTGTTGTCTCCAGAAACTGCCGATTGCTCTCTGGGAGGAGATTTGCTGTCTCAACTGCCTCAAACTCTGACCTAGAGTAGACTCTCCTCTCCCTTGCTCAATGTCACTTCTTTTATCCTCCCAGAGAATGGGCATAAAATAACTCAGGGGCTTCTGGGAAAAAATACTTCAACCAATGAACTTGCTCCTCCTAAGCTTGCAAGATCCTCCCCAGAAGCTCAAAGGGATAAAACTCCCCCCAAAGGTCGGAACTAGAGAATTATTAATACATAGTAAGAACCTAATATCTCATTATCTCATTAGCATGTAGTAAGAACCTAACACACTCTGTCTTTAAATGTGTGGGATGATTTCTCCAGACTCTCTTGCCAAGCTTCCCTTTCCTTTTCCCATTTCTCTTCTACCTCTCTTGTGAGAGCCTTTTTTGATTTCCTCTATGAGAGTTTTGTGTATCGAGGAGTAGATCATATCCCCCTTAGGGCATTCCTCTGGAGGCAGTCTGCTTGTAGTCTCCTCAGGGTTTGATGTCTGCTCTCTATTCATACAGAAGCTGTCAATGGTTAGAACCCTTTTAAATTTTTTGTTCATTTGTTAGAGCAGAATCAAAGAGAAGAAACTGACAAGAGAAACAATTGGTCTGTTTCTGGGGGGGGGGGGAGGCAAGGAAGTGGGATGGATAGTATTACCAGACTTCCTCTACAGACTATGGGGGACAGCAATGAAGCACTAACAGGACAGTGATGGCTGTGCTGAGTCTGTGCTCTGAGGCTTTGAGGCTCTAAGAACACGCTGAGTCACTCCAGTGGGGGTGGCAGTAGTCAGGTCCCGAGAAACACTAGCTTTTCTGGGTTTTATTCTTTACCTCTGGTATTTACAGTTTCTCTGCTGATCTTAGCTTGCTGCCAAGACAGAATATCCACACTGGGTTAACAGTTATTCCACTAAAACAGCAGAGATCACACCCCTCCCCTCATCCGGTCTGAGCAGTGTGAGCTGCCTGCATCGCTCTCACTACTTGCCCTCAGCCTGTGCCCAGTCTGTTTGTCCCTTCCCCTAAAGAGAAATAGACTTTTCTGGTGAATTTCAAGGATGGCTTCTGTTGGTAATTATTTGTTGGGTTTTTTCTAGTCAAGCATTTATTCTGAGCCTTGTCATGAAGTAAATTTTGAGAGAAAACATGGAACTCAAGCATCTGTGTGCTTCCTCTCCACCATCTTGGCCGGAAACTTGAAATTCTAAAAATAAAAGGAGAGATTAATAAAATTGAATGTAAAAAAAAAAAAAAAAACTATTGAATTAATTAATAAAACTAAGAGTTGGTTCTATGAAAAAAATAACAAAATAAACAAACCCTTAGTAAATCTGATTAAAAAAAGGAAAGAGGAAAAGCAAATTGTTAGTCTTAAAAATGAAAAGGGAGAACTCACCACTAATAAAGAGAAAATTAGAACAATAAATAGGAGTTACTTTGCCCAACTTTATGCCAATAAATTCAATAACTTAAAGGAAAATGAAGAATACCTTCAAAAATATAGCTTGCCCAGATTAACAGAGGAAGAATAGTCTAAATAATCCCATTTCAGAAAAAGAAATAGAACAAGCAATAACCAACTCCTTAAGAAAAAATCCCCAGGACTAGATGAATTTACATGTGAATTCTACCAAACATTTTAAAAAATTAACTCAAATGCTATATAAACTATTTGAAAAAAATAGGGATTGAAGGAGTCTTAGCAAATTCCTTTTATGATACAAACATGGTACTGCTACTTAAACCAGGTAGGTTGAAAAAAGAGAAAGAAAATTGTAAACCAATCTCCTTAATGAATATTGATGCTAAAATCTTAAATAAAATATTAGCAAAAAGACTACAGAAAATCATTCCCAGGATAATACACTATGACCAAGTGGGATTTATACCAGGAATGCAGGGCTGGTTCAATATTAGGAAAACTATTAGCATAATCAACTATATCAATAATCAAATTAACAAAAAACATATGATCATCTCAATAGATGCAGAAAAAGCATTTGATAAAATCCAACATCCATTCCTATTAAAAACACTTGAGAGTATAGGAATAAATGCACTTTTCCTTAAAATAATCAGTAGAATCTAGTTAAAGCCATTAGTAAGCATCATATGTAATGGGGAGAAATTTCAACCATTCCCAATAAGATCAGGAGTGAAACAAGGTTGCCCACTATCACCATTACTATTCAATATTGTATTAGAAACGCTAGCCTTGGCAATAAGAGTTGAGAAAGAGATTAAAGGAATTAGAGTAGGTAATGAGGAAACCAAACTATTACTCTTTGCAAATGATATGATGTTATACTTAGAGAACCCCAAAGATTCTGCTAAAAAGCCATTAGAAATAATTCATAACTTTAGCAAAGTTGCAGGACACGAAATAAATCCACATAAATCCTTAGCATTTTTTATACATTATCAACAAAATCCAACCAAGTGATACAAAGAGAAATTCCATTCAAAATAACTTCAATAGTATAAAATATTTGGGAATCTATCTACCAAAGAAATTATGTGAGCAAAATTACAAAACACTTGCCACAAAAATAAAGTCATATTTCAATAATTGGAAAAATATTAAGTGCTCTTGGATAAGCCGAGCAAATATAATAAATATGACAATACTCCCTAAACTAACCTATTTATTTAGTGCTACACCAATCAGACTCCCAAAAAACTATTTTAATGACTTAGAAAATATAACAACAAAATTTATATGGAAGAACAAAAGATTGAGAATTTCAAAGGAATTAATGAAACAAAATCAAATGAAAGTGGCCTAGCTGTACCTCATCTAAAACTACATTATAAAGTAACAGTCACTAAAACCATTTGGTATTGGCTTAAAAAAAAGGCTAGTTGATCAGTGGAATAGATTAGGTTCACAGAACAAAATAGTGAATAACTATAGCAATCTAGGGTTTGACAAACTCAAAGATCCCAACTTTAGGGATAAGAATTCATTATTTGACAAAAACTGCTGGGAAAACTAAAAATTAGTACAGGAGAAATTAGGAATGGACCCACACTTAATACCACATACCAAGATAATATCACAATGGTTTCATGATTTAGGCATAAAAAATGAGATAATAATTTAGAGAAACGTAGGATAGTTCACCTCTCAGCCCTGTGGAGGAGGAAGGAATTTCTAACCAAAGGAGAATTAGAGATCATTATTGATCACAAAATAAAAGATTTTGATTACATCAAACTAAAAAGTTTCTATACAAACAATACTAATGCAAACAAGATTAGAAGGAAAGTAACAAATTGGGAAAACATTTTTACAGTTAAAGGTTCTGATAAAGGCCTCATCTCCAAAATATACAGAGCATTGACTTTAATTTATAAGAAATCAAGCTATTCTCCAATTGATAAATGGTCAAAGGATATGAACAGACAATTTTCAGATGATGAAATTGAAACTATTTTCACTCATATGAAAGAGTGTTCCCAATCACTATTGATCAGAGAAATGTAAATTAAGACAACTCTGAGATACCACTACACACCTGTCAGATTGGCTAAGATGACAGGAACAAAGAATGATGAATGTTGGAGGGAATGTGGGAAAACTGGGACATTGATGCATTGTTGGTGGACTTGTGAAAGAATCGAACCATTCTGGAGAGCAATTTGGAATTATATCCAAAAAGTTCTCAAACTTTATCTTTGATCCAGCAGTGCTACTACTGGGCTTATATCCCAAAGAAATAATAAAGAAGGGAATGGGACCTTTATGTGCCAAAATGTTTGTGGCAGCTCTTTTTGTAGTGGCTAGAAACAGGAAAATGAATGGCTACCCATCAATTGGAGAATGGTTGGATAAATTGTGGTATATGAATGTAATGGAATATTATTGTTCTGTAAGAAATGGCCAGCACGATGAATACAGAGAGGCTTGTAGAGACTTACATGAACTGATGAAATGAGCAGAACCAGGAGATCATTTTACACTTCAACAATACTGTATGAGGATGTATTCTGACGGAAGTTGATATCTTCAAGAAAGAGAAGATCTAATTCAGATCCAATTGATCAATGATGGATACAATCAGCTACACCCAGAGAAGGAACACTGGAAAATGAGTGTAAACTGTTTGCAGTTTTATTTTTCTTCCCAGGTTATTTTTACCTTCTGAATCCAATTTTTCCTGTTCAACAAAAATTTCAATTCTGCACACATATATTGTATCTATGATATATTATAACATATTTAACATGTATGGGAATGCCTGCCATCTAGGGGAGGGGATGGAAGGAAGGAGGGGAAAATTTGGAACAGAAGGGAGGGCATGGGATAATGTTGTAAAAAATTACCCATGCATATGTACTGTCAAAAACTGTTATAATTATAAAATTAATAAAAAAGAAATAAAAAATGAAATTTATGTTTGCTTTGTATACTATTATAAAACCATTACTTAGTATTAGAGTCATATGTGGAATTCTTCACAGGAAAAAGTTTACTTTTCCTCAAAGGATTTTCCAAAATGTACTCTATTTTGCAGTACTTTCCAGTGGAGGAGGAGTGGGGAATGTATGACTGTAAAAAACTTCCAGAATATATAATTTGTAACTTCTCTTTTTCCTAAATGCAGAAGAAAAAAATATGAAGTTTTGATTAAGCTCAAATTTTAATATTTTGTTAATTACCATGGGACAATATGTTGTATTGTAATTTTTTTAGTTAGTCAATAAACATTCATTAAATGTATGTAATGTGCAAAACACTTTGTTATGTACTAGGAATAAAATTATGAAGGAAAACAAAGACATCTCTTGACCTCAAGGAACTTACAATCTAATATAGAAAAGAAAACTCAATATTGGGGCATGAGGAAAATATTAAGAAATTCTGAGAGAATGTGTCTAAAACATAAACATGTGTTTTCTCATTAATGAAATTTGGGTGCTTTCTTATTAACCCTGTAGTATATGATTTTAAAATTAATTTTAATTACAAAAGTTTTCATCCATAATGTTTGTCCATGAAATTTTATATGTGGGAAGTAATAGAGGAATGCACATAAGCTCCTTGATGTGAAGGATTTTTCCCTTTGGTCACTGCAACCTAAATGCTTGTCACACTTCATCAGATATAACAGGAATTTAATAAATACTTTTTGATTGAATAATGGATTTTTTATCATCCTTATATATCACATTTTATTTATTTGTGGCACAGATGAAGAAACTGAGACTCACTGAGGGAGGTAAAGTGAGCTGCTCCAAGTTACACAACTAGCTAATAGTTGATCCAGAAATAGATCTTTATGTCTTTACTAATTCTGACTCAACATACTGCTTCTCATTTATTATATTATTTTCTAATTAAAATGAGGAATATACAATAGCACCATTTAACATTAGGGGGATATTGATGTGAGATTGAAATAGCTCAGATTCTTCACAGGACTCCCACAATTACTCAGTGTTTCCTCAGTGTTTTTAGAACTTTCTAAAAGATTAATTTCTTCAACATCTGTGCATAATATATTTTGGATACCCTTCTTCCCTCACTGAAATGTTTTCTTTGATTTTTTCCTCGTTACCTATATAAGCAATCACAGACCAGTGGTGTATGATATGCACTTGTCCCAATGAAAATAATTATTTTTCCCTTCCCCACTCTATTACCTTATGCTATTTATGAGTATAACTTCCTTTGGCTAAGTCAAACTCCATTACATGAAAAGGTCAATGTTGGTTGATCAGAATATAATTGAAAGAAATTATCCAGGGAACAGAAATTGAGGAATCCCATTGTGGTCTTATTTTCATAGCAATAGAAGAGAATAGTCCTTTAAATATATAGCTTAGAACCCCATTCTTCCACTTCTTTACAAACATCATAAAATATTCAAGTGAACTTTGCAAATAAAGTCAGACATTTTATGTATTGATTGATTTTGATGAATTGCCCCCCTTCGTTTTTATTTTTATTTTAAAAGATACTTCTGGCAGGGCAAAAGAGCATATTAGAGAAAGAGCTCACAAAAAGGTATCAACTATTTAAAAACAAAGCAAAGCAAAACAAAACAAAAACTACACAGTTTGGAAAAGGAAAGTTTTAAGTAATAATACCATTCCTTAAATTGTTCTGATGATATATCTTAATATATACGAAAACTTTCGAATTGATTTTCTAATGGGGAGCTGTAGCATTCCTAAAGGCTACTCTATTTGCCCACCCATCAGTGGCCACAATTAGGCCAGCTCATATTGAAGTCAACCAGATCAACCAGATCTGCAACCCAGATCACACGGAAACAGTCCAACTACGAGGTGCAACAATTCTTTCTTTATTGAGTTATCCTCTCAGTGGGGATAGCAGGAAGCAGGAGCACAAGAGTACAGTAGATCAAGATAGGGAGTTCATACGCAGGAGGCATATTTGCCGGCAATGAGGTGGCAAAACGTGTTTTACAAAGCTCCCTTGTCACGGTTGCCACAACCCCTGAATGTGCTCATGGATTTCTCCACTTACCTGCTAGTTCTCTGCATCACCTTTATGGCCCCACCTGTGCTCCGGTTTAAAGAGTAAACACACTAAGGGTATTTTCCCTGTTAGATGAAAAGCTCCTTTTACTGCTTCAAGGGCAACTTCTCCCAACATTTCAATATGGTTTGGTAATACTTTCTGTGATCTTTTCATGTACACATATTCCAAAATCTTACTACTTTCATGTAATACAATGAAAGGACTTTTTTGGTCTACTAAAGAGACCTCTATGGGACACATGGGATCCCATCTCAGTGGTGTTCCAGATTTAGAAGCAAAAGCTATTTTATAATTATATGATTTTATAAATTATGTCCATTTCACAGAGGAGGTCCATTTATTAAAGGAGTTTAGATCAGACTCTCCTTTCAAGATATCATATAAGGATTGCATTAAAGAAACCAGAATAGGAACACGAGCTCTTAACCATTCAATTTGTCCAACTAGTTTCTGAAATAGGTTCAGCATATTCACCTTGTGTAACTGTAAGTTAGGTATCTAATTAGTAACTAAAGAAGTCCTCATGTGGAGCCTCAGGTAAATGATAGGATAGTTACATCTTGGATCATTTCTGGGGCTACCACTAGTCCATGTTGAGTGAGAATGCTTATGGTCTCTTTAAGCAGGGCAGAGAAAGATCTTTTCCACTGCTTGTTGATAACAGTACATCATCCATATAATGCATGAAGCCATGCCTTCCTAATGGGTTCTAGCACTTATGCAATGTATACCTGACACAAGATGGGGCTACAATACATGTCTTGGGGGAGAACTTTCCATTGAAGGCCCTGCATTGTTTATAGAAGGAATGGCAAAAGCAAATATTTTCTTATCTTCTGGGGCCAGAGGGATGGAGAAGAAACAGTCTTGTATATCTATTATTATAACTGGCCAGCCAGTGAGAACTAGATTAAGAGAGGGCATGGCAGGCTGTAGAGCTCCCATAGGTTCAATAGTAATATTAATAGCCCTAAGGTCTACTACCATTCTGAATTTTCCAGATTTTTTCTTTATTATAAATACAGGGCTATTCCATGGCTGGATGTTGGTTCTATATGTCCAATCTTCAACTGTTGTTGCACAATTTCACATAAGGCTTGGGCTTTGTCCACTAGGAAGGGCCATTAAGGTATCCAAACCAGGGTATTACATTTCCATATTTATGATGTGGGCATGATATGAAAAGTGGTTCGCAAACACCCAATGACACCAGTTAAAAATCCTGTGGATGCGGTATACAATCTGAGGCCTCATAAGCCTTCAATATGTAGATTGTACCTCAGAATTGTTACCACCAGGGGTCACAATATCCACAGTTTTTCTGGAAATTGTCAGGCAGGTCTTCTGCTGTAACCTCTAGAAATAGCGGATACAAGGGCACCATTTGAAAGGCACTGGAGTTGTCATTCTCACATTTCTTTATCATCTCTTACAGGCCAGCCTCCCCTTCTAAAGGAAGCATGGCCTTCTTAGTTAGTATTAGCATTCTCCCATGCCAATTTCTGTATATGGAGGCTGGAGGCTTCCCTTTTACCCATGGACCTCTCACCGGCCACCTTATAGGCAGGTCACAAAATCAGGAAAAAGTTCATCTGAGCTCTGTTTAATTTTAGTCATTGAGAGCTTCTGATTTCCAGAAGTCTGAATTTTGCTAAATGTTTGTTGGGCACATTGGGACACGGCTGCATTTATTCTTTTATGCTTTCTAGCTTTCTAGCTTTCTGTATCATTTGTCCTAAACTTGTCTGGAAATTTCCAAAGTCTTCACAAGGAGGTGCAGAGGGAGCATTTGGGGATCATACCTTCTCAGGAAAGGCAGGTAATAGGGAGAAAGCCATACCTCAGAGATGGAGGTGACCTTCCCTCTGTTCCCTTTTTCCTCCCTTGTCTTATCACCATCCTTTTCCTAAAGATCATATGTCCCTCTTTTTACTTCCTCATCACTAATTTTATCCCTGCCTCCTCCTGTTCCATCATATCTACTTCCTGCTTCTTTCCCACTACCTCTTCCTTTTCCATCACATCCAACACCTTTGTCTTCTTGTTTACTTCCGAATTCTTTGCCACAGCTAACTTCTATCAGCTCCATTTTGGGGGAGCAGCTAGTCCCAATGAGTGCTAGTTTACAACCCTCAGTTGTTTTATGACTCTTCTTTTGCACTTCATAATCTACTTTTAATGTATTGCAGCTTGCACCTCTTAAAGTGCTTCTGATAAATGATAAAGTGCATTCTGATAAATGAGATGATGCCTTTCTGGGATAGCTCCCCCCATTTCCTTATCATAGGAAGCCATCTGATTACCTACTACCTCCCACTTTTTAAAATCAATTTCCAATCCTGCTTGTTTTACTATTCTATAAACGTCTTTCCATAGCACCTCCTGATCTGGGACCCTCTCTATAGTTTTTCCCCATAGCGAATCTTCCACTCAGTACAGCAGAGTTCTGACTCCCTTCTCACCTGTAAATCTGCTACATGGTGAGGTCCTAGTCACATAGTCCCTGTTCAGTCACCACTTGTAGCGTTCCTTAAGGCTATTCTATCTGCCCACCTATTGGTGGCCACAATTAGGCCAGCTCACCTGCCTTCAGGCTCCAACCTGGATCACACAGAAATAGACCTACCAGGAGGTGCAACCATTCTGTCTTTATTCAGTCATCCTTTTAGTGGGGGATAGCAGGAAGCTGGACTGCAAGAGCACAAGAGCCCAAGAGCACAAGAGCACAAGAGTACAGTAGCTCAAGAGAGCAAGTTCTGCTTAAGGCTGTCTATTTATGATGCCTTTCCTTCTGTTTAGCCCATGCCCAGCCTGCTCAGAACTGCATAGGTGAAGCTCCAGATGGGAGGCTTCTGGAGTTAGTCCTGTGTCACAGGAGGAGATCTTGCAAGAGGACACACCCTTTGACATCTCAAGAAACTTATAGCAATTCAACTCCTTCGGGACACAACCTCCTGCCTCTGAGACCAAGCCCCTTTTTTTTACCTCCTGGGCTCACCCTACTAGCTGATGTGGTGTACAGGCTCCTTGGCACATCTCAAAGAGAGAGCAGTGCTTCATTGCCCCTAAGAGCAATACATTTTTGGAGAGGCAATCACAATTGCCTCCAATACAGGATGAAATAGGGTATAGATGAGATAGCAGTTAGTGGCTTTAATTTCATAGGTACAATTTAGTGCACTGCTTTCAAGCAAATGAATCTCTGCCAGATGTATGTTGACTTAAAAACTCAAAGTAATGTTATCTATATTGTATTTTTATTTATTTTATTAAACATTTCACAATTGTAATTTCATTTCTTCCCCTTCAACTATGATTTTGATACCTTCAGATAAGTTTTTTGGCCCATTCCAAAATTCTAGATGAAGTTGAGAATCTGATCTTTGGGAAGGTGATTCCATGTTAATGGGGTCCTGGAGTCAAACCTCTAGTCTTTGTACCAGCATAATTGAGGACTGCAAATTATTTTTAATAGTTTTTATTTATCAGATATATGCATGGGTAATTTTACAAGAATGACAATTGCCAAACCTTTTGTTCTAATTTTTCTCCTCCTTCCCTTCCCCCAGATGGCAGGTTGACCAATACATGTTAAATATGTTAAAGTATCCTATGTGTAACTAACTCTTAAAAGAAATAGACTTGAAAATGCTGATTTATTAATTATTCAATATATAGAAAAGGTAAAAAGACTGGAAAATAAAAAAAATAATTTGTATATTTTTCATTTAAATATTTCTACAAGTGACTTTCACACATAATATGAAAGACAAATTTTCTGCTCATGTTCATGTATAAATATCTTAGTTACTCCTTTTTATCAAATGTTGAATTTAATGATTCTAAAATGACTACTCAAGTTATATATAGCTATGATTGTTACAATGTAAGATTCTTGACAGCAGAAGTAATTTCATGTTTTCATTGTTTACTCAATGCCTAGCATATATAATGCTTTAATCATAGTAGACATTTAACATTTTTAGTGAATTATTGATTGATACTCTTTTAGGGAAAGTATAGAACTTAATTGTAAGTAGAGTTTGTGTAAATATAGGTTATCAAGATGAAACAGAGCTACAGTGAAGAAATAGATTTAATAATGAATAATAACAACACATTTATCTAACACCCTATTCTTAGACACTGTGCTACGGGCTTTACTTCCTCACATCTACCTCCCATCATTATCACCATTTTACATATAATAAGGAGAAAAAATAATTTAAGTGAATTGTCCATAGTTATATAGCTAGTTAGTGCCCGAGGTAAGATTTGACCTCACAGCCTCTTGAGTGATTAGAAAGTAAACTAGATGGGTAATTTAAAAAGAAGCAGATGTGAATAACATAAGAAATTATGAACAAACATATCATTAAAGAAGAAATAAAGAGAACCATGAAGAATTATCCCATGCTTCTTTGAAGAAAAAGAATTCATGAATATAGAATATTACATGTAACATCAGATTTTTTTCAAATTGTTCTTCAGTTTTCCTTCTGTTTTGTTCTTCTTCTCCCTCTTTTTCTTTGTTTAAAAATAATTTTTAAGTAAAGCCATGATGGTGATGAACAGACAAATATCTGTGTGACCTCCTCCAAGTTTCCCTCAAATTAATAGCAGATTAAGCTTCTGACATGGTTTTGGAGTGATAGAACCCAGAAATATTTGGAGTACAAAAAATTTCCAGAAGATACTGTGGAAGAATCTCAGAAAAGGTTTGTTTCAATTGGGCAGGGAGAGACTGCTCAGTCCAAACCACCATGCAGGGAGCCCAAAGCAAGAAACTGGGACAGGGAGCCAGTGCATTGCTGTGGCCATCTACTGTGAGAATTTTAGGCTACTCTGTCCTAGTTGCAAGCTGGTGGTTCAGCAGATTTTTCTCAAGACACCCAAAAGCAAATACAAAAGGCAAATTGTGAGTCACTGAGCCCTGGAAGAATATGGGACTTAGCCCCACTAACCCAGCCCCAAAGGTCAATTAGCAGAACTGACCTAGTGCAAACTAAAGCAGCTGTTGCCCCTTTACCTTAAAAGCAAACCTCAACCTTTTAAAAAATGAGCAAAAAAGCAAAAGAATTCTTACCATAGACAGCTTTTTTATGGGGAAAGAGAAGAACAGACCTCAACCCCTGAGGATACTAAAGGCAAATCAAGACCAGGTGATTCCCCAAAGGGTGATATGAGTTGGTTACCATTTCACAAGACTGTCTTGGAAAAAATAAAAAATGATCTTAAAAGAGAGTTAGAAGGAAAATAGGGAAAAGAAATGAGATTTTACTAGAGAGTTGGGGAAAGGAAAAATAGAAATTATCTGAAGAAAACCCCTTTAAAAATAGATTTGATGAAATGGATAAAGCATATAACTCCTTACAAAATAGATATGAAAAAGAAACCAAATTGCTGAAAAACAAGATCTGTGAAATAGAAAAAAAAATGCAATGAACAAAACACTTCATATAAAAGATCAATTGGCCAAATGCAAAAGGAGATAAAAAAGCTAACTGAAGAAAATAATTCACTAAAAAATTAGAATTGAACAAACAGAAGTGAATGAATCAATGAAACTTCAAGAATCAGCCGAACACAACCAAAACAAACTGAAAAAAAAAATAGAAGAAAATGTCACTGGAAAAATCAACTCACCTGTAAAATAGGTCTAGGAGAGACAATCTAAGAATTATTGGGCTTCCTGAAAACCACAATGAAAAAAGATCCTGGACATTATCTTTCAGTTTATCATCAAAGATAACTGCCCTGTTGTGTCAGAACTAGGAGGTAAAATAACCATTGAAAGAATTCACTGATAACTTCTTAAAAGAGTCCCCAAAATGAAAACGCCAAGGAACATCATATCTAAATTTCAGAATCATCAAATCAAGAAAAATATATTGCAAGCAATCAGAAAAAAAATTATATTACACTTTAAAAGACTAAAGGTCATAGAATCTGATATTCTTTTTTTTTAATTTTTGGAGGGTTTTTCATTTTTTTAGTTAAAGCTTTTTATTTACAGAACATATGCATGGGTAATTTTTGAACAGTGATCCTTGCAAAGACCAGTTCCAAATTATCCTCTGCTTCCCCTCACTCCCTCTCTTAGATGGCAGGTAGTCCAAAACATGTTAAATATGTTAAAATATATGTTAAATGTAAAACATGTATAAATGTTTATGTAGTTATTTTGTTTCATCAAAAATTAATTATGAAGGAAGAAAAAACAGGGAAAGAAAACAAAATGGAAGCAAATAGAAACAGAAACAATGAGAATACTATGTTATGGTCCACCCTCAGATCCCATGGTCCTCTTTCTGGGTCTAGCTGATTCTCTTCATAACTGAACAATTGGAACTAATTTGAATCATCTTATTGTTGAAGAAAGCCACATCCATCAGAGTTGATCATCATATAATCTTGTTGTTGTCATGTATAATGAATTCCTGCTTCTACTCATTTCACTCAGCATCAATTCAGGTAAGTCTCTCCAAGCCTCTCTGAAATCATCCTGATGGTCGTTTCTTATAGAACAATAATATTTCGTAACATACATATAACACAATTTATTTAGCCATTCTCTAATTGATGAGCATTTATTTAATTTCCATTTATTAGCTACTACAAAAATGGCTGCCACAAACATTTGTGCACATGTGGGTCCCTTTCCCTTCTTTAAGATTGGGATACAGGCCCAATAGAAACACTACAGGATTAAAGGATATGCACAGTTTGATAACTTTTTTGAGCATAATTCCAAATTGTTCTCCAGAATGGTTGGATTTGTTCACAATTCCACCAACAATGTATCTCTGCCCCAGTTTTCTCCCCTCCCCTCCAACATCTGTCACTGTCTTTTCCTGTCATCTTAGCCAATATGCGAGGTGTGTAGTGGTATTTCAGGGTTGTCTTAATTTGCTTTTCTCTGATCAGTAGTTAATTAGAGCATCTTTTCATATGGCTACAAATAGTTTCAATTTCTTCATCTGAAAATATCCTTTGGCCATTTATCAATATGGAAATGACTTTAATACTTATAAATTTGAGTCAAATCTCTGTATGTTTTAGAAATGAGGCCTTTGAATGTAAAAATGTTTTCCCAGTTTATTGCTTCCTTTCTAGTCTTGTCTACATTAGTTGTCTTTGTATAAAAACTTTTTAACTTAATATAATCAAAATTATCTATTTTGTGATCAATAATGATCTCTAGTTTTCCTTTGGTCACAAATTCCTTCCTTCTCCACAGATCTGAGAGGTAAACTATCCTATGTTTTTTTTTCCTAATTTGTTTATAATATCATTCTTTATGTCTAGATCATAAACCCCTTTCAAACTTGCTATATGGTGTTAAGTGTGGGTCAATGCCTAGTTTATTAATTTCCAATTTTCCCAGCAGTTTTTGTCAGATAGTGAATTTTTATCCCCAAAGCTAGGATCTCTGGGTTTCTCAAACACTAGATTGCTATAGACATTGACTATTTTGTTCTGTGAATCTAACTTATTCCACTGATTAACTGCTCTATTTCATAACTGGTCCCAAATGGTTTTGATGACTGCTCCTTTATAATATAGTTTTTAGACCTGGTAAAGCTAGGCCACGTTCTTTTGATTTTTTTTCATTAATTCCCTTGAAATTCTTGACCTTTTGCTCTTCCAGATGAATTTTGTTATTTTTTCTAGGTCAGTAAAATAGTTTCTTGAGAGTTTATTTGGTATAGCACTAAATAGATTAGTTTAGTGAGTATTGACATCTTTATTATATTCGCTTGACCTAAGAGCACTAGCTATTTTTCCAATTGTATAGATCTGACTTTATTTGTGGGGAAAATGTTTGGTAGATTTACTCTTATAGTTCCTGACTTTTCCTTGGCAGATAGATTCCCAAATATTTTATACTATCAAAAAATATTTTAAATGGAATTTCTCTTTCTATCTCTTGCTGTTGGATTTTGTTAGCAATGTATAAAAATGCTGATATTTTATGTGGCTTTATTTTGTATCCTACAAGTTTACAAAAGTTGTGGATTTTTTCTAATAGTTTTTGAAGTGATTTTTTAGAGTTCTCTAAGTATACCATCTACAAAGAGTGATAATTTGATTTCATTACCTACTCTAAATCATTTTATCTCTTTTTTTTCTCTTATTGCCAAAGTTATCATTTCTAATACAATATTGATTAGTAATGGTAATAGTGGGCAAACTTGTTTCACCCCTGATCTTAATGGGAATGATTGCAGTTTATTCCCATTACATATGATGCTTGCTGATGGTTTTAAATAGATGCTGGTGACTATTTTAAGGAAAAGTCCATTTATTCCTGTTCTTTCTAGTGTTTTTAAAAGGAATGGATGTTGGATTTTTACCAAATGCTTTTTCTGCATCTATTGAGATAATCATATACTTTTTGTTAATTTGGTTATTGATATAGTCAATTATGCTAATAGTTTTCCTAATATTGAACTACCCTGCATTGCTGATAGATGATTTTCTGTAATCTCTTTGTTAATATTTTATTTAAGATTCTTGCATTCATATTTATTAGGGAAATTGGGCTATAATTTTTTCTCTGTTTTTTTCTGTAATCTCTTTGTTAATATTTTATTTAAGATTCATATTCATTAGGGAAATTGAGCTATAATTTTTTTTCTCTGTTTTTGTCCTACCTGATTTAGGTATCAGTACCATATCTGTATCATAAAAAGAATTTGCTAAGATTCCATCAGTTCCTATTTTTTCAAATGGTTTATGTAGTATTGGACTTAATTGTTCTTTAAATGTTTGGTAGAATGCACATGTTCATCTGGTTTTGGATATTTTTTCTTAGGGAGTTGATTAATGACTCGTTCCATTTTTTTTTTCTAAAATAAGACTATTTAAGTAATTTATTTCCTCTGCTGTTAATCTGGACTATCTATATTTTTGTAGGTATTCCTTAATTTCACTTAGATCATCAAATTTATTGCTCTAATTTCTGTTTCATTGATAGAAAGTTCTCCCTTTCTATTTTTAACACTAACAATTTTATTTTCCTCTTTCCTTATTCTAATCAAATTAATTAAAGGTTTACTTATTTTGTTGGTTTTTTCATAAAACGAATTTTTAGTTTTATTTATTAATTCAATTTTTTTTACTTTCAGTTTTATTAATCTTTTATTTTTAGAATTTTAAGTTTGATACTTGATTGGGGTTTTTTAATTTATTCTTTTTCTAGCTTTTTTAGTTGCAAGCCCAATTCATTGATTTTCTCTTTCTCTATTTTATGCAAGTAAGCATCTAGAGATAGAAAATCTCCACTTATTACATCATAGGCTGCACTCCACAAATTTTGGTATGTTGCCTCATTATTGTGATTCTCTTGGATAAAATTGTTAATTATGTTTATTATTTGTTGTTTTACCCATTCATTCTTTAGGATGAGATTATTTAGTTTCCAATTACTTTTTTTTAATCTAATTTTTTCCAGGCTTTATATTTAATGTAATTTTTATTTCATCTTGATCTGAAAAAAAATGCAGTTACTACTTCTGCATTTGATTTTGCAATATTTATGTTCTAACATATGATCAATTTTTCTATAGATTCCATGAATTGCAGAAAAGAAAAGGTTCTCCTTTGTGTCTCCAATTCAATTTTTTAAAAATTAATTTTATAATTATAAAAATTATTGACAATACATATGCATGTGTAATTATTGTTTATAACATTATCCCTTGTATTCATTTTTCTTTTTCTTTTTTTTGTTTGTTTTTTTCTTGTACAAATTTTTTAATAATTTTTATTATATATTTTTTATAATATTATCCCTTGTATTCCTTTTTCCAAATTATCCCCCCCTTCCCTCTACTCCCTCCCCCCGATGACAGGCAATCCCATACATTTTACATGTGTTACAATATAACCTAGATACAATACATGTGTGTAAATACCATTTTCTTGTTGCACAATAAGCATTAGATTCCGAAGGTATATGTAATCTGGGCAGACAGATATTAGTGCTAACAATTTACATTCACTTCCCAGTGTTTCTTCTCTGGGTGTAGCTACTTCTGTCCATCATTGATCAACTGGAAGTGAGTTGGCTCTTCTTTATGTTGAAGATTTCCACTACCATCAGAATATATCCTCATACAGTATTGTTGTTGAAGTGTACAATGATCTTCTGGTTCTGCTCATTTCACTCAGCATCAGTTGATGTAAGTCTCTCCAGGCCTCTCTGTATTCCTCCTGCTGGTCATTTCTTACAGAGCAATAATATTCCATAACCTTCATATACCATAATTTACCCAACCATTCTCCAACTGATAGACATCCATTCATCTTCCAGTTTCTAGCTACAACAAAAAGAGCTGCCACAAACATTTTGGCACATATATGTCTCTTTCCGATCTTTAGTATTTCTTTGGGATATAAGCCCAGTAGTAGCACTGCTGGGTCAAAGGGTATGCACAGTTTGATAACTTTTTGGGCATAGTTCCAAATTGCTCTCCAGAATGGCTGGATTCTTTCACAACTCCACCAACAATGTATCAGTGTCCCAGTTTTCCCACATCCCCTCCAACATTCATCATTATTTGTTCCTGTCATCTTAGCCAATCTGACAGGTGTGTAGTGGTATCTCAGAGTTGTCTTAATTTGCATTTCTCTGATCAGTAGTTATTTGGAACACTCTTTCATGTGAGTGGATATAGTTTCAATTTCTTCATCTGAGAATTGTCTGTTCATATCCTTTGCCCATTTATCAATTGGAGAATGGTTCGGTTTCTTATAAATTAGGGTCAGTTCTCTATATATTTTGGAAATGAGACCTTTGTCAGAACCTTTGCTTTTAAAAATATTTTCCCAATTTGTTATTTCCCTTCTAATCTTGTTTGCATTAGTATTATTTGTACAGAAACTTTTTAGTTTGATGTAATCAAAATCTTCTATTTTGTGATCAATAATGATCTCTAGTTCTCCTCTGGTCATAAATTCCTTCCTTCTCCACAAGTCTGAGAGGTAGACGATCCTCTGTTCCTCTAATCTGTTTAAGATTTCATTCTTTATGGCTAAATCATGGACCCATTTTGATCTTATCTTGATATATGGTGTTAAGTGTGGATCCATATCTAATTTCTGCCATATTAATTTCCAGTTTTCCCAACAGTTTTTTCCAAATACTGAATTTTTATCCCTAATTTTGGTATCTTTGGGTTTGTCAAAGATTAGATTGCTGTGGATGTACCCTTTTTTGTCCTTTGTATCTAATCTGTTCCACTGATCTACCGGTCTATTTCTTAGCCAATACCAAATGGTTTTGGTGACTGCTGCTATATAATATAGCTTTAGGTCAGGTACACTTAGACCACCTTCCTCTGAGTTTTTTTTTTCATTAGTTCCCTTGCAATTTTCGACCTTTTATTCTTCCATATGAATTTTGTTGTTATTTTTTCTAGGTCATTGAAATAGTTTCTTGGGAGTCTGATTGGTATACCACTAAATAAATAGATTAGTTTGGGGAGTATTGTCATCTTTATTATATTCGCTCGGCCTATCCAAGAGCACTGAATGTCTTTCCAGTTATTTAAATCTGACTTTATTTTTGTGGCAAGTGTTTTGTAATTTTTCTCATCTAATTCCTGACTTTTCTTTGGTAGATGGATTCCCAAATACTTTATACTCTCAACATTTGTTTGGAATGGAATTTCTCTTTGTATCTCTTGCTGTTGCATTTTGTTAGTGACATATAAAAATGCTGAGGATTTATGTGGATTTATTTTGTATCCTGCCACTTTGCTGAAATTTTGAATTATTTCCAGTAGCTTTTTAGCAGAGTCTTTGGGGTTCTCTAAGTATACCATCATGTCATCTGCAAAAAGTGATAGTTTGATTTCCTCATTTCCTACTCTAATTCCTTGAATCTCTTTCTCGGCTCTTATTGCTGAGGCTAGCGTTTCTAGTACTATATTGAATAGTAATGATGATAGTGGGCAAGCTTGTTTCACTCCTGATCTTACTGCGAAAGGTTGTAGTTTATTTCTATTGCATATTATGCTTACTGAAGGTCTTAAATATATGCTCCTGATTATTCTAAGGAATAGTCCATTTATTCCTATACTCTCAGAGTTTTTAGTAGGAATGGATGTTGGATTTTGTCAAATGCTTTTTCTGCATCTATTGAGATGATCATATGGTTCTTATTAATTTGATTATTAATATGGTCAATTATATTAATAGTTTTCCTAATATTAAACCAGCCCTGCATTCCTGGAATAAATCCTACTTGATCATAGTGTATTATCCTGGAGATGATTTTCTAAAGTCTTTTTGCTAATATCTTATTTAAGATTTTAGCATCAATATTCATTAAGGAAATTGGTCTATAATTTTCTTTCTCAGTTTTCGATCTACCTGGGTTAGGTATTAGTACCATGTCTGTGTCATAAAAGGAGTTAGATAGGACTCCTTCATCCCCTATTTTTTCAAGTAGTTTATATAACATTGGGGCTAATTGTTCTTTAAATGTTTGGTAGAATTCACATGTGAATCCATCTGGTTCTGGGGATTTTTTCCTGGGGAGTTGATTAATAGCTTGTTCTATTTCTTTTTCTGAAATGGGACTATTTAAGCAATTTATCTCCTTCTCTGTTAATCTAGGGAACCTATATTTATGGAGGAAGTCATCCATTTCACTTAAGTTATCAAATTTATTGGCATAAAGTTGGGCAAAGTAACTCCTTATTATTTCTCTAATTTCCTCTTCATTGGTGGAAAGATCCCCCTTTTCATTTGTAAGACTAATAATTTGATTTTCCTCTTTCTTTTTTCTGATCAAATTTACCAAAGGTTTATCTATTTTATTGGCTTTTTCATAAAACCAACTCTTGGTTTTATTTATTAATTCAATAGTTTTTTTTTTTACTTTCAATATTATTGATTTCTCCTTTTAATTTTTGTATTTCAAGTTTAATTTTTGGTTGCGGGTTTGTAATTTGGTCTTTTTCTAGCCTTTTAAGTTGTAAGCCCAATTCGTTAATCTTCTCTTTCTCAATTTTCTTCAAATAAGCCTCTAAAGATATAAAATTTCCCCTTATTACTGCTTTAGCTGCATCCCACAGATTTTGGTATGATGTCTCATCATTGTCATTATCTTGGGTGAAATTGTTAATTGTTTCTGTAATTTGCTCTTTCACCCAGTCATTCTTTAAGATGAGATTATTCAGTTTCCAATTACTTTTTGGTCTATTTACCCCTAACTTTTTACTGAATGTAGCTTTTATTGCATTGTGATCTGAGAAGAAGGCATTTATTATTTCTGCCTTCCTACATTTAATTTTGAGATCTTTATGTCCTAATATATTGTCTATTTTTGTATAGGATCCATGAACTGCTGAGAAGAAAGTATATTCCTTTCTATTGCCATTCAGTTTTCTCCAAAGGTCTATCATACCTAGTTTTTCTAATGTTCTATTTACTTTTTAAATTTCTTTCTTGTTTGTTTTGTGGTTTGATTTGTCTAAATCTGAGAGTGCAAGGTTGAGATCTCCCACTATTATAGTTTTGCTGTCTATTTCTTCTTGCAACTCTCTTAACTTTTCCTTTAGAAAGTTAGATGCTATACCACTTGGTGCATATATGTTTAGTATTGATATGGCTTCATTATTTATGCTACCTTCCAGCAGGATATAGTTTCCTTCCTTATCTTTTGTAACTAGATGCTATACCCCTTGGTGCATATATGTTTACTATTGATATGGCTTCATTGTCTATGCTACCTTTTAGCAAGATATAGTTTCCTTCCTTATCTCTTTTAATTAGATCAACTTTTGCTTTTGCTTATCTGAGATAAGGATGGCTACCCCTGCTTTTTTGGCTTTACCTGAAGCATAATAGATTCTGCTCCAACTTCTTACCTTTAGTATGTATGTGTCTCCCTGCTTTAAGTGTGTTTCCAGTAAACAACATATTATGGGGTTCTGACTTTTGATCCAGTCTGTTATCAGCCTCTGCTTAATGAGAGAGTTCATCTCATTCACATTTACAGTTAAAATTACTAATTATGTATTTCTTGCCATCATATTATCCCCTGATTAAGTTTTTTCCCCCTTGATCCCCATTAACTCCTTCCCCAGTATTCAATTTATAGACCCCACTTGTGATGCACAGCCCTCCCTTTTTAGTATCCCTCCCCCCCTCTTTCCAAATCCCTTCCCTTTTCTTGTACCCTTCCCTTATACCCCTTTTCCTTTTCCCTTTTCCTCTCCCCCCTTTCAATGAGGTGAGAGAGAATTCTCTGAAAAACAAATATGTCAATTCTTTACTCTTTGACCCTACTCTGATGAGAGTAAGATTCACACAATGTTTCTCCCCCTCTCTAAATTCCCTCAGATGTGGTAGATTTTCTATGCCTCTTCCTGGCATGTAGTTTCCCTCTTTTTATCTCTCCTTCCCCTTTTTCTGATACTATCCCCTTCCATTTACTACTTCCCTTTTTTATATTATATCAGTAAAATCAAGTTATCCATGTGGACTTTCTGTATATCCACAACAGAAATACAGTCCTCAAGAGTTCTTTATACCTTTTTCTGCTTCTCTTCAGTCTTGTGGATGTAGATCAAATTTTTTGTTTAATTCTGGTTTTTTTCTTAGAAACAAATGAAATTCCTCTGTTTCATTAAATGACCATCTTCTTCCATGGAATAAAATGCTAAACTTAGCTGGGTAGTTTATTCTCGGTTGCAATCCTTGTTCTTTTGCCTTTTGGGATATCAGGTTCCAGGCCCTTCGATCCTTTAATGTGGAGGCAGCCAGATCTTGTGTGACCCTTATTGTGGCACCTTGATATTTGAATTGTTTTTTTTCCTAGCTGCTTGCAATATTTTTTCCTGAGTTTGGTAGTTCTGCAACTTAGCCACAATGTTCCGTGGAGTTCTTTTTTTAGGGTCTTTTTCAGAAAGTGTTTGATGAATTCTTTCAACGCCTATTCTCCCTTCTGTTTCTATTATCTCTGGACAGTTCTCTTTGATGATTTCCTGTAAAATAGAATCTAGGCTCTTTTTTTGATCATAGTTTTTGAGAAGTCCAATGATCCTCAAATTATCTCTCCTAGATCTATTTTCCAGATCTATAGATATTCCCAATAAGTATTTGACATTATTCTCCAGGTTTTCTTTTTTTTGTTTTGTTTTGTTTGACTGATTCTTGATTTCTCAATGAATCATTCATTTCTATTTGTTCAGTCCTGATTTTTAATGAGTTATTTTCTTCATTCACATGTATAGTTCTTTTTGTATATGCCCAATTGAGTCTTTAAATGAATTATTTTGCTCTATTGAATTTTTTTCCATTTCCCTAATTTTTTTTTAGAGAATTATTTTCTTTTTCCAATTCAGAAATCCTACTTTCTTGAGACTTTTTTTATCTTTTCCAATTCAGAAATCCTACTTTCCTGTGATTTTTTAACCTTTTCTAATTCACAAATTTTGTTTCTCTGAATCTCCTGTGAATTCTTTATTTTTTCCAATTCAGATTTCAGAATGTTGTTATTCTCTATCATAGCTTCTCTTTCCTTCCCCCATTTTTCTTCAAACTCTCTTAACTTTTTAATAGTCTCTTCTAGGAGAGAGTTATGGCATGGGGGCATGTATCATTCCCCTTTAGGCTGTTATCTGTTGACTCTCTGCTATTAACTTCCTCCGGGTTGGATACCTGCTCTTTCTCTGTGTAGAAGGAATCAATGGGTCTTTTTAGCTTTTTACTCATGGTTAAAAATCTTTTGGGGTCAGTTCTTGGGGTAACAAATTATTTATTTATTTCTTTATCAGCTTCCTCCCAAACCAGATGGATGCAGCGGCTCCTGTGCCTGAACTAAGAGAGAGCTCTGGGAGAGAGTTCCCCTCCCCCTCCCTGGAAGTGCCTCAGAGATGATTAGTATGGCTGAGGCTGTGCTGTGAGGGTTGCCCAGTGAAGGACCCAGCTGTGTGAACTAGAGACTTCCCTGAGGTTTAAGACTGAACAGTAAAGGCGACACAAAGCCCACTCAATGTGTCCTGTGGGGTGTGAATATCAGCAGCTGACATGAAAAGCCCTGTGCTCAAACTGGAAGTGTCTGCCCAGAAACCACGGTCCCTATTGCAAAAGTTCTGCTTCTATGGGACTTCTGCAGCTGAGTTCCACAGCCTCCAGCCAAGCCAGGCACTATGTGAATTATATGTTGCCTTGGGCTGTGTCCCCACTTTTCAAGCTCTTAACTACCCCAAGGTGAAGCCCTGGACAGCAGATGGAGGCTGCCCAGCCTTGGCGAGATCTGCTAGGTCACTTCTGGATTGGGGTGGTTCTAGGATCTGGCTTTGTATTTTAAAGTGGCTTGATTTCTCTTCTGCACTGTTGTTTCATAAGCAGAGAAGAGCTAACAGCCTGTGCCAGATTCTTCTATTTCAGTGGCTTCTCTGATCCCAGAGTTCTCCCCAGCTCGATTCGGCACAGTGTGCTAGCACCTAACCCTGTCTGTGCTGGTATTTTTTTTTTCCTCCCCTGGGAACCAACCTTTTTTGTTGAAACTCCAAATTGTCTTCAGCTGGTAAGTCGTGCTTCCAGTCTTTGGTGTTTCTATCAGTCCAGCGTTATTTTTGAGGCTGATTTAACTAATTGGTATTGAGGGAAGAAGGGAGCTCACAAAATCGTGTGTATCTTCTCCGCCATCTTGGCTCCGCCCCCTCCTATGAATTCTTTATCTTTTCCAATTCACATTTCAGGACCTTGTTATTCGCTTGCATCATTTCTCTTTCATTTCCCCATTTTTTCTAATTCTCTCTTTTCTTCTTTTTTCATTTCATAAATTCTGTTTCTCAGATATTGGTTTTCTTTGTCCCTTTTTTCCAGTCTATTTTGTAAAGCGTTTTCTTCAGTTTTTTTTTTTTTTTTTTTTTTTTTTTTAGTGAGTTATTTTCTTTTTCCAAATCACAAATCCTACTTTCTTGGGAATTTTTTATCTTTTCCAATTCAGAAATCCTACTTTCCTGAGATTTTTTTAACCTTTTCTAATTCACAAATTTTGTTTCCCCACACCTCCTGTGAATTCTTTATTTTTTCCAACTCCAATTTCAGGACATTGTTATTCTCTATCATAGCTTCTCTTTCTTTTCCCCATTTTTCTTCAAACTCTCTTAACTTTTTAATAGTCTTTTGTAGGAGTGAGTTATGTGATGGGGGCAAGTATCATTCCCCTTTAGGGTGTTATCTGGAGACTATCTGCTGTTAGCTTCCTCGGGGTTGGATACCCATTCATTTTCTCTATAGAAATTGTCAATAGTGCTCTTCAGTTTCTTACTCATTGTTAACACTGTGTGGGGGGTCTGACCTTGGGTAGGAAATTTATCAGCTTCCTCTCAGACGAGGATAGGATGCAGCAATCCTGTGACTGGGCTAAGAGAGAGCTCTGGGAGAGAGTTCCCCTCCCCCCAGAAATGAATTAGGGGTGGTTAGCACAGCTGTGTTGTGAGGAGTGCCCAGTGAAGGACCCCCACTGTGTGGCCTAGAGACTGCCATGAGACTATAGGCTGAACAGTAAAAGCGTCAAAAACCCCTGCCAAAATCTTCTTTGGGGTGGTGGATAATAGCAGCTGACATGAAAAGCCCCTGCACTCAAACGGGAAGTGTCTGCCCAGAAAGCACAGTCCCTGCTGCGAAGGTTCCATTGCTGTGGGAGTTCTGCTGCTGCTGGAGTTTCACTACTGAGAGAATTCCACTGCCTCAGGCTGAGCCCTGCACTATGTGGATTAGAGGCTGCCCCAGGCTGTGTCCCCTGCTGTTCAGGTTCTTAACTGCCCCAAGGAAAAGCCCCTGACAGCAGCAGAAGGCAGCTGTACCGAGATCTGTTAGGTTACTTGTAATTTGGGGTGATTATATTATCTGGCTATTGCTTTAACGTGGCTTTGATTTCTCTTCTGATTTGCTATTTTAAAAAGCAGAATAGAGCTATCACCCTATGCCAGATTCTTCTATCTCAGTGGCTTCTCTGATCCCAGAGTTCTACCCAGCCTGTTTGGCACAGTGTGCTAGCCCCAATCCAACACTGTCTGTGCTTATCTTTTTTTTTTTCCTGCCCTCGGAACCAACCTTTTCAGGTGGTAAGTTATGCTTCTAATCCTTGTGATTTTTATCAGTCCAGCATCATTCTTGAGGCTGATTTAACTAATTGGTATTGAGGGTAGAAGGGAGCCTTACAAATTCGGGTGTATCTTCTCCACCATCTTGGCTCTGCCCCCAATTCAACTTTCTCCAAAGATCTAACGTACCTAACTTTTCTGCTATTCCATTTACCTCTTTAACTTCTTTCTTATTTATTTTGTGATTTGATTTATCTAGTTCTGAGAGAGCAAAGTTGAGATATCCCACTAATATAGTTGTACTGTGTATTTCTTCTTGCATCTCTCATAACTTCTCCTTTAGGGAGTTCCATGCTATACCACTTGGTGGATATATGTTTAATATTGATATTGCTTCATTGTCTATGGTACCCTTTTCCAAGACATTGTTTCCTTCCTTGTCTCTTATAATTAGATCAGTTTTTGCTTTTGCTTGATCTGAGCATCAGGATGGCTACTCCTGCTTTTTTTTTTTTTCAGTTTTACCTGAAGCATAATAGATTCTGCTCCAGTCTTTTACCTTTACTTTGTATATATCACTCTGCTTTAAATGTGTTTCTTTATCTGGCTGCTAGTCCAGTCTACTTCTGGTTTATGGGAGAGTTCACCCCATTCATCTTTACTCTTAAAATTATTAATTCTGTATTTCCTGTCATTTTATTAATCACAAATTATACTTTTCTCTTTCCTTTTCCCCTTCCCCTTCTCCCCAATATTTTACTTATGAACACTAGTTGTCTCAAGCAGTCCCCCCCTTTAGAGTTTCTTCCTCTTTCTTATGCCTTTCCCTTACTATTTTTTTCTCTTCTACTTAACCTAATTCTTTTCCCCTTTCCCCTCCCACTTTTGTTTAAGATGAGAGAAGTTCTGGGTGAAAAAAATATGTTTAATATTTTCTCTTTGAGCCAAGTCTGATGAAAGTAATATTCACACAATGTTCATCCCTTTTTCCTCTTCTCCTCAATTATAATAGGCTTTATTTGCCTCTTTCTTAAATGCAATTTCCCTCATTTTACTCCACTTTTCCCTTTTTCTGATACAATCTCCTTTCCACCTCTGGTTTCTTTTTTATATTATAACAGTAAAATCAAATTACACATGTACTCTCCATGTATACCCATAACAGAAATATAGTTCTCAAGAGTTCTTTTCTTTTTATCTTTTTAAGCTTCTCTTGAGTTCTATATTTGGAAGTCAAAATTTTTGTTTAGCTCTGGTCTTTTTATCAAAAATAAATTATGGAAATTATAGAAATAAAAAATAAGAAAAAAAATGTTTCATTTGTCGAGTGGGGTAATTTATTCTTGGTTTCATTGGAAATTTCTTTTGGAATATCAGATTCCATGCTCTTCTTTCCTTCAAGGTGGATGCTGCTAGGTCCTAAGTAATCCTTATTGTGGGTCCTTGGCATTTGAATTGATTCTTTCTGGCTGCTTGTAATGTTTTTTCCTTGGTCAAATAGTTCTGAAGTTTAGCCATAAGTTTAGCCATGGTATTCCTTGGGGTTTTTAATTTGGGGTCTCTTTCAGAAGGTGTTTGGATAATTTTTTCAATGACTATTTTGCCCTCTGATTCTATGACATCCAGGCAGTTCTCTTTGATGATTTCCTGAAAAATAGTGCCCAGGCTGTTTTTATCACCATAGTTTTCAGAGAGTCCTATAATCTTTAGATTGTCTCTTTTAGATTTATTTTACAGGTCACTTGTTTTCCCAGTTAGGTATTTTACATTTTTTTCTATTTTTTCATTTTTTTGGGGGGGGATTTGTTTGACTGATTCTTGTTTTCTCATTGAGTTATTCATTTCCATTTGTTCAGTTCTGAGTTCTAGATAATTATTTTCTGCATTTACTTTTTTTTTTAACTTCTTTTTGCATTTGCCCAATTGAATTTTCAAATGAGTTGTTTTGTTCTATGGATTTTTTTTTCCATTTCAGAAATTCTGTTTTTAAGAAGTTATTTCCTTTTTCCATTTCACAAATTTTCTTTTTCTGGGAGTGGTTTTCCTTTTCCATTTTGTCAAATCTATCTTTTAATGAGTTATATGCTTTTCCATTTCACTAAGTCTACTTTGTGTTGCTTTTTCCAAACCTTCTTGCAACATTTTCATTTCTTTTACCCATTTTTCTTCTAGTTCTCTTTTAATATCCTTTTTATTTTTTTTAAGAGAACCTTGCGTGGTGGAGGATCCAGTTATATCACCTTTTGGAGCTTCATCTGGAGATGATCTGCTTTTAGTTTTCTCAGCATTTCAAATCTATTCTTCTCTTTCACCATAAAAACTGTCTATAGTTAGAGTTCTTTTTGCTTTTTATTCATTTTTTAAAGTTGAGATCTGTTTTTTAGGATGGGGGGGAAAGGGAGGTTGTGCAAGCTTCCTCTACAAGTCACCATGGCTGCACTCAGTGCTGGCTGAGATGGGTCAGTGTTTACTGACTTCTGGTGCTGGGTGAGTATAGACAGGTCCTGTGAGATTCTGGCATTTTGGTGTTTACTCTTTAACTTTTGTGTTTGTGTTGGATGTTTTATAACTTCTCTGCTGATCTACTGGCTTACAGCCAGGATAGAGTAGCCAACAGTGCTGTAGATTCCTCCTGGTAGATTCTCCACCTCATGAAGTCAGCACCACCCCAGGTCTGCACTGCCATACTGGTGTCTATGCTCAGCTTGCTAGAATTTGGTTAGCCTTCCTTGGTGCCTGATTGAAACAGACCTTTTCTGGCAATCTTTGAAATTATCTTCTGCTGGTAACGTGTTGCACTCCCAATATTCATGGGTTCTGCCAATCCAGAACTAATTCAGAGGCTGTATTTGCTGATTAGTCTAAGGGTCATGGGAAAGATCAGAAAGAAGCATGTGTCCTCTCCACCATCTTGAATCTGATATTCTGAAAGTCAAAAGAATAATAATCAATTATTCAGCAAAATTGAGCATCATCTTTCAGGGCAAAAAGATGGACATTCCATGAAAGAGATAAATTTCATCTGTAATGAACAGAGAAATATTGATGCAAATCAATAACAAATATTGATGCAAAAAATCTTAAATAGAATATTAACAAAGAGATTCTAGAAAGTCATATCCAGGATAATACACTATGACTAAGTAGGATTTATACCAGGAATGTAGAGGTGGTTCAATATTAGAAAAACTATTAGCATAATTAATTATATCAATAACCAAACTAACAAAAACCACACATCTCCTCTTTTCTTTTTTTTTTTTAATAGTTTTTATTTACCAGATATATTCATGGGTAATTTTACACATTAACAATTGCCAAACCTTTTGTTCTAATTTTTCCCCTCCTTCCTTCCCCCAAGATGGCAGGTTGACCAATACATGTTAAATATGTTAAAGTATAAATTAAATGCAATATATGTATACATGTCCAAACAGTTGTTTTGCTGTACAAAAAGAATTGGACTTTGAAATAATGTACAATTAGCCTGTGAAGGAAATTAAAAAATGCAGAGGGACAAAAACAGAGGGACTGGGAATTCTATGTAGTGGTTTATAATCATCTCCCAGAGTTCTTTCGCTGAGTGTAGCTGGTTCAGTTCATTACTGCTCAATTGGAACTGATTTGGTTCATCTCATTGTTGAAGATGGCCTCATCCATCAGAACTGATCATTATATAGTATTGTTGTTGAAGTATATAATGATCTCCTGGTCCTACTCATTTCACTCAGCATCAGTTCATGTAAGTCTCTCCAGGCCTTTCTGAAATCATTCTGTTGGTCATTTCTTACAGAACCATAATATTCCATAATATTCATATACCACAATTTATTCATCCATTCTTCAATTGATGAGCATCCAGTTAGTTTCCAGTTTCTGGCCACTACAAAGAGGGCTGCCACAAACATTCTTGAACATACAGGTCCCTTTTTTAAAGATCTCTTTGGGATCTAAGCCCAGTAGTAACACTTCTGGGTCAAAGGGTATGCACAGTTGGATTACTTTTTGAGCATAGTTCCAAATTGCTCTCCAGAATGGCTGGATGTATTCACAATTCAACCAACAATGTATCAGTGTCCATGTTTTCCTACATCCCCTCCAACATTGCCCATTATCTTTCCCTGTCATTCTAGCCAATCTGACAGGTGTGTAGTGGTATATCAGCAACTCCTCTTTTCTTCCAGTATGCACTACTTTGAAACTTCTCTAACTCACTTCTCCATTATGCTGCTTTGACTTTCCTCACAGCTTTTTACTTTCCTTTTGCATTTTATTTTCAGCCATCAATTTGTAATCTTCTTGAGGTATGGACTATATCTCTTTTACTGTTTGTTTCCTTAGGGCTTAGCAGAATTTTAAGCACATAGTAAGCAATTAATAAATGACTACTAAGTATTGCTTTAAGGCAGGTAGGGTAGTTAAGTGGTGCAGTGGATAGAGTCATACAGATTAATCTTCCTGAGTTCAAATCTAGCCTCAAACACTTACTTGCTGTGTGCCTCTGAGCAAGTCACTTAACCCTATTTCACTCAATTTCCACATCTGTAAAATGAACTAAAGAAAGAAAAGACAAACAACTGCAATGTCTTTGCTAAGAAACTCTTAATTAAATTCCTGAAGAATCAGATGTGACTGAACTTGATACAAAATTTAGAAGTCTTCGTAGCAGTTTACTATATTCTTGCTTCCTCTCTCCCAACTCCATATGGCTTCTTGAGGTCTCTTCTTTCCAGTTTCTTGCATTTTCCTTGTGTCTCATGAAAAGCTGGGTTCTTCCTTTACCATGTACTTCAGGCTTCTATTTGAATTGGCCACAATCTTTGATGATATGCTGTTTTGCTTTTTCAAAATAAACAGAATCCCTTCAGAGAATAAGGTTGAAATGGCAAAACCTTTTTCAAAATAAATATGTAACAAATTTTCAATGGCCATTCTCTTTGCCAAAAGAAAGATTTATTTAGGAGAAGAATTTACACTCAAAATAAAAGATAAAATGGGCACCAGTAGTGGCAAATATGAAATAGAGTTGGGAAAGCATATGGTTAGTATATTCAGAGTTATTTAGGGTAAAGAGACAAGTGCCATTAGAGGGAAAGCACTATCAAGATGGAGAGAGAGAGATTAACCTCCGAGTTGGCTTAGTCCTGAAAAGAACACAGTAAATATATTTATCATGAGCAGATCCTTTATAGGTGAAATATAGCTTTGCAAGTTTCTAAGGGAGACCAGGTCCCAAACCTTTAGAGATATGCTAATAAATATCCCAAAGATTGTTTTAGAATCTATAGACTTTTGAGGGATAGACAAGATCCTCACGAGTACTCTATATCAACAGGTTAGATTGAGAATTGGTTATATCTGATAATAGCTAGTTGGGCTTCTTCCTAACAAGAGAAGATAATCAGTTCACATAAATAGGACTTTCAGAAGCCTTCCTGGCAGGAGTTCTGCTTTCTTTGGTTCTTAGCTATGAAGACTGTCATCTCTCAGACACAAAATCATATCTGCAAACTAATTCCCTTTAGGCTTAGACCTTTCATTTCATTAACTCTCTCAAATCAGGTTTGGAACTCTTGTGTGAAAACTTCTCCACACAAATTTTGGTGACCATTACATTTTCTAAAACTTCATTTCTGTAGACCAAGTCAGAACCAATCAATGATTATCTGCCTAATAATCAACCAATACTCCATGTTTAATTGTCTCAATTTTTAATATGCCAAATCTTTTTCACTATTTCATGAAAATAAATGGATGGGGGAACAAGCAAAAACAATCTAATGCCCTTCCAGCAAATTTTATGTTGTTTTTTTTTTATTTGAGTGTGGCTGAGGTGCTTTTCTAACCTTTTCCTGTGTAAATGAACTATTCACAACTTCACAATCTTTATAAGGTAAAAAAAAAAATAAAATAAAAAGTTTTATATGCTTTGTAAAGTTCAAAATGATCCACCTAAATATGAAAGGGTATTGTCATTTGCATAAATAAATGGAGTCAAATGGGAAACATACCTTATATTTATAACATCTCAGAAGTGTAAAGTATAAAGCACCTTAAATATATAATATAATTTTATTTTCACATTCCTAATATCTTGTGAACATGATATTACTATTACAATCATTTCTCATAAATAAATTGAGACTCAGAAATAATGTGATTTATCCAGTTATAGGTCTCTAAATCTAAGGCAGGATTTGAATCAAGTCTTTTCTGACTGCAGTTTTCCACCTTTTCCTGTTGACTCTTGACTAATCTTCTCCTGGCATGAACTTGAAGCCCTTCAACATTTTTATTAAACTACTCTTTCCTATTGTGTTTTCTTTGAAAATGTTAGCATTCATTTGGAGGGTAACTTAATAAGTAATACCTTAATACTTTCTTTTCAGGTCATATTTGCTTTGAAAATGAAAGAGGCAATATAAAAATATTGGACAGAGAGGCAATAAATTAAGGTGGGAAGAGGTTAAAGGATTCTGATCAATTTATTACTTACATTTACTAAGAATTTACTATTTATCAGACATACATACATACATACATATATAATGACACTATATACAAAAATTAAAAAAAAAAACAACTGTGTTACATACTTGTAGTACAGACAGACTACATAAAAAATAAAATAAAAACCATCCTAATCTTCAAGGGAGACAGCTGGTGGCTCAGTTACATAGAGAACTGGATCTATACTCAGGAAGTTCTGAGTTCAAATCCTGTGTCAGATATTTCCTAGCTTTGTGTTTCTGGTCAAGTCATTAACTTCTTATTATCTGATAAAATGGATTCACTAAAGAAGAAAATGGCAATTCACTCCAACACCTTTGCCAAGAAAACTCAAAATGGATTTAGACACCACTGAAACTATTGAGGTTTGGGAAAGCAATTACTGGTTCACTTTTCTCTTTTCTAAAAGGGGCCTTTATTTATTAGAAAAGGTCAGGGACAAAATCCAAAGTTGAATTTGTGACATGCTTTGGAAAATGAATGGTTTTTATAAAGAGAGAAAGAAGAGTGGGAGAACTAAGAAAGAGTTGGGGAGATAAAGGACATTTATAGGAATCAGGAAGAAGTTTGGAAAGATAAGGGATGCTTGATGGAATCATGGAGGAGTTGGGGCAATAATCTCCTAGCATATGATCTGATTAAGGAATTTAAGCCTTATATTATTGAGGATGATGAAGGATTTTCTGATAAAGGAAGAGAACAAGCTCTCATGAGTTCAATCAAAATTGAAAAACAAGTCCCCAACATGGTCTAATGGGGTAGAGAACATATAGAAAACTAGATAACTATTGGATGTCCCAGTTTATACTTATCTTGTTTTCAGTGGATAGAGTACTAGACCTAGAATCAGGAAGACATATCTTTTCACTCCAGTATCTCTTCCAAGAAAACCTCCCAAAGAGGTCATGAGGAATTGGACCTTACTAAAAACAAAAACAAAAACAAAAACAAAAACAAAAACAAAAACAAAAACAAACAAACAAACAAAAAAAAACTGAACAACAAGACTAATAGAAAGAGTATATAAAAAGAGTAAATGAGAGTCATTTCTTTTTTTTAGATTTTTTTAATTAATTTATTTTTTGTTTTTTATGAGAGTCATTTCAATAGGTTGAGATAAACAAACAAAGAAAAAAATTAACTCTTTAAGATGACTTTATGTCACCTGGAAAATATTGGGAATTTGATTTGATTATTCAATTTCTATAATTCTTTTCAGTCCTAAGGTTTATTGGTATTCTATGATTATATTTTTGTTTTATTATAGCTTTGTATATATGCCTTTTGCATTTATTTCTCCAACTTTATTTCTGATTTTTATTCTTTCATGAACAGAATAAGATCAGCTTTAATTTTCACCATGCCTGAAGTTGATAGCTCTCAATTTCTCTTTTCAGTATTTCATTCTCTATTCTCTTCCTTGAAAATTATGCTTAAATAAACCAAGTCTCCTTGACTGTATGCTAATCTTTATTCAGAATTGTTTTCCAAATAATTGCTTGCCTACATTTTCATTTTTTGTTTTTTTTTTCCTTTTCCAAACAATCCATGTGAACTCTGTCATTGCTGCATATATTTTGCCATTGCCTTGACCCACTCTTCTATATTAATGGAGGGCCATTGCATAGTAACATTATAAATATTGTGTGGGATACTACAGTGTGAGAACATAGCTAGTGAAAGGTGAACAAGAAAGGAGAGCTATCAAAGAAATTATTGACCTTCATATCTCTCTTTATCCTTTATCTGTTCCAAAGCAGAATTTCTTTAGTACTTGTTATTCTTTCTTTAGAAAGCAAGCATTGAGATTTCTGAGTGGGTGTACATGAAAAGAAAAGCTCCATATTTATAATATGCATAAGCACATAATTGTGGATATTAGCATATAAATATAAACAAGAAGATATAAAAGATGAATAGTTTGTGAAGAGGGATTGGGAGAGGGGAAGATGAACTTATATATCTTGAAAACATTAAATAGTTTTGTTTTCTAGTATCTCAAGAATTGTCTTTTTGTGTGTATTTTTTATTTTTGTCAATTAGTGCAGCACCTGGTTCACACTAAGCACTTCACACACTAAGCACTCATCTGCTTTAAAACACTGAATTCTGTATTTGTCACATTTTTATAAGAAAAAAAAATGATTCGTTACTTAATGCTTGATTAGCACTTGTCTCATTTGATTGCTATTTTGCTTGAGCAGCCATGATGTTAAATTTGCCAGGAATAAAACTATTTCTCCTATTGCCCTAGGCATAAGCAGCTCCTCCCCAGTGAAGGTAGTGATCCTTAGGACTGTCAGAATTAAGTTAGAGTCCATGAAATTGAAGTCATGAATGTTTGTAGTTCCTAGAGGATAATGTGTAGTCTCCTGAATCCCAAAACAGTAGTACTGAAAGATCATAGAGCAGCCACCATGCTGGTTGAAAGAAGAAGCAGGGAATAGGGGAAGGGGAACCAAGATGGCAGAGAGGAGACAAGCATTTTTCCTGACGGAATCTCCCCACATACCTAAAATTAAAAGCAAATTTTGGAGTAACAGAAACCACAAATATTTGGAGTGTAACAAATTTCCAGCAGAAGATAATTTGGAAGATCTTCAGGAAAGGTATTTTTCAAATGAGAACTAAGGGAGGCAGGCTGAACCCATGCGGCCTTGCAAAAACCAAAGTGCAGACAGTGCAGCATGCACCACCAGGGTGGTGTGGGTCCCAGGTGTTGGGGAATCTACCTGAAGTTGACTACTTTGTTCTGGTTGC
Organism: Sminthopsis crassicaudata; assembly: GCF_048593235.1. Taxonomy (NCBI): domain Eukaryota; kingdom Metazoa; phylum Chordata; class Mammalia; order Dasyuromorphia; family Dasyuridae; genus Sminthopsis; species Sminthopsis crassicaudata. The sequence continues at coordinate 234,375,491 of NC_133621.1, forward strand.
AAGCCAGTAGATCAGCAGATTAGCTGTAAAACATCCAACCAAATATAAAAAACAAATTGTGAGCCTCTAAAACCAAGCCACACCCATTCAGCACCAAAAGTTATTCAGCACTCACCAATTGCACACAATCATTGTGGCCTATGGAAGAAGTTTGGCTAATCTCCTCTTTGCCCTAAAAGCAGGCCTCAACCTTTTAAAAAAATAACCAAAAAAGCAAAAAAAAAAGAACTCTAACTATAGATAGTTTTTATAAAGAAAGAGAAGAACATATTTCAAACCCTGAAGATACTAAATACAGATCATCTCCAGATAAAGCCCCGAAGGATGATATGAATTGATCCCCATCTCATAAGGCTCTCTTGTTAGGATTACTAGGTGAGAACTCAGGTTGTCTGGACAGTGACAAGGTGAGAATTCAGGTTGTCTGGACAATTACAAGGTGAGAACTCAGGTTGACTTGATAGAAGGAGCAAGCTCATTGGCTGAAGTGGTTCTTCCCAGAAGCCCTTGCATTATCCCACGCCCATTCTCTGGGAGGATAAAAGAGGCAACAGTGGGCCTGGAAAGTCAGTCTGCCTGGAGAAGAATAAGAGCTGGAGGAGATTCAGAGCCAGGATTCAAGGAGAAGACTCTCTGCATTACATCAGGCCTGACGGGGCTCTCTGCAGGAAGGGAAGTCACTTCTAAGGACAAGAGTTAACAGCAACTGCCTGGAGACAACGGTTCACTACAGGAAGAAGAATCTGTCTGAGAGATTTGAGTAGACACAGCAGATCTCTTCCCAGAGAGCGATCCAGCAGCTTCTAGAGACAACAGCTCACTACAATTGGCGTCCACACGTGGGGCAAGGACTTTTGCTTATCCTGACAAGAGGAGCTAGACCAGACCTTTGCACTCTCTGAGAATTCAAACAAGATCTTAAAAAAAGAGAAAAAAATTGGGAAAGTAAATGAGAAATCTGCAAGAGGATTTGGAAAAGGAAACAAAGAAATTATCTGAAGAAAACTCCTTATGAAAGGGATTTAATGGAATGGAAAAAGCATATAACTCCTTACAAAATAGACTTGCAAAATGGAAAAGGAAAGCAACATCTTGAAAAACAGAATTTGTAAAATGGGGAAAAAATCCATAGAACAAAACAACTGATTTAAAAATTTAAATGGAACAAAAGGAACTAAAAAGGTAACTGAAGAAAATAATTCACTAAAAATTAGAACTAAATAAATGGAAATAAAAGCCTCAATGAGAAATCAAATAAGAAATCAAGAATCAGTTGAACAAAACCAAAAAGAAGAAGAAAATAGAAGAAAATGTAAAATACCTCATTGGAAAAAACAACTGACCTGGAAAATAGATTTAGGGGAGACAATCTAAACATTTTTGAACTCCCTGAAAACCATGATTTAAAAAAGAGCTTAAAAATTATTATTCAGGAAATCATCATGAAAAACTGCCCAGGTATCCTAGAATAAGAAGGTAAAAAAGTAAAAAAAGAAAAAAGGAAACAAATATCCATTAAAAGAATTTACTAATCATCTCCTAAAAGAGACCCCAAAATGAAAACGTTAAGGAATATCATAGCTAAATTTCAGAATCATTGGATCAAATAAAAAATATTGCAAGCAGTCAGGAAGAAATAATTCAATTATTGAGGACCTTGCAGATTTCAACTTTAAAGTTTGAAGGGCCTGAATCTGATATTCCAAAATGCAAAGGAACTTTAATTGCAGCCAAGAATCAACTATCCAGCTACAAGTGAGCATTATCTTTCAGGGAAGCAGATGAGCATTCAATGAAATAGGTGAATTCCATTTATTTCTGATGAAAACACCAGAGCTGAACAAAAAATTATCTCCAAATACAGAACTCTGAGAAACATAAAAATGTGTTTAAAAAAAAATCTTGAGAACTATAACTTTGTATCTCTACTATGGGTATACTTAGAGAATGCATTCTTGTAAGGATGCGGTTCCCGCAAAACAAGAGAAGGGAATTGTAAGGGTCCTTTAAATTGGCGGCCACAGTGCAACAGGAGATTTGAGTGGCCCAGAAGTAATCTCTGTGGATATAGGACTACCCTGTGGGTGGGATCCTGTCCATATTCGTAATGGGTGACGGCTCTCTCACTGGTTAGCTGTGTGTGTGACCTCACAGGCCCTTTATAAGCCCACTGCTTGCAGCCAGTCACTCTCTTTAACCTGGCTTCCTAGCCTGGGGTAGCTGAGCCAAGCTGATTGGATAGCTGAGAGAGGTAAGAAGTTTTGGTAGTGATCTTCAGATCAGATGTTCACTAAGGAGCTAACAAGTCAGGACATTAAGTCAGGGCATTATGTGAGTAGGTATAATAAAGGCTTTTAAGATTACACGTGGCTGTTCTTGAGTGCACTACAGGTTATTAAACTATAGATTCAAGAGATCATGGCCAGAGACCTTTGAAGGCCTCAGAAGAGGGGAGCCGGGTAGAGTTGACACTGCAAAGGTCAATGGTCAAAGGTACTCTTTTGGGCCTAGGACAGACTGGTAATAGTAACTGACAGGAGTGCTTGTTACACATTCTATAATTTGATTTTACTATGATGATATGAAAGAGAAATTAGAAGTAGGAAGGGTATTTCATTAAAAGAGGAAAATGGAGGTAAAAAGAAGGAAATTACATCTCATGAAGAGGCAAAGATGTAGCATAATTGATGGAAAGAAGGGAAGGGAATGAATATTGTGTGAATCTTACTCTTAACAAATTTGTTTTAAAGAAAGAATATTGGACATATTTGATTTCACAAAGAAAAATGACTTACCTTGTAGTAAATTGAGAAGAGAAAGGGGAAAGGAAAGAGAAACTAATAGAAGCGAAAACAGAAGAAAGGTATAAGAAAGGAGAAGAGACTTTAAAGGGGGAGTGCTGTTTGTGGCAGGTGGTGGTCAGAAGCAAAATACTGGGGAGGAGGAAAAGGGGAAAAAAGAGAAAAACATAATTTGGAGTAAATAGGATAATGGGAAATACAGAATTCATTGTTTTAACTGTGAATGTGAATGGTGTGAATTCTCCCATAAAACAGAAGCAGATAGAAAATGGATTTAAAGCTAGAAATCTACAATCTATTGTTTACAAGAAACATGTTTAAGACAGAGTGATACATGTACAGAATTAAGATAAAAGACTGAAGCAGAAGCTGTTATGCTTCAGGTTTAAAAAAAAAAAAAAAAAAAAAAAAAAAAAAAAAAAAAAAAGCAGGTTAGCAATCCTGATTGCAGATTGAGCAAAACCAAAAATAGATTAAATTAAGAGATAGATAAGTAAACTATATCCTACTTAAAGATATAATAGATAATGAAGCAGTGTCAATATTAAACATATATATGCACCAAGTGGTATAATGTCCAGATTCCTAGAGGAAAAGATAAGGAGGTGGCAAGAAGAAATAGACAGCAAAACTATAATATTGAGAGATGTCAACCTTGCTCTCTCAGAACTAGATAAATCAAATATAAATCAAAATAAATCAAATATAAATCAAAATAAATCAAATATAAATCAAAATAAAGAAAGAAGAAGAAAAATTAAAAAAAAATAGGAGTAATAGACTACTAGAAAAGTTAGGTATCTTCGGAGAAAATTGAATGAAGATAGAGAGGATTACATATTTTTGTCAGTAGTTTATAGAATCTTTACAAAAAGTGACCATATATTGGGGCATAAAGACCTCAAAATCAAATGCAGAAAAGCAAAAATAATAAATGTATTTTTTTTTCAGATCATGATGCCATAAAAATTACATGCAATAAAGGGCCAGGGGAAAATAGACCAAAAAGCAATTGGAAACGAAATAATCTCATTCTAAAGAATGAATGGCTGAAACAATCAACATAGACAATATCAATAATTTCATCCAAGAGAATTACAATGAGACAATATGCCAAAATTTGTGGGATGCAGCCAAAGCAACAATTGGGGGACATTTTGTATCTCTAGATGCTTACTTGCTTAAAATAGAGAAAAGAGAAGATCAATGAATTGGGCTTGCAACTAAAAAAGCTAGAAAAAGAACAAGTTAACTCCCCCAATTAAATAAGTAATTTGAAATTCTGAAAATAAAAAGGGAGATTAATAAAACTGAAAATAAGAAAACTATTGAATTAATAAATAAAAGTAAAAGCTGGTTTTATGAAACAAAACCAAGAAAATAGACAAAATTTAGGTTAATTAAATTAGAAAATGGAAAGAAAAAAATCAAATTGTTAGCCTCAAAAATAAAAAGGGAGAACTTTCCACCAATGAAGAGAAAATTAGAGCAATAATTAGGAGTTATTTTGCCCAACTATATGTTAATAAATATGATAATCTAAGTGAATTATTATCACTACAATTATCACTACTATTAACTACAAAAATAGATTGCCCAGGTTAACAAAAGAGGAAATAAATTACTTGAATAGTCCCATTTTAGAGAAAGCCATAGAACAAGGTATTAGTAAAATCCCTAAAAAATATCTCCAAGATCAGATAGATTTACAGGTGAATTCTACCAAACATTTAAAGAGCAATTAATTCCAATACTATGCAAACTATTTTTTTAAAAAGGGAAAGAAGGAGTTCTTCCTAAACTAGGTTGGATGAAAACAGAAAAATGAAACTATAGACCAATTTCCTTAATGAACATTGATGCAAAAATCTTAAATAAAATATAAGCAAAGAGATCATAGAAAGTCATCTCTAGGGTAATATATCTAGAACAAATAGGAGAAGGATGGAAAACTGAAACAAAAAGTTTTACAAGGGTCAGTGTTGAAAAATGATCCTTGCATATGTCTTGGAAACAAAAACTTCAATAAAGTAAATAAATGAATAACAAAAGAAGCTGAAGGAACACTATCAGCAGCTATCACTTGAGCAACTGAGGTGGAAGCCCAGGCAGAGACAGTGGGACCAAAGGTGGCAGAGGATCTAAGATTCTTAACAGCCCTGAGCCATAGGGTAGTGGTCAGAGCCCTGGACAGTGTAGTACTTTTTTCTCCCCCCCTTTTCCCACCAAGCAGATTGGATATTATAGGGTAAGAGGAAAATACAAATATCATAGTTCTTCTTTGTAAGTGAATTGGCTCAAAACAGGAGGAGCCCAGCTCAGCTGAGCTAGGTTGAAGTAGCTCTTTCTGCACAATTGAAAATTCCACTTGGCCCTTTGGGCAAGAGCTGGTTAACTCGTGGACAAGATATGTACATCTTATGAGAAAAAATTTTTATATTCTCCATTTTTGCCACTCATTGTGCCTTCTCAAATCAATCATGGCTAGCACTGAGCTACCACTATAAATACTTATTGACTTGAAGTGTGGTCTTGACTTCTACTATACTGTTCTCAGTAAAGGGAGGTGAGTGTCTTTCTCTGCCTGCTCTACAAAAATCCATTCTGCTAGCAGAAAATCTCACGACTATTATAACATTGAGAATTTTGAGAACAATTTGAAACAGTATTTTTTAACTGAAACCTTTGTTCTATAATGTGATGCATAATGGAGCAAGAGGTGATCAGTAGACTTCAATGTCACTTTGATTAGGATTTTTCAGTACATTGTAAAAGAAAATACTGTATTTAGGAGGTCACTATTATTAAAAACAGAAAATTCAGAAAAAAATGTATAAATAAATTTATTAAAAATACAAAGAGCCAAGATGGTGGGGAGGACACATGTCTTTTTTGAAGCTCTGCCCAGAACTCTCAAACTAAACAGCAAACCCAGCCTCTGAATTAGTTATGGAGTGACAGAACTTACAAATATTGGGAGTGTGACAAATTATCAGCAAAAGATAATTTCAAAGATCTCCAGAAAAAGTTGATTTCAAATTGGCATGGAGGAAGGCAGGCCAAATGTAAACAGGCTGAGCACAGACACCGAGTGCAGGCAGAATATAGTCCCTGGGAAGTGTGAGCTTCATGCACCAGAAAATCTACCATGAGGAATATAGAGCAGTGTTGGTTATTTTACCCTCATTGCAAGCCAGTAGATCAGCAAAGTATTTATAAGAAATCCAACACAAATAAAAAAGGCAAATAGCAAACCCCAAAATGTCAGAATTTCACAGAACCTGGCCAAGTCCACCCAGCATTGGAAGTCAGTCAGCACTGACCCAGCAACAGCCACTGCTGCTTGTAGAGGAAGCTTAATGTCCATTTTGCCCTAAAAAACAGACCTCAGATTAAAAGAAAAAAAAAAAAGGATCAAAACAAACAAGCAAAAACAAAACAAAACAAAACAAAACAAAACAAAACAAACAAAAAAAACAACTCTGACTGTAGACAGATGAAAGGGAAGAACGGATTTCAAACCCTGAGGTCACTAAAAGCAGATCATCTCTAGCTGAAGCCATAAAGGATGATGTAAATTGGTCCCCATCTCACACAGCTCATTTGGAAGAAATTTAAAAGGATCTTAAAAGAGAGCTAGAAGGAAAATGGGGAAAAGAAATGAGGACTTTGCAAGAGGGCTTGGAAAAGAAAACACAGAAATTATCTGAAGAAAATGCCTTACAAAATAGATTTAGTGAAATTTAAAAAACACATAACTCCTTACAAAATAGATTTGACTATTGGAAAATGGAAATGGAGAAATAAACCAACTCCTTGAAAAACACAATTTGTGAAATAGAAAAGGAACCAAAATCCTGAAAATCAGAATTTGTGAAATGAAAAAAAAAAAAAAACATAGAACAAAACAATTCATTTTAAAAATTCAATTTTGGAAATGAGACCTTTGTCAGAACCTTTACTTTAAAAAATATTTTCCCAATTTGTTACTTCCCTTCTAATCTTGTTTGCATTAGTATTGTTTGTACAGAAACTTTTTAGTTTGATGTAATCAAACTCTTCTATTTTGTGATCAATAATGATCTCTAATTCTCCTCTAGTCATAAATTCCTTCCTCCTCCACAGGTCTGAGAGGTAGACTATTCTCTGTTCCTCTAATCTATTTATGATCTCATTCTTTATGCCTAAATCATGGACCCATTTTGATCTTATCTTGGTATATGGTGTTAAGTGTGGGTCCATATCTAATAAATATCAAGGCAATTCAGTTTTAAAGACATTCAGTTTTAAAAAACTGGACTAAGAATGGATATGTCCTAAAAAAAAAAATAAAAAAAAAAAGATAGGTATTGAAATGGAGTTGTTTTATGAACTTGTAACTTTAAGGTTAATGTGGATATAGATTATGGCACAAGCATTTTTGTTGACTTGTCTTCCTGAATTTGGAGTTCATTTTTAGTAGAAGTGAAAGAAAAAGCTTGCTCATACATTTTCTCCTTTCTAAGCTATAACAGCTCTAATTAGGATAATAATCGGTACTTTCTGGGAATTGCATTGAAAATGGGGACAATGCAACTCCAAAGAAGTATTATTAAAATGTCAACCTCAAAAAAGCAACTTATTTTGAAGCAGCCCCTTGTCTTTTACTCTGTGTTACTTCCTCTTAGCCACATCATGATTGCAAAAGGAATCTATTTTCTCAATTTTTTATTTATATGTGCAAATGCCAGAACTATGCATGTTCTTATATATAATAAATTTTAATTAAGAAATTAAAAATCAGGCAATGGTTAACAGGTTATTTAGTAGGGATATCTTTGGGATATTATTTCTGCTATTTTGCATCATAAGTATCAATGGTGTTGGACTATAGATAGTTACTTCTTATTTGTCTCAGTTTCCCCATCTGTAAGATAGTTTCTTAAATGCTAGCACATGTGAAAACTTACCGAAATTAATTGACTTCAGTAACTTGCAGCTGCCTACAAAGTCATTATTTTTATTTTCGGCAGGCTTTTACTAATTATATTCTGATACTTATCACAGAAAGGAAATAAATTAGTCAATTTGAAAGGAAAGAGACAGCCAACTGGATTTGGCTGACCCATGAATGAAAAATATGTCCTACATCTTTAAGTACTCCAGAGAAATATTCAGATTTTTATTGTATGATGCTCAAACCTGATAATAGAGCTTCAGGACAATTGAACAAAATGTCTTACTAGTTTTCTAACTACAGTTAATTTAAGGGGAAACCAATATTGGTTATCAAGAAAAAAAATGGCACCACCCAGAATTATTTCTTAGTCATTTTAAAAATGAAGATTATTCTGTGCAGCAAATTGTAAAGCAATGTAGAACTCATCCACAATAATGTAACTAATTCCTCATATATATATCATTAATCTTATGTTATGAAGGAGGCTACTTATCTGTAATTTGTTTTTTTTTACAGATGAAAAAATTGAAGGCTAGCGAACTTAAGATAATCACACAATGTCATAGATATTAAGCAGGATTTGAATTTTAAGTTAAAATAATTTATATTTCAAAATAGTTTTTAAAGATTTGTCAAAACAATAAAGAATTTTATCTTTCAATAATTTCTTAATGAGGATCATTATTAACCTGATGCTGATAAGCAAAATTTTCTGGTACTCATTATAAAGAATTTATAGAAAAGAGAAAGTTGGTATATAGATCAGCCAATGATCTTTTTACTTTTTTTTTTATTATGCATGACCTCTTTCATTCTTCTAGTATACTTTCTTTTATAAGATGCACAAAACTCTGATCTTTGTCTCCCAGTAAAATTAAATTATTTCCAGCATGAAATTCTTTGATCTCTGAACCTTTTCACTACCAAAATTGTCCATAACTAAGAGTGGCATACCCTTGCTCTTGTATGGAATTGTTTCAAGATTTCTTGCCATATTTGTTTTACTCATCAAACCATTTGTCAATGTCTTCTTGGGAATATGTTACCAAAAATAGGACAGAATGCTCTAGAAATGATTTTATAAATGATAACTGGACAAGTGCCTCCTCTGTTCTGAACATGATGTCTCTTTGAATGAAGTACTGGATATTTATATCTACATCTATATATCCATATTTATCAATTACATTTAATTTAAGATACCAAAAAATGAAATTTATTTGTCTATGTAAACTATTGACTATTCCCTTCTTTATCTTTCTCATATAAAGTTTACATTATAAAGCTGAATGTAAAACTTTGCCTTATTGTTATTAAATTTCATTTTCTTTCAAGAGTGTTTTAGATTCTGATTATGTCCTCCACTGTATTATCTGACCCCATCAGCAAAGTTCTTGTCATCATAAAATCTGAAAGATATACCATCTATTCCTTTATTTAAATTATGAACATAATGCCTACCCCCAAATCACCCAAAATTCTTTTAAATAATGGCTCTAAACAAATTTTAGAGTGAAAGAACATGCAAAAAGGCAAAGCAGAGCAATTTTCCGTATGATGACAGCTTAACAGGTCAGCAGGAAATGTCTGTGTCACACAGGGTGGGAATTCAGCCAACAACTTTGCCCCCAGCTCCAGCAATGCAGAAATAAGCTTAGTGTTTTTTGAATCAACAGTAGCACTAGTGATTTCTAGATTTTTAATTCCAGAGACATCAAAGCTGACTCAGAAGGTTGGCAAGAAAGATTTTCAGGAGGATGAGAGGGTCTTTGTAAACCAGCAAACCAAAAGTGGATGCAAACTGTGCTGTCAGTGGCAGATTCCAGATACACAAAAGTTTCTTAATTAGTTTTGAAGAAGGACTCTGTTGCTCTAGCATGCTAGAATTTACAACTACATAGAAGCAGTGAAACCTGAAAGAGTTCCAGGATAGAAAAAAAGTGCTTGTGATAAGATTCGTAGAATATCTGAAAACAGCTGCGCAAAACCCCTGAAATTTGGGACAGTGCATCCTCCACCCTGGAAACAGAGTCCTACTTTAACAAAGAATCAAAAACCAAGTAATAGGTTAGAAAAATAAGCAAAAATAGTAGAAAAAAGCAACAACAACAACAAAAAAAAAAAGATTGTGAGCATATAAAGTTACTAGAAGATAGAAAGTTACTTGAAGCTCCTAGCTCTAAAATCTCCAAGAAAAATAAGAATTGATCTCAGGCCACAAAAGAGCTGAAAAAGATTTTGAAAATCAAGAGATAGAGGAAAAATTAGGAAAAGAACTGAGAATGGTGCAAAAGGAAATACAAAAACCTAATAAGGAGAATATCTTAAAAAGGCAAAATTGGCCAAATGGGAAAGAAAGAACAAAATGTCACTAGGGAAAATAATCCCTTAAAAATTAAAATTTAATCTATTATCTTTTTGAGAAATCAAGCACACTAAAACAAAACCAAAAGAATGAAAAAAAAATAAGGGGAAAATGTGAAATATCACCTTGGGAAAACAACTGATCTGGAAAATAGATCCAGGACAGATACTTTTAAAATTATTGGTCTATCTGAATTTCATGATGGAAAAAAAAGAGCCTGGATATCATCTTTTAAGAAATTATAAAGGAGAAGTGTTCTAATATTCTATAACCAGAGAGAAAATATAAATCAAAAGAATCCACTGATTGGTAAGAGATTCCAAGATGAAAACTTCCAGAAATATTATAGCCAAATTTCAGAACTCCCAGTATAAGTAGAAAATATTGCAAGCAACCAGAAAGTAACAATTCAACTATAATGAAACCAGAGTGAGGATAACACAAAATTTAGTAGTTTCTACATTAAAGGATCAAAGGACTTGTAATATAATATTTTAAAGTGCAATAGAGCTAGGATTACAATCAAGAATCACCCATCCAGCAAAAGTGATTATTATCTTTCAGGGGAAAAGGTGGAAATTCAGTAAAATAAAGTATTTTCAAGCATTTGTAATGAAAAGAATAGAAAATTTAATTTTCAAATACAGGACTCAGAAGAAGTATAAGACAGTATTCAGGAAAGTGATATCATAAGGGACTTAATTATACATATGTGTTTACTTTCCTACATGAAATATTGATGCTTGTAACTCATTAGAACTTTCTTGTTCTTAATGGTAGTTAGAAGGCGTATATATAGATAGAAGGTATAAGTGTGAGTTGAATATGAAGGTATAATATCTATATATATAAAATTAAGGGATGATAAAATAATGTCCTGAGAGAAAGAAAAAGGTAGAGATGGAATGATGTTAATTATCTGCCATAAAAAGTCAAGAAACACCTTTTATAGTGGAGAGAAAGAAAGGAAGTAGAGGATGAATGAGTAAACCTTAACTCTCATCAGAACTGGCTCAAAGATAAAATAGCATACATATTCAATATAATATAGAAATCTATCTTACCCTGCAGCAAAGTAGGTAAGGAAGGTAATACAGGAGGGAAGGAGGATGACAGAAATAATATGTATGGGAATGCCTGTCATCTAGGGGATGGCGGTAGAAGGAAGGAAGGGAAAATTCAGAACAGGATAATGTTCTGTCAAAATGTTTTCTGTCAAAAAAATGTTATAATTATAAAATTAATAAAAAAGAAATAATCCTGCTGCTTATTTCTTAAAGAACAATAATGTTCCATAACATTCATATAACATAACTTATTCAGCCATTTTTCAAATGATCGGCATCTATTCAATTTTCAATTTCCTTACCATTACAAAAAGGGCTTCCACAAACATTTTGTCCCTTTCCTTCCTTTAAGATCTCTTTGAGATATAGGCCCAATAAAAATACTGCTATATGAAGTCCAGGCTAGCACCTCTGAAGGGCTCAGAATCAGTCCTATAGTCAGCATAAGCAAAAGTCTTTGCCACATGTTGGGTGCCAAAATGTTAATGTTCTGTCATCTCTCAATTGTAATCCTTCTCTGGGAGGAGGTTTCTTTTCTGTTAATTCTTTTCCTCTGAAAGCAGGTTTCTTGGGAGGCTTCTGGAGCCCCCAGCCAAAGTGAAGGTAGAATCTTGAATTCTTTCTTCCTTAATCCTGGTTCTGAATCTCCTCCAGCTCTTGTCCTTATCCCAATCCAGACTGACACCTCAGACTCAATGTTTCTCTTTTTATCCTCCCAGAGAATGGACTTGTGGGTACTCCCAGGGGCTTGTGGGAACTCCTTACTGACCAATGAGCAAGCTCCTTCAAAATATTTCTTCAAAGGTGTGAACTCCCTTAAAGATTTGAACTAAAGGTGTGAACACTGAGCTAGAGAATTGCCAAGTACCAACTCACCATCTAGTAAGAATCTAACATCCTCCCCTTTCTTTTGATGTAGAACACAGGGTGGTCATGACCTTGAAACAGGTATACATAAATCCATCAATATGGAGATATTACACATAATTACATAAATTACATAAATATAGTAACATAACACATGCTATAAATGATGTAACAAATAACATGATCAAGTAATCATAAATTGAGAATTTATACATATCCATAAGTCCATTATCCATTAGTTCATGTGCCAGAAATCCAATAATTCCTGCAATTTTAAAGTCCTACAATAGTCTCATCTTGTGTTAGGAAATCCAATGATTCCTGCTGGTTTTAAAGTTCTTTAACAGTCTCCTTATCAGCCATGCTCTTTCAGTGTCAGATGTTTCTTGGATCTTCTCCTTTGTTTTGGGTTTTTTCTCTTTTTCTGTCTCTCTCCAGGTGCTTGTTGCAACCCATATGTTTCCTTCTTCATCTGTTTCCTTCTGTCTGTTAAAATATAAGCAAACCCTCTCTCCCAGGCAGTTAAGCTATCTAATTTCCTTTTATTTTACCATCTGGCAATTACATTGGAACTATTTGCACTGGATACTGCCCTGTTGGTTTAAAAGCCCTGTATTTTCCCCCAAGTGTAATCCATTTCTGCAATCTGATTGCCTTTTGGCTGATTGATCAGGTAATCCATTTCTGCCATGTGACTGCTTTTCTGCTGGTTGATCAAATCAGAGTCCTGACCTTCTAAAGGCTCTTTGGGTGTAACCTCAGTTTGCTATCATACTCCACCTATCTTTTGATTGATATCTTGGATCTGGGTTCCACTTCTCATTTCCCTGGGTCAATCTGCATTCTGAGGCCCAGTGGAACCCCTTGTGATATTTTGGAGATGGAGTTTTAGGTCTTCTCTCAGCCTGTCTTCTCACTCTATCTCCATATCTACACTGAGCTCTTAGATGTCCAATTTTTCCACATTGAAAACATCGACGAGTTTCTCTAGAAGTCCTTTGCCAGGAGGGACCCTGTCTTTCCATGTTCATCATAGTCTGGGTGTAAAAAGTATTTGCTCTTACTGTAGCACAGCGTCCTCTAAAGAAGCATCTTTGTCTAGTCCCCATATAATTCTTTTGCAAATTTCATTGGCATTTTCCATAGCCAAATGTCTGGTCATTATTTCTGTAGCTGCATTTTCTCCAATAGTTCTTTTGACAGCAGTTTGCAGACATCCCACAAAATCTGCAAGAAGTTCTTTGGGACCTGGCTCTATTTTTGTGAAAGCCTCCCTTTGATCTTTCTATCCAGGGAGGGAACCCCAAGCTTTTATTGAAGCCTTAGAAATTTGCTTCTAAACTGTTATGGGATAATCAGTCTGTTCTGAATTCTCTCCATACTGACCTTCACCTGCTAGTTGGTCAAAAGTGAATTATGTGTTAACTCCTGTTTCCATATTGCGTCTGACTTGGATCTTACATAATTCATAAAACTCAGCAAGCCACAACAGATTTTGTCCAGGTTCTAGACATGTTCTTGCTATAGATTTCCAATCATTTGGGGTTAGGATTTCATAAGACAAACCATCTAGTAACATTTTAACATAAGAGGATGTTGTCCCATAAAGGGTGCAACCTTTTTTCAAATGCTTAATTTTATTCAAATCTAAAGGTGTATATATTCTCCTTTTTTGACCTAAAGGGTCTTCAATTACAGGATACGCGTGTATAAAATCACTTACATCCTGGCCCTCTCTTAGCCTTAACCAATGCTTTTTCTAATCTTGTAATAGGCTGCTTAACAGGTGATTCTGTTTGTGTTTCTGCCTTTTCCCCTCCTCCTTCTTGCTCCATCCCTGAAGGGTTAATTGAGGGAGGAGATGGGAAATGCTCCTGTTGCTAAGAATTGTACTTAACTTCATTTTTATGTGATTCATCCTTTTCGCCTAGTTTAGTTGACACCTCCCCATTTTGTTCCTTCTTCTTTTTCCTTATTCTATAACTTATATAATTTCCTAAAGCCAGTTGAATTATATTGTATGTTTGAAGTGTGTTTTTGGAAATTGAGTTAGGTCCATTTTTGTTATAGTATTGACAAAATTCCTCTCCTACTAATTTCCATTCCTTTAGATCCAGTTCTTTTTCCAGAGAAAAACAAGGACATAAGACCTGCAGAGTTTTTAAAAGTTCAGTGATCTCCTCCAAAATTATAATCAATCCTTGGCTTTTCATAATCTTGATAATGCTCTCTAAACATTTTCCTTGAACAGAAATAGGAGGCTGTTTTCTAAAAATTTGCCCCATTTCACTGAAATTCTACTTTAGCTTTTTAACAAGGTTTCCTTGTTACGCATGCTTATTTCTGGGTCAGAGAGACTTTTCCACTGAGATGTGGATCAGAGGCTTTTCCACTGGAATCAGGATCTTGTTTTTCCTATTTGGGTGCCAAAATGTGAAGTCCAGGTTAGCTCCTCTAAAGGGCTCAGAATCAGTCCTAGTCAAGATAAGCAAAAGTCTTTGCCTGATGTTGGGCACCAAAATGTTAATGTTCTGTCATCTCTCAATTGTAATCATTCTCTGGGAGGAGGTTTCTTTTCTGTTAATTCTTTTCCTCTGTGAGCAGGCTTCTGGAGCCTCCAGCCAAAGCAAAGGTAGAATCTCGAATCCTCTTCTTCCTTAATCCTGGCTCTGAATCTCCTCCAGCTCTTGTCTTTATCCCAATCCAGACTGACATCTCAGACTCAATGTTCCTCTTTTTATCCTCCCAGAGAATAGGCTTGTGGGTACTCCCAGGGGCTTGTGGGAACTCCTTACTGACCACTGACCAAGCTTTTTCAAAGTATTCCTTCAAGATTTGAACTAAAGGCGTGAACTCTGAGCTAGAGAATAGCCAAGTACCAACTTACTACCTAGTAAGAATCTAGCACTGCTGGATAAAAGGGTATGTACAGTTTGATACCTTTTTGAACACAGTTCCAAATTTCTCTCCAGAATGGCTGGATCTGTTCACAGTTCCACCAAAAATGTGTCAGTGTCCCAGGTTTCCCACATCCCCTCCAATATTGTAATTATCTTTGCTTATCATTTTAGCCAATCTGACAGGTGTGTAGTGGTATCCTAGAGTTGTTTTAATTTGCATTTATCTGATCAATAGTGATTTAGAGCACCTTTTAACATGCTTTTAATTTGTTAATCTGAAAATTGTTTGTTCATATTCTTTGACCATTTATAAATTGGAGAATGGCTTGAATTATTATAAATTGGAGTCAATTCCCTATATATTTTAGAAATGAGACCTTTATCAGAACCCTTAAATGTAAAAATATTTTCTCAATTTGTTGTTTCCCTTCTAATCTTGTCTATATTAGTTTTGTTTGTACAAAACCTTTTTAATTTAATAAATTATCCTATGTTCTTCTAATTTATTTATAATATTACTTTTTATGTCTAAATCATGAACTTATTTTGACCTTATCTGTGGTGTTAGGTGTGGGTTAATGCCTGGTTTCTGCCATACTAATTTGCTGGAACTCTGTCTTCCCAGAAATCAGCCAGAGTCAGGATCACTAAATGTCTTTATTCTTGATATTTTACGGTCAAGGTCAGGGGGTTAAGTCTAACAATCTCACACACACCTTTCTCCCTCAAACGCCAGGAGAGACTGACTCAGAGTCAGTGTCTCAATTACTCTTGCTCCTCCTACTCCTCCTACACACGTCACTTCCCCTTCTTTGTCCCACCAATCAAGTCAGCACAGAACAGCTGGGAAGGGTCAACCTTCAAACAAGTTAATAGGGAACTGTCCAACTGGCAATTAGTCTCACATGCTTCATTATCCAAGTGCATTGCTCAGTTCTAGCCTTTTACACTAATTTCCAATGTTCCCAGCAGTTTTTGTCAAACTGTGACAAGCTGGGGTCTTGGGGTTTGTCAAACACTAAATTGCTATAGTTATTGAGTACTTTGTCCTGTGATCCTAACCTATTCTAATCAACTACTCTGTTTCTTAACCAGTACCAAATAGTTTTGATGACCACTGCTTTATAATATAGTTTTAGATCTGGCACAGTTAGGCTACATTCACTGGCATTTTTTTTTCATTCATTCCACTTGAAATTCTTGACCTTTTGTTCTTCCAGATGAATTTTGTTATTATCGTTTTTAGATCTGTAAAATAATTTCTTTGGCATTTCAATGATTTGGCACTAAATAAGTACATTAATTTAGGTAATATTGTCATTTTTATCATAATCATTTGGCTTACCCATGAGCACTTGATATTTTCCCAACTGATTAGATCTGATTTTATTGTGTGGAAAGTGTTCTGTACTTGTGTTCATATAGTTCCTAACTTTCCCTTGGCAGATAGATTCCCCAAAATTTTTATATATATTTTAATATAATTATTTTGAATGGAATTTATTTTTGTATCTCTTGCTGCTTGACTTTGTTCATAATATAAAAAAATGCTGATGATTTATGTGGATTTCATTTGTATCCTGCAACTTTGCGAAAGTTGTGAATTTTTTCTAGATGTTTTTTAGTTGATTCTCTAGGATTCTCTAAATATACTATTGTATCATCTGCAAAGAGTGATGATTTGGTTTCTTTGTTACCTACTCTAATTCCTTTAATCTCTTTTTCTTTTATTATAGACAAAGCTAACATTTCTAATTCAATATTGAATATTAATGGTGATGGTGGGCAGTTGCTCTCACAGAACTAGATAAATCTTACTACAAAATAAATAGAAAAAAGGTAAGAAGGTAAATGAAATTTCACCAAAGTTGGCTATGATAGAGCTTTGAAGAACATTGAATGGAAATCGAAAAAATATACTTTTTTCTTGGTGGTACGTAGAACTTACACACAAATTGAACATGTATTAGGGCATTAAAAACCTCAAAATTAAATGCAGAAAGACAGAAATAGTAAATGCATCTTTTTCACATCATGATACAAAGAAAATTACATGTAATAAAGGGCTAAGGGAAAACAAACTAAAATTTAAGTGTAAACTAAATAATTTAATCCTAAATAATGAGTAGATGAAACAACCAATCATAGTCACAATTCATGATTTCATCCAAGAGAATAACAATAGTGAGACAACATCCCAAAATGTATGGGATGCATCCAAAGCAGTTCTTAAGGAAAGTTTTATATCTCTATATGCCTACTGGCATAAAATAGAGAAAGAGAAAATCAGTGAATTCGGTAGGCAATTTAAAAAGCTAAAAGAAGTACAACTTTTAAAACCTCACTTAAATACCATGTTTGACAAAGGTTCTGACAAAGGTCTCATTTCCAAAATATATAGAGAACTGACCCTAATTTATAAGAAACCGAACCATTCTCCAATTGATAAATGGTCAAAGGATATGAACAGACAATTCTCAGAGGAAGAAATTGAAACTATATCCACTCACATGAAAGAGTGTTCCAAATCACTATTAATCAGAGAAATGCAAATTAAGACAACTCTGAGATACCACTACACACCTGTCAGATTGGCTAAGATGACAGGAACAAATAATGATGAATGTTGGAGGGGATGTGGGGAAACTGGGACACTAATACATTGCTGGTGGAGTTGTGAAAGAATCCAGCCATTCTGGAGAGCAATCTGGAATTATGCCCAAAAAGTTATCAAACTGTGCATACCCTTTGACCCAGCAGCGCTACTACTGGGCTTATATCCCAAAGAAATACTAAAGAGCGGAAAGAGACATATATGTGCCAAAATGTTTGTGGCAGCTCTTTTTGTAGTAGCTAGAAATTGGAAGATGAATGGATGTCCATCAGTTGGAGAATGGTTGGGTAAATTATGGTATATGAAGGTTATGGAATATTATTGCTCTGTAAGAAATGACCAGCAGGAGGAATACAGAGAGGCTTGGAGAGACTTACATCAACTGATGCTGAGTGAAATGAGCAGAACCAGAAGATCACTGTACACTTCAACAACAATACTGTATGAGGATGTATTCTGATGGAAGTGGAAATCTTCAACATAAAGAAAAACCAACTCACTTCCAGTTGATCAATGATGGACAGAGGTAGCTACACCCAGAGAAGAAACACTGGGAAGTGAATGTAAATTGTTAGCACTAATATCTGTCTGCCCAGGTTACATGTACCTTCGGAATCTAAAGTTTATTGTGCAACAAGAAAATGATATTCACACATTTTACTAGACTATATTGTAACACATGTAAAATGTATGGGATTGCCTGTCATCGGGGGGAGGGAATAGAGGGAGGGGGAGATAATTTGGAAAAATGAATACAAGGGATAATATTATAAAAAATATATATATAATAAAAAATTATTAATTAAAAAAATACCATGTTTGAAATTCTGAAAATAAAATAGTAGATTAATAAAATTGAAAAAAAACTTTTTTAATTAACAAAAGAGTTAGTCTTATGAAGAAACATAATAGATAAATATTTTGTTAAGTTGATTAGAAAAAGGAAAGAAAAAATCAAACTGTTAGTATCAAAATTTTAATTTGGTAATTTTTTTTTTTTTTTTACCAAAAATAAAGAGGAAATTAAAGCTGTAATTAGGAGCTATTTTGCCCAACTATGTGCCAATAAATCTGATAAGCTAAGTGAAATGGGTGAATACTTACAAAAATATAGATTGCCCAGATTAACAGAGGATGAAGTAAATTATTTGAATAGTCCCACTTTAGAAAATTAAAATTGAAAAAACTATAAAAAAATTCCTTAAGAAAAAATCTTCAAGACCAAATGTTTTTACATATGAATTCTGCCAAAACATTTTAAGAACAATAAATCCCAATAATATAAACAATTTGGAAAAATTAGGAAAGAAAGAGTCCTACCAATATGGTGCTGATACCCAAAGTAGGTAGGGTCAAAACAGAGAAAAACAATTATAGACCAATTTCCCTAATGAATATTGATGCAAAAAATTTAAACATATCATTAGCAAAGAGATTATAGCAAGGTATCCCCAGAATAGTATACCACAATAAAGTTGGATTAATAGCAGGAATGCAGGGCTGGTTTAATATTAGGAAAACTCCTAGCACAATTGGCTATTTTAATAACCAAGCTAATCAAAATCATATGATCATCTAAATTCAAAGATGAGGAAAAAGCATTGGACAAAATGCAACACCCATTCCTAGTAAAAACACTAGAGAGTATAGCAATAAATGGACTTCTCCTTAAAATGATCAGAAACATCTATCTAAAACTGAAAGCAAAAATCATATGTAATGGGGACAAATGAGAACCATTCCCAATAAAATTCCAGGGGTGAAACATAGTTGCCCACTATCATCATTACTATTCAATATTGTATTAGAAATGTTAGATTTAGAAATAAAGAAGAAAAGAAATTAAAGGAATTAGAGTAGGTAATGAGGAAAGCAAATTATCACTATTTGCAGATGACATGATGATAAATTTAGAAAATCCTAGAAAAACCACTAAAAATATGTAAGAAAAAATTCACAACTTAAGCAATATTGTAGGATACAAAATTAATCCATATAAATCCCTAGCATTTTTACATATTACCACCAAAGTCAGCAGCAAGAAATACAAAAAGGAATTCCATTTAAAATGACTGTAGATAATATAAACTATTTGGGAGTATACCTGCCAAGATAGAAACTATATGAACACAGTTACAAAACACTTTCCACACAAATAAAATCACATTTAATTAACTGGAAAAATATGAAGTGCTCATAGGCAGGCCAAGATAATATAATAAAATATATATATATATAATGGCACCTAAATTATTCAGTGTCATACCAATCATACTCTCAGGAACTTATTTTAGTGAAGTAGAAAAATTAAGAACAAGTTCTTCTGGAAGAATTTCATCAGGTTAAAAATTTCAAGGGAATTAATGAAATAAATGCAAAAGAAAGTGGCCCAACTGTACCAGACATAAACTATATAATAAAGGAGCAATTATCAAAACCATTTGGTACTGGCTAAGAAATAGAGTAGTCAATCAATGGAATAGGTTAGGTTCAAAAGACACAATAATGAATCACTACAGTAATCTAGTGTTTGATGAACCCAAAGACCCCAGCTTCTGAGATTAAGAACTTGTTACTTCAGAAAAATGGTTGAGAAAATTGGAAACTCATATTGCAAAAACTAGCCATTGACCCATACCTAAAACCCTACACCAAGATAAGATTAAAATGGGTTTATGATTTAGAAATAAAGAGTGATATTATAAGCATTAGAAGGAAAACAGAAAATGGGGGAAATGAAGGCTCTAATAAGGGTTTTTTTTCTGAAAATATAGAGAGAATTGATTCAGATTTATAAGAATTCTAGCCATTCTCCAATTGATAAATGGTCAAAGAATATTAATAGACAATTTTCAGAAAAAATAAAGTCTTTTCTTTTCATATGAAAAAATGCAAATTAAGACAACTCTGAGATACAACTATACACCTCTTAAATTGGCTAAGATGACAGAAAAAGATAATGATGAAGGTTGGAGGGGATGTGGGTCAACTGGGATGCTAATACACTGTTGGTGGAATTGTGAACTGATAACTGATCAGTGAACTGATCCAATCATTCTGGAGAACAATTTGGAATTATGCCCAAAGGGCTATCAGACTATACATAACCTTTGAGTCTAGCCGTGTCTCTACTGGACCTGTATCCCAAAGACATCATTAAAAAGGAGAAAGCTCTTACATGTGCCATTTTGGCACAAAAAGATTTTCTTTGTAGCAGTTCTTTTTTCTAGTGGCAAGAAACTGGAACCTGAGTAGATGCCCATCAATTAGAGAATGTCTGAGAAAGTTATGGTATATAAATATTATGGAAAATTATTATTCTATAAGAAATCATCAACAGGATTATTTCAAGAGTCCTGGAAAGACTTCCATGAACTGATGCTAACTGAAATGAGTAGAAGCAAAAGTACATTGTACACAGCAACAGCAAGATTACATGATGATTAATTCTGTTGGATATGGCTCTTTATAGCACTGATTTGACTCAGGATATTTGCAGTGCTCTTGTGATGATGGGAGCCATGTGCACCCAGAGAGAGGACTGTGGCTAGTGAGTGTGAATCACAGCATAGCATTTTCATTTTTAAAAATTGTTTTGTTTGCTTGCATTTTGTTTTCTTTCTCACTTTTTTTCCTTTTTGACCTCTCATATTGAATAAAATGATACGAAAAGATAATGAGTGGTAAAGGGGATGTGGGAAAACCCAGACATTGTTAGATATACTGTTGGTGGAATTGTGAATGGATTCAACCATTCTGGAGAGCAATTTGGAACTATGCTTAAAATGTTATCAAACTGTGTATAACCTTTGACATAGCAGTATTTCTACTGGGCTTATATCCCAAAGAGATATTAAAGGAGATAAAGGGACCCACATGTGCAAAAATGTTTGTGGCAGCCCTTTTTGTAGTGGCCAGAAACTGGAAACTCAATGGATGTCTATCAATTGAAGAATGGCTGAATAAATTATGGTATATGAATGTTATGGAATCTTATTGTTCTGTAAGAATCAACCAACAGGATGATTTCAGAGAGACCTGGAGAGATTCACATGAACTGATGCTAAGTGAAATGAGAAGAAGCAAAAGTAAATTGTACACAGCAAATACAGGGTTATATGATGATCAATTCTGATGGATGTGGCTCTTCAACAATGAGATGATTCAAACCAGTTCCAATTATTCAGTGATGAAGAAAGCCATCTACACCCAAGGGAGGACTGTAGGAACTGAGTGTGGACCACAACATAGCATTTTCACTCTTTCTGTTGTTGTTTGCTTGTATTTTGTTATCTTTCTCAGTTTTTTTTCCTTCTTTATCTGATTTTTCTTGTGTAGCAACATAACTATATATATATATATGATTTAACATATATTTTAACATATTTAACATGTATTGGACTACAGGCCAGTGGAGGAGGGAGTGAGAGGAAATGAGGGGAAAATTTGGAACAGAAAGTTTTGCAAGTTCAATGTTGAAAAATTACCCATGCATATATTTTGTAAATAAAATATTTTAAAAAAATCAATTAATTATTTTAAAAAAGAAAATAATAGCAAACACATAGCATTTCCTTTTTCCTTTATAATGAAAAGGAATAATTCCATTTTTATTTCAAAACCTTCAACATTGCTCTAAAAACAATATGAATAAGCACTAAACACTTCCAGCACAAAGAAAAATGAAAAAGAAGCTGTAGGCTTTGTTGAATCTATATTGAACAAATCAAGAAAAGGAATGAAACAGAAATTTGTTTATTTTGGTGATATTATTCTTTGTATTGGAGAGTAATGGTTTTCATCTGGCAGTACAGTAACTTATGAGTCCTCTTGAAGGAAAAGAATTAACCAGAAAAACCCTCATGAAAGCCTCAGCTTTTCTTCAGGAAAAAAAGCAATACCAATTATGGTAAAGTGATAAGGTATGTCAAATTGATGGATGCCACATAAAATGGATGTCACTCTTCACTATGGAAACAGGGTAATTAATTTCAAATTCAACTTGTAACTTTACAATTGTGTAACCAGGAACAAGTCACTTCTCAATATTCTCATCACAAAATAAACAGCTGAAATGACTTTGCCTCTTGAGCTTCCTTGAGATCTATTTCATTGGTCAAGGCCTTCAGCCATAGATTCCAGTAAAATTTCAAGGAAGGAAGGAAGGAAGGAAGGAAGGAAGGAAGGAAGGAAGGAAATGTAGTGGCCCAAACCCTGAAAAGGTATTTGAATCACAGCATGGTGCTTATGGATTCTAATGCTCAATGTGGTATAGTGAGGTAATTGTACTGAAGGATTTAAGGGCTGAGGAAGGGACACAGAGTCCTCTCAGCCACATTTGTACAAAAACTTTTCAATTTAATATAATCAAAATTTTCTATTTTGTGATCAATAATGATCTCTAGTTTTTCTTTGGTCATAAATTCCTTCCTCCTCCACAGGTCTGAGAGGTAAACTATCCTATGTTCTTATAATTTATTTATAATCTCATTCTTTATGCCTAGGTCATGAACCCATTTTGACCTTATCTTGGTGTAGTGTTAAGTGTGGGTCAATGCCTAGTTTCTGCCATACTAATTTCCAATTTTCCCAGCAGTTTTTGTCAAATAGTGAATTATAGAGAGGTTATCTTGTCCAGGCTAAATAGGATATAGGTTGATTTCTTGGTTGCAAATTTTGAGGATACTGATGTTAGATTTCTAGGAAGTAGATATGGGAAGATCAGTGTTCAGAATTTTTGTTGTAAGAAAATGAGATTCTGCCATTTTTGCTCAACTTTTGAGAATATGCATTGTAGTGCAATAAAATCAAGTGATACCTGACGTCACATTATTATGAAACTAATATGTCCTATTGCTAGGCTAATAATGTTTTTTCCTTGAATAAATATTAGTCTGAAGGATCAATGCAGCAGTTATCAGAGAAACTGATTAGATTAGGTTACACCCAATATTATGTAGTGGAAATAACTTGGAAATCTGAGTCAAAAAAATCTAGATTAATGTCTCAATTCTGTCACTTAAGATCTTCATGACTTTAGGAAAATAAATTAGCTTCTATGGACTTCTGTTCCCTAAAACATCAGCTAGCAATTATAATATCTTACATTTTAAAAAGTAGTTTTCAAATATTTCATTTTATCCTCATAGCCACCCTGAAAGATAGGAATCATTATCACCTACATTTTATAGATAAAGTAACTAAGGCAGACAGTTTAAGTGATTTGCCCAGAGTCACAATAGTTGCCAGGTTTCTGAGGGTGGGTTTGAACTCTAGTTTTCTTGAATCCAGTTTTGGTGTTCTATTTGCTGCACAACCTACTTAATCATTGTTCAAATTAGAGAGTTGACCTGGATTAGTGCTTCTTAAACTTTTCTCATTTGAGTCCCCTTTTTTCCCTCAGAAATTTTTATGTGACTCCAGGAAGTTAAGTATATAAAATAGTGTTTATAAAATAGTTACACAAATCAAGCATTTACAGATATCAATTTTTGACCTCCATATTCAGGTATGCAACCCTGTAAGGGGGAAGTCAACCACAATTTAAGCTTGTATTTAAATATGTCAGACCTAAATGTTACAATTTTCAGATGAAAAGTTAGTCATCTACTATGCTCAAAAAGTTGTCAAACTGTGCATACCCTTTGTCCCAGCAGTGTTACTACTGGGCTTATATCCCAAAGAGATCTTAAAGAAAGGAAAGGGACCTGAATGTGCAATAATGTTTGCAGCCCTCTTTGTAGTGGCCAGAAACTGAAAACTAAGTGGATACCCATCAATTGGAGAATGGCTGAATAAATTGTGGTATATGAATATTATGGAATAGTATTGTTCTGTAAGAAATGACCAACAGGATAATTTCAGAAAGGCCTGGAGAGACTCACATGAACTGCAGGTCAGAGATATACTTCAACAGCAATACTATATGATGATCAATTCTGATGGATGTGGCCATTTTCAACAATGAGATGAATCAAATTAGTTTCAATAGAGCAGCAATGAACTGCACCAGCTACACCCATCGAAAGAAGTCTGGGAGATGACTATGAACCCCTACATAGAATTCACAATCCCTCTAATTTTGTCTGCCTGCATTTTGGATTTCCTTCACAGGCTAATTGTACACTATTTCAAAGTCCAATTCTTTTTGTACAGCCAAACAACTGTTTGGACATGTATACATATATTGTATTTAATTTATACTTTAGCATATTTAACATGGATTGGTCAACTTGACATCTGGGTGGGGGAAGGAGGGAAAAAGTTGGAATGAGGGTTTGGCAATTGTCAATTTTGTAAAATTATCCATGCATATATCTGGTAAATAAAAACTATTATTTAAAAAAAGAAAACAAAACAAAAGAAAAGCTAGTCATCTATAGTCATATGAAAAAAAATACTCTAAATTACTATGGATTAAAGAAATGCAAATTAAAAACAACTCTGAGGTACGTTCCCATACCAATCAGATTGGCTAACATAAATGTTGGGAGGGTAGGAAACTGGGAAACTAATACATTGTTGCTAAAATTGTGAATTGATTCAACCATTCTGGAGAGAAATTTGGAACTATGCCTAAAGGATTATAAAGCTTCCATATCTTTTGATCCAGTAGTCTGTATCCCAAGAGAGATCACAAAATAGGGAAAAGAATCTATTTGTGCAAAAATGTTTGTAGCAGCTCAATTTATGGTTGGATTGGAAATGGAACTGGAAAATGAGTGGATGCCCATCAATTGGTGAATGAGTAAATAAATTGTGGTACATGGAAGCAATGGAATATGATTGCTCTATTAAGAAATAATTGTGTGGGAAAATAGTAACCACTAAAACGATCAGAAGTTCCAGTAAAAGTAGAAAGCTAAGAGCAAAGATATCAGGTCACCCACCTCTGATTACATAACCAATCCTTGCCGTAAAGAAGCTTACATTCTTACATTACTTTTGGATGAGATAACCTTCACCCCCAACCATTCTGTGGGTTTCAATTTAATTTAAGTTTCATTTCTCCTATTTAATTTTTATACTGTGGAAACCAAATACATCCATTTCTCACAATTCCACCCCCCTTTTTGATTTTGTAGTCACATTATTTTTTAACTCCTCAAATTTGGCTAATACTTTTTTTTAATAATAGTTTTTATTTACCAGATATTTGCATGGGTAATTTTACCATTGACAATTTGGCTAATACTTTTTACATCCCATTTCATAAAACTCCTAACTTCTGAACAGATCTCTTTATACAGGATGAGTAATTAATCCATGAATTCTCTGCTAATTTTTCTGACAAGGCTGTACTAAGAATGTCCTTCTTTTCTGACAATAACCTGTCCAGTGTCATTCTATTTTTCCATACCATTCTCTAGTGGCATTTAGCTACTTTACTATTCCCTTCACTGACTTTCTGGTGTAATTTATCCAATGATATTTACCTACAAGAATAGGAATGACCCAAATCCAGAATTAACTAGATTTTTAGTCTTCAATTAATCAGTTACTATCCTTGACTTTTTTGCATGAATGACAGAGTAAAAGGAATAGCCAATTGGATCACTGCACGCTCAGTTCCCAAGCAAAGCAGGTTTGAAAATGCTGCCTCCTATCATACCATTCAATGTTGGGATGTGTTCATTCCTGAGAAACTACCAGAGCTTCCATACACACACACACACATATACATACATACATATATATGTTGCTAGTATAGCCTCATTTATTCCCTCAGAAGGAAAAGATAGCACTGCAATTCTCAGAAATGTTATTTTGGGAAATTGAAAGATCCTGCACTTGAATTTACTCTTGTTTTTCCATATTCAAATGGAAGATACTATCTGGACATGGAACAAACTGTATCACAGAAATAGACATTCCTTTATATTCAGACTTTTTGCAGAGTACTTTACCAATTCTACCCAAGCATTAGTATCTATCACTTGTCTTAAGTCCTTGACTTGATTCTAAATCTTCCTAATCTATACCTATTCTATTCCCAACTTACCCTTTTGAACTGAATTTTCTACATGTCCAGCTTTTGTAGCAAACCAAACATTATTTCAAATTGGACAGGCAGTTCCATAAAATCCTTTCTATTAGGACACAAATACTTATTGTCTATAGCTATTCGAGCCTCTATAATTCTATAATATGACACTCATCTTTCTCAGTAATATGAACTCAAATCTCAATCTAATGTCCCCATTCTAAATCCCAAATACTGCTTTGTATAGCCTTCCTTCTTTGTGGGATCACTAAACTCCTTACTGGAAACTCCCTCAGACACTGGATTGTTTGGGATCCATTTACCAATGAGTTCCAGTTCATTCTCGAACCAATGGAACAATGATCTCAACTTCTGCAGGAATGGATGTTGAACTGGGTCATCTTACAGGGTCCCATTTGGAGAGGTTTGAGCTGGTTGAAGATCCAGTAGGTTGAGTAAGATTACTTAGCTGGTCAATACTATCTAGTACTGGTCATTTGAAGATGAATTGCTCAAATCATGGAGGAAAACAAACCTAAGAAAACTAAAGAGAATACAAGAGCACTAATAGTAGACCCTTCATTCCTGGGAGGTGATTATATCTTCCCTGAAGTGACTGCATTATAACCCAAAAGCAATTTTAAGAAAGAGGGAATCCCATTAGAACATTTATTCACAAAATTTTGCTATTAGAGAAAAAAGAAGGCATATAATTAGCATCAAAACTTATCCTTCAGGACCTCAGTCTGGGGGCACAGTTGATAACCAATAATGTAATCCCACTTTAGCCAACTCAGCTCTCAAATAGTGGGTTACCAAAATGCACTTAAATGTTAGATAACTTGCTGAATGGGTTTTGAAATAACCACTTTCAGAGAATTCCCTTCTTGAAGATCTCTTTGGGATACAAACCCAGTAGCAACGCTGCTGGATCAAAGGGTATGCACAGTTTGATAACTTTTTGAGCATAGTTCCAAATTGCTCTCCAGAATGGCTGGATGCATTCACAGTTCCACCAACAATGTATCAGTGTCCCTGTTTTCCCACATCCCCTCCAACATTGCACCTTATCTTTCCCTGTCATTCTAGCCAATCTGACAGGTGTGTAGTGGTATCTCAGAGTTGTCTTAATTTGCATTTCTCTGATCAGTAGTGATTTGGAACACTCTTTCATATGAATGGATATAATTTCAATTTCATCATTTGAGAATTGTCTGTTAATATCCTTTGACCATTTATCAATTGGAGAATGGTTTGATTTCTTATAAATTAGGGTCAGTTCTCTATATATTTTGGAAATGAGACCTTTATCAGAATCTTTAACTTTAAAAATATTTTCCCAATTTGTTACTTCCCTTCTAATCTTGTTTGCATTAGTATTGTTTGTACAGAAACTTTTTAGTTTGATGTAATCAAAATCTTCTATTTTGTGATCAATAATGTAGATAGTTTTTAACTGTTCTATACATAATAGTTATATCAATTTTAAGTTTCAGTATTATGACAATAACCCCAAATAATTTAACAATCTTACAATTTTTATAACCCACCACAAAAATGGATACTAATCTCATGTAATTTACAAGTTTCTAATTTTAACATTGAATTATCCATTCAAACTCATTTACTTCTTAGTTGTTTCCATATTCACAAAAACCAGGAAAAAGTCAAGTTTTTACTGCAAGGTTGTAGGCCTTGTGAGGTTGTCACTACCCCCACATACCTGACTTTTATTAATACCAATACAAACTTCTTATTGTCCTTTTAATCTTTTAAATTGTTTTTATAATCAATCTTTCTTGTACCTTGTTTTAGTTTTTAACCACCCCGCTTTTTAATTTTTTCTTTAAAATTTAATAAATTCAAAAGTATATGTCTCTGTCTAAAAGAAAAAGGAAGGCAAATCTCAAGATTTACAATATAGGTAATACCTAACTTTGGAGAAATTTCATGAAATTTATATCATATGTCCAGCAGAGCTGACAAAATTTAAAGCATAGCTCATATAATTTTTACAAACTGCTTTTAAATTCCTTTTCTTCTTCTGTATAGTACAGAGTTGTTCCTTCCCAACTTCCTGGAGAACCTCTTCTCTTCCAGAACCACACTTTGATTTTTTACTCCTTTACTGCTTTCTCCCCTACAATTGATTTGTTTTAAAAATATTTCTTGTGCAGACCTTTCCTATACTCCAATATGTAAATCCAGTGTAGAAATTGTCATACTTTAGTGATCTTAGAACTCTAATGTTTATTCAACTCTAGCTTTCCTGACATCCCTTTTCTTCTAGGACTATGAGAGCTTTTTTGGGTGAAGAGGGTCTCACTATTCAATTGTAACTGAGATTTTTCCATCTCAGTTCCTAATCCCATGAAGAGCAAATTTAACCCACTTTGTCTCTTGCCCAGATGAACTTTTGAGCCAGTCAGCCCAACTCTGTCTCGACTATAAAGGTTATGCCAATTATCCTGCATCTTGTCTGTGTTATCTTAGTGCCAAAAATCAGGGCAAGCAACCATTGTCAGAGACTTCCCGTTACCAGTTTCCTCCACCCAGCCAAACACAATAATAGCCACCTGTCCAATTGCCCAGGCCCTTCTCCTTACATGGGATTTGTGCACAGAACTTACCTGACTGCTATATTTATTTCACTTCACACTTTAAACTTTATGCCACAGTTCTTAGTCTCCCTAATTTTCCTGACCAAGTCCTGACTCAGTTACTCTGCTTCAGCTAAAAATACTGTAAAACCTCCCCTCCCTTTTTATCAGAATATTTGATAAGGATAAAAGATCTTATGTTTTAGGATATCAGAATTCCTCTCCTCATCTCAAGCTATTAGAATATCAGATACCCTCTTATCAAGATGCCTCTCCCCATGTCCAGGGTGCCTCCCCCTGATTACTTCATCTCATCTCTGGAAGCTCACTGCACCCTGTCAGTCCTGCTCTCAGCACCCTGACTCCATCCTTGCCTCAGTCTACCCCCTGCATCTGAGCCATGTATATATATATATGTCTTTGAGAACTCACATTATTTGCTGGATTCTTAGTCTCATTCAGCCCTGGGACCAAACCATGGATCTATCTGATCACAGTATATCTCTCCATTTAATAAATTATTAAATACTCTCTAATCTCTATCTTGCTCAGTTAATCCAGCATTACAACCAGAAAACTCCAATGTTCCCCTTACTTTTTTCCTACTCCTCTTCTTGGTTCACATGAGTCCCTCTATCAGACCCAGGGTCATTGAAAAACTATTCCTCAGTGGTACATCTTGCTCATTGGTCAGGATGGGGAGAGGCCCCCCCACTCAGTGGAGCTTTTATCCCAGAGAGTCCCCATCTGTAAATGACCATTAAAACAATCAGAAGAACCAGTTTGAGAGTAGGAAAAAAAGTTTCCTTCTCTAGAGAAAGGATGCAGTCTCTGATACACAAAGCATAGTTTTAGAGAGAGACACACACAAAAGAAAAGGGAATTCCCTTTTTAATTTCCCAACAAGAGCTCCTCCCCAAACCTTCTGGCTCCTTTCTCCATTGGGATTTCTAAAGCACAATTTAAAAAAAAAAATGAGATAAGAAAGCCTGAGGCTATTAAATACTTAACTGAGTCGAATATTTCCCAATCAACTCAGTTCCTGCTTCCAAGGACATTCCATTCTGAAAGAGGAAGATAACTGTGGAAAGCTAGGGGCAAAGAAGAAGAGATTGTTTTAATATCCCATGTTATCACTCTTGATTACCAAACCCAGTCCCTGCCCCTAAAGAGTTTATATTCTTATATTCTTTTGAATGAGATAATCTCCACCCCTACAGATCAATTTAAGTTTCATTTCTCCTATTTAAATTTCATACTATGGAAACAAAATAAATCCATTTCTTATATGATGAACAGTCTTATTTCAGAAAATCTTAGAAAGATTTTACATGAACTGATGTTGAGTGAAGAGAGCAGAATCAGGAAAACATTGTACACAACCACAGCAAGACTGTGTGATGATCAATTAAGTGATAGACTTAGCTCTTCTCAAACAATTCAGTGGTCCAAAGTAATTATGATGAGTTTGAAGACCCAAATGCCAGGGTTTGACAGTAAAAGGGACCAGGTGAAGATTTCTCAAAGAGTCTATGGGATGGAGTGGATCAGACCTTAAGCCTAAATTTTAGGAAGTCATGTGATCCCTATTCTCAGAGGACTGTAGGGCAGAAAAGGTCAGACCCTAGGTCTAAGCTTTTATGTGTCCCACAAGAAGTTGACAGCATTGCTGACCATTTGGTTAATGGTTACTTCCTTTTCAGTTTAAGGAAGCCTATATTTTTGGAGGTAGTCATCCATTTCACTTAAATTATCAAATTTATTAGCATAAAGTTGGGCAAAGTTACTCATTATTTCTCTTAATTTCCTCTTCATTGGTAGAAAGATCCCCCTTTTCATTTGTAAGACTAACAATTTGATTTTCCTCTTTCCTTTTTCAGATCAGATTTACCAAAGGTTTATCTATTTTATTGGCTTCCATAAAATGAACTCTTGGTTTTATTTATTAATTCAATAGTTATTTTTATTTTCAATATTATTAATTTCTCCTTTTAATTTTAGTATTTCAAGTTTGGTTGAGGGTTTTTAATTTGGTCTTTTTCTAGCTTTTTAAGTTGCAGGCCCAATTCATTAATCTTCTCTTTCTCTATTTTGTTCAAATAAGCCTCTA
Source organism: Sminthopsis crassicaudata (assembly GCF_048593235.1). Taxonomy (NCBI): domain Eukaryota; kingdom Metazoa; phylum Chordata; class Mammalia; order Dasyuromorphia; family Dasyuridae; genus Sminthopsis; species Sminthopsis crassicaudata. The sequence continues at coordinate 234,406,737 of NC_133621.1, forward strand.
AAGATATAAAATTTCCCCTTATTACTGCTTTAGCTGCATCCCACAGATTTTGGAATGATGTCTCATCATTGTCATTATCTTGGGTGAAATTATTAATTGTTTCTATAATTTGCTGTTTCACCCAGTCATTCTTTAAGATGAGATTATTCAGTTTCCAATTACTTTTTGGTCTATTTACCTCTATTTCTTATTGAATGTAGTTTTTATTGCATTGTGACCTGAGAAGAAGGCATTTACTATTTCTGCCTTCCTGCATTTAATTTTGAGATCTTTATGTCCCAATATATGGTCAATTTTTGTATAGGTTCCATGAACTGCTGAGAAAAAAGTATACTCCTTTCTATCACCATTCAGTTTTCTCCAAAGGTCTATCATACCTAGTTTTTCTAATGTTCTATTTACCTTTTTAATTTCTTTCTTATTTGTTTTGTGGTTTGATTTGTCTAATTCTGAGAGTGCAAAGTTGAGATCTCCCACTATTATAGTTTTGCTGTCTATTTCTTCTTGCAACTTTCTTAACTTTTCCTTTAGGAAGTTAGATGCTATACCACTTGGTGCATATATGTTTAGTATTGATATGGCTTCATTGTCTATGCTACCTTTTAGCAGGATATAGTTTCCTTCCTTATCTCTTTTAATTAGATTAATTTCTGCTTTTGTTGATCTGAGATAAGCATGGCAACCCCCACTTTTTTAGCTTTATCTGAAGCATAATAGATTCTGCTCCAACCTTTTACCTTTACTCTATATGTATCTCCCTGCTTTAAGTGTTTCCTGTAAACAACATATTGTAGGGTTCTGACTTTTGATCCAGTTTGCTATCTGCCTCCATTTATTTGGAGAGTTCACCTCATTCACATTTACAATTAAAATTACTAATTCTGTATTTCCTGCCATCATATTATCCCCAGATTATGCTTTTTCCCCCCTTGACTCCTCTGAACTCCTTCCCCAATATTTAATTTATAGACCCCACTTGTGACGCACAGCCCTCCCTTTTTAGTATCCCTCCCCCTTCCTTTTAAGTCCCTTCCCCTTTCTTGTACCCTTCCCTTATTCCCCTTTTCCTTTTCCCTTTTCCTCTCCCCCCTTTTAATGAGGTGAGAGAGAATTCTCTGAAAAACAAATATGTCAATTATTTACTCTTTGGTCCTACTCTGATGAGAGTAAGATTCACCAAAGATTCTCCCCATCTCTAAATTCCCTCAGATGTGGTAGATTTTCTATGCCTCTTCCTGAGGTGTAGTTTCCCTCTTTTTATCTTTCCTATATCCCAAAGAAATAGTGAAGAAGGGAAAGGGACTTGTATGTGCCAAAATGTTTGTGGCAGCTCCTTTTGTAGTGGCTAGAAACTGGAAAATGAAAGGATGTCCATCAATTGGAAAATGGTTGGGTAAATTCTGTTATATAAACATTATGGAATATCATTGTTCTATAAGAAATGACCAGCAGGAAGAATACAGAGAGGTTTGGAGAGACTTGAATGAACTGATGCTGAGTGAAAGGAGCAGAATCTGGAGATCAATATACACTTCAACGACAATACTGTATGAAGACATATTCTGATTGAAGTGGATATCTTCAACATAAAGAAGATCAAATTTACTTCCAGTTGATCAATGATGGACAGAAACAACTACACCCCAAGAAGGAACACTGGGAAGTGAATGTAAACTGTTTGCATTACTGTCTTTCTACCCAGGTTACTTATACCTTCGGAATCCAATTCTTACCCTGTAACAAGAAAATTGGATTTACACACATATATTGTATTTAGGTTATAATGTAACACATTTAATATGTATGGGATTGCCTGTCATCTAGGGGAGTAGAGGGAGGGGGGAAATTCTGGAAAAATGAATACAAGGGATAATGTTAAAAAAAAAAAAAAAACATTACTCATGCATATGTACTGTCAAAAATTATAATTATAAAATTAATTTTTAAAAATTGAATTTAATAAATGGAATTGAATGACTCAATGAGACTTCAAGAATTGTCAAACAAAATTTAAAGGATTAAAGGGGCATGGAATATGATATGGAAAGTGAAGGGTCTTGGATTGCAGTCAAGATGGACCTACAGTGAAGCATGTGAATTTCATTTATTTTTGATGAAAAATATCAGAAAATTTGATCTTTAAATACAGAACTCAAGAAAAGCATAAAAAAGGTAAAAAAGAAAGAAAAAATAGCATTCTTTTAAAAGTTAAAAGCTTATATACCTATAAGGGAAGATGTTATGTTTAACTTTTGAGATCTGTATCTCTGTTATGGACATACTTAGAGGCTGCAGATATAATTTGATTTTATTGTAATGGTTTAAAAAGAAACTAAAGGAAGAAAGGTGATTCTACTATTAAAAGAGGAAAATGGACTTAAAAATGGGGTAAATTACATTTCATGAGGAAGCAAAAAAGACATTGCAATTGAGGGAAAGAAGTTAGAGCATTATGTGAATTTTATTCTCATCAGATTTGGCTCAGATAGAGAATATCAGATACATTTAGCTGTACTGAGAAGTTTGTTTTACCTTGGGAAGTAGGAGGAGAAGGGGGAAAGGAAGTGGGGAGTCTAATAGAAGAGAGAACAGAAGTAGAAGGGGAAAGATATAAAAAAGGGGAAGGGGCTGTAAAATGGGAGGGCTGTTTGAGGGAGGTGGTGATCAATGACAAAATATTCACAAGAAGGGAAAAAGGGAAAGGGAAGAGAAAAATATAACTGGGAGCAAATAAGATGGCAGGAAATATACAGAGTTTGTAATTTTATCTGTGAATGTGAATAGGAAGAACTCACCCTTAAAACAGAAGCAGAAACAAACTGGATTAAAAGCCAGAATCCTATGATTTGTTGTTTACAAAAAACTCATTTAAAGGAGAGTGATACATTTATAGTAAAGGTAAAAGGCTATTATGCTTCAGCTGAGGTAAAAAATAAAGTAGGGGTAGCAATTTAGATCTCAGATTAAGCAAAAGCAAAAATAGGTCTAATTAAAAAAGATAAGGAAGGAAACTGCGTCCTACTCAAAGATATAATAGATAATGAATTAATATCAATACTAAACATATATGTGCCAAGTGGTATAACATCCAGATTCCTAGAGGAGAAGTTAAGAGAGCTACAAGAAGAAGTAGATAGCAAAACTATAGGGGTGGAGGATCTCTACCTTGCTCTTTCAGAACTAGATAAATCAAACCACATAATATAAATAAAAACAAAGTTTCTAAAATCACCTCAAAAAGAAAAAACATATGCAAGCAAACAACAATAAAAAAGTGAAAATACTATATTGTGATCCACACTCAGTCCCCACAGTCCTCTCTTTGGTTGCAGATGGCTCTCTTCATAACAAAACCATTGGAATCGTCCTGAATCACCTCACTTTTGAGAAGAACTATATCAATCAGAATTGATAATCACAAAGTCTTCTGCTGTGTACAAATGTTCTCTTGGTTCTACTCACTTCGCTTAGCATCAAATTTTGTAAGTTTCTCCAGGCCTTTCTGAAATAATCCTGCTGATTATTTTCTTATAGAACAGTAATATTCTATAAGATTCATATATCACAATTTATTCAGCCATTCTCCAACTGATAGACATCCACTTAGTTTTCATTTGTCTGATGAGATAGAAATTATGAGTTTCTCCCAATATTGCAAACGAACATTACACACACACACACACACACACACACACACACACACACACACACATACTTTGAGATAATAATGATTCAAAAACTGAATCTCATCACACTGATGTATTAGAAAAAAAATTAATGTCATTGCCTTCAAAATGTACCAAACTAACATTAGATATCTGGTTGGACATGTAATATACTACAGCATACTACACAACAAATCAATGCCATACACACACACACACACACACACACACACACACACACACACATATATATATATGACAAACATTTATTAATCTTCTAATATGTGCCAGGCATTATACTATAGAGTTACAAATAAGAAAAAATGGTGGGGCAGCTGGGTGGTGCAGTGGATAGAGCACCAGCCCTGAATTCAGGAGGACCCGAGTTCAAATCTGGTCTCAGACACTTAACACTTCCTAGCTGTGTGACCCTGGGCAAGTCACTTAACCCCAGCCTCAAAAAAAAAAAAAAAAAAAAAAAAAAAAAAAAAAGGTAATTCTTTCCCTGAAGGTACTTAAAACACAATGGAGGAATACATGTAAAAGGAAGGTGCAAAGTGTAGGGGAGATGATGCTGGTGGAGTTAAAACCAAAGATGACTGTGTTTCTGAATCTTCAGAATGCAGGCTTTGGGAGAAATTTTATGCACCACCCTCTAATCTTCTAATAAAAGGGATATAAATAAATAAGGGTCTTGATGAAGTGTGAATTCTTTAGCTCATGTCCTCTCCAGTATAATGAGTTTCTTAGTAATGAGCTTTTCATTGGGTGGGCCACAATGATGATGGAATTGAAACTAAATAGTACAATTGGTGAGAATTGAACATGTTTGTGAAATATAAGGATACTGTTACTATCCACAACTACCACCACACCATTTCTACAAATTTTACTATTGCTACCACTACTACTACTGACACATTTACTACTATCTACCACCGCCCTCACTATTAATTCTTTTTCTCTAATCTTCAAGAACTTCTAAACTCCACTATTTCTAAACTTCCAATATTTCTATTACTCCCTAGGCTATACACTGGACTATATCATGCTCAGGATAATATAGTTTTTTTTGGCCTCAAGTTGAACTAGACCAAGGATTTTGGGATCCAAAGGAAATTAGTACTAGGAAAACTAATACAAACATGAAGGAATATATAAATAGGAAACTATTATCATACAGAAAGAAGATCAAAAACAACAACAACAACAATATCAAAACATATATACACAGTGTATTACAATACCTAAAGAGAAATGTTTGGTCCTAGAAATTCAAAGAAATTCACTCTATTTGAGGATGAGATGCCAGGAAAATTTTTTCAATGATACAGAGAGTGGAAGTCTAAAGAAGAAAATGATCATACCTTAAAAATGGACATGGTTGGGAACAGGTAATGATGCCAAATATAGAAGAGATATTTCTAATTTAACTCAGATACAGTAGAGAAATTCCCTGGATCACATATAAATTATAAACTCAGGTGGAAAGTTTCTTATTCAGGACCAGAAATTGAGGGAGGGTTTTGGTTGGCTATTAGAAGGAGGGTATGGTTCACAGGCACTGCAGTGGTCCAGTAGTCCTATCCAATCAGGAATTTTCATTTCTTACCTGCTTGACACATGATCAGAATGGAACAAAATAATGGAAAAGTTCAAATCTTCTGTCGTTACTTTTTTGAACATTAGTACCATTTAACCTTAATGACTTTTTATGAATTTTTTTTTATGTTAGTGGATCCCTATGCACAAATGGGAATAAAAAGAAATAAAAGTAAAGTAAAATGGCTCATTTTTAATATAAGGGAAATAATATCTTTTAAAAGTCACAATTATCACATCATTTATAGGAAGATCAGACCCACTAAAATATTTTCAATAAATGAATGAGTAAAAAAACAAAAGCAAAAATAAATAGATAGATAGATAAACAAACAAACCTTCTATTAAGCTCTTAGTATGTGTCAAGCACTTTTTGGTGTTGGTGATACAGAAACTATATAATGCTCTCACACATACCCCTCAAAAACTATTTTATAATAATGAAAGATATATCATATAAGGAGGTGGTAATCAAGGCAGGAATTCTAAGGAGTCCCACAAATTATGAATAAAGAGATAGGGCAATTGATTGTTAAGCTTCTTCCACTAATATTAAGAGATGTGATTACTGAATTGAACAGAATGAAAATAGGCAAAGAATATACATATATTTTGAGAAATTAATTATTCCTGGACCATATCTATTTTTCCCACTATAGGACTAGATGGGATATGAAACAGTCTGGGGCTCCCTCAACAATCAGGATAGTTTAACCCTTGAGTTGAATTACAAAATAGAGGGTTAATTTCCCCTTGGAAGTGAAATCACACTCTGGAGATTAAATTTGATTCATGCTTAATATAAATCTAATATAAGTGGAGAGAATGGAACATGGAATATGGAAAATTATTCTGAGACCTAGCATCACCAAACAAATCAACAATACTAATTTCATTTTTGGCCAAAGGTCTGGTTGTGTCTTTCTTGCAAACAGACTATGAACAAGAAGAAAACTATGCAGCAGGACTCACTTCAAGGTCCAAAAGCTAGTATTATAATTATTTTCATTCAAGAGAGCACCATATGGATTAATTTTTTGGAAGCCAGCTGGATCTCCATGCATAAATGGGACTGAGAGAAAATGAAAATGATACAAAATGGTGCTTTTTAATGTAGGAGAAATTTTTTTTTCCTGCCTAATTTTATTTTATTTTATTTTATTTTTTATTAATTTTATAATTATAACACTTTTTGAGAGTACATATGCATAGGTAATTTTTTACAACATTATCCTTTGTACTCCCTTCTGTTCTGAATTTTTCCCCTCCTTCCCTCCACCCCCTCCCCTAGATGGCAGGCATTCCCACACATATTAAATATGTTATAGTATATCCTAGGTACAATATATATGTGCAGAACCGAATACTAGAATACTAGAAAAGTTAGATATGATTATTCAGTTTCCAATTACTTTTTGGTCTATTTACCTCTATTTCTTATTGAATGTAGTTTTTATTGCATTGTGACCTGAGAAGAAGGCATTTACTATTTCTGCCTTCCTGCATTTAATTTTGAGGTTTTTATGTCCCAATATATGGTCAATTTTTGTATAGGTTCCATGAACTGCTGAGAAAGAAGTATACTCCTTTCTATCACCATTCAGTTTTTCTCTCTCTCTCTCTCTCTCTCTCTCTCTCTCTCTCTCTCTCGCATGAATACAGGAAAGATTTATTTTACATTATTGCATGAATGGGAGAGAGAGAGAAAGAGAGAGAGAGAGAGAGAGAGAGAGAGAGAGAGAGAGAGAGAGAGAGAGAGAGAGAGAGAGAGACTCTCATTATCACAAAGGCTATATGGGAAGAAAGGAAAGAAGAGAGAGAGAAGGAGGATGGCAGGAAGTGGGGGAGGAGAAAAAAAGGTGAAGGAAAGGTGGGAAGAAATAAAGGAGAGAGAGAGAAGGGAGAGAAGGAACAAGGAAGGAAGAGGAAGGGAAGAAAGAAGAAAGGAATTAAAGAAATGGAGAAAGAAGGAAGGAAGGGAGGGAGGGAGGGAGGAAGGGAGGGAGGAAAAAAGAAAGAAGGGAGAGAGGAAGAGAAGAAGAGAGGGAGAGAGGGAGGAAGGGAAGGAAGGAAGAAGGAAGAGAGACAGTAAAAAGGGAAGAATGAAGGGAGGAAAGAAGGAGAGGAGGGAGGGAAAGAAGAAAGGAGGAAGGAAAGAGGGAGGGAGGGAAGGAAAAAGGGAAGGAGGGAAGAAGAAAATTCCATTCAATCATGTAGCTGTCAGTTTAGGCTCATCTGTCTTCGACCATATTCTTTTCTCTTGGGCCATATCTCAGCCACTTTCCATCTTTTTTCCTATGGGCACATTTTTCCCCTATGCACACAAAACTAAACCAATAGTATCATTATTTCTGAAGATGGTGTGCCCAATGTATCAACTAGGATTTTATTGGGTTCTACACAGAATTTCTTGACCTATTGTCTGGAATAGATGTTACTGGGAAGGCTTTGATTATTTTAAACTCCAGCTTCTCAAGCTGTGGATCATGATCTTATATGAGATCTTATAGCTGAATGTAGGAATCACAAAATTATGATTTATTATCAGTAAATGTTTGATTTATACATGCAAATATTCAGGATCATATAAAAATTTCTCATTCAAAAAGAGGTCATAAGTGGAAAAATTTAAGAAACACTCTAATAAAAGCTTTTTTTTTTTTTTTTTTTTTTGAGGCTGGGGTTAAGTGACTTGCCAGGGTCACACAGCTAGGAAGTGTTAAGTGTCTGAGACCACATTTGAACTCCGGTCCTCCTGAATTCAAGGTTGGTGCTCTATCCACTGCACCACCTAGCTGCCCCCAAGCTTATATTTTTAATATGAATATTTTTCCAGTGATGATTGTTGCTCTGAGCTTTGGGAGAACACAGTCTTCAATTAGAGTTGCTAGTCAATCAAAATGAAATGTCAATAGTAACTACGATTGGGCTACATTTATCACCAGAGAAGTCTTAAGAAAAATAATTAACATTTCTATTATATAGCATTTTAATCAGTAATATAGGAAACTCCAAGTGAGGATATCTCTCTCTAAATGATTCAGTGTTTTTTCTGCAACTTGTAGCCCTACAGGATTTACTAAAGCACTGAAAGAATAAGTAACTTTTTCAAAGCCACATAGCCAGTAGCTGTCAGAGCATAGACTTGAACTCAGGTCTTCCTTACTCCAATTCTAGCTTTCTATCTATTATATTAAACTACTTCTACTTGAAAAAAATTAGGCAAGCTGATCATATAGTAAGAGAATAGAATAACTCAGAATACCCATGTACTTGAATGGCATTCACATGTTCTGAGATCTAGAAGAAGGTCCACTAATAATGTTCTACAGATGACATGTGAAAGAATAGTGATATGACACAGACAGTTGACACACAGAATAAGAATTTTTTTATGTATGATATTAATTTTATAATAGTTTTTATTTACCAGATATATGCATGGGTAATTTTACAACATTGACAATTGCCAAACCTTTTGTTCTAATTTTTCCCTTCCTTCCCCCTGCCCCAGATACCAGGTTGATCAATACATATTAAATATGTTAAAGTATAAACTAAATACAATATATGCATACATGTCCAAAGAGTTGTTTTGTTGTACAAAAAGAATCGGATATTGAAATAGTGTACAATTAGCCTGTGAAGGAAATCCAAAATTCAAGCAGACAAAATTAGAGGGATTGGGAATTCTATGTAGTGGTTCAAAATCATTTGATAGAGTTCTTTCACTGGGTGTAGCTGGTTCAGTTCATTACTGCTCTATTGGAACTGATTTGGTTCATCTCATTGTTGAAAATGGCCCCATCCATCAGAATTGATCATCATATAGTGTTGTTGTTGAAGTATACAACGATCCTATTCATTTCACTCAGCATCAGTTCATGTAAGTCTCTTCAGGCCTTTCTGAAATCATCCTGTTAGTCATTTCTTACAGAACAATAATATTCCATAATATTCATATACCACAATTTATTCAGCCATTCTCCAGTTGATGGGCATCCACTTAAGTTTCCAGTTTCTGGCCACTACAGAGAGGGTTGCCACAAACACAGAATAAGACTGTGCTTCTGCTGGAGTGAAACTTCCTGTCTGAGCAGGGCTATTCAGCTGGTCAACTGTTCATACCCACAGCCTCACAGTGGATTCAGATTGGGGTAGTGTCATTTTTACTGCTCACACTCTTGCCTCAAGGCAGTCATTAATCCGTACAGCAAGGTTCTTAGCAGGGCATCCCTGCAACCAGGCTGTGCAGATGCAAGTCACTTCCTTTGGGGAACTATTTCCCAGAGCACTTCCATACTTGGCCACTCCCTGTAGCTGGTTGACAGGCCCGCCATACACCTATCCCTATTCTGTGGAGGAAGCTGATAACCTCCTGGCCCTGAAGGCAGACCCTACAGGCTTTAAAAAATGAGTTAAAAAATTAAAAGGAGGATTGATAGCTTCTATACAGAAAGAAAGCAGGTTTTCAACCCCAAGGAGACTAATACAAGACAGTCTGCAGACAATGATTGGTTCCCCAACACAAAAGGCTCTCCTAGAAGAGACTATTAAAAATCTTAAAAGGGAGCTAGAAGAAAAATGGGGAAAGGAAAGAGAAGCCATGCAAGAGAATAACAACTTCCTGAAAGGTGAACTGGAAAAGGTAAACAACTTCCTGAAAGGTGAACTGGAAAAGGTAAAAAACTCACAGGAAGTGCAGGAAAACAGAATGTGTGAATTGGAAAAGATAAAGAACTCCCAGGAAAGTAGAATTTAATTTGTGAATTAGAAAAAGAAAATAACTCACTAAAAAAAAAAAAGTGAAATGGAAAAAAAATTCCATAGAGCAAAATAACTCATTTAAAAACTCAATTGCAAATATACAAAAAGAAGTAAAAAAAGCTAATGAAGAAAATAACTCATTAAAAATCAGAACTGAACAAATAGAAACGAATGATTCCCTGAGACAGCAAGAATCAGTCAAGCAAAAAAAAAAAAAAAAAAAAAAAAAAAAAAAAAATAGAAAGAAATATCACATATCTGCTAGGAAAAAAAAACAGATTTGGAAAATATATCTAGGAGAGATAAATTGAGGATTATTGGACTTCAAGAAAATTGTGATGAAAAAAAGAGCCTAGACACTATTTTACAGCAAATCATTAAAGAGAACTGCCCAGAACAGAATCAGAAGGGAAAATAGGCATCAAAGGAATTCATTGAACACCTTCTGAAAAAGACACTAAAAACAAACAAACAAACAAAAAAAAAACACTCCATGTAATATTGTGGCCAAATTTCACTCAAGATAATGACAATGATGAGACATCATACCAAAATGTGTGGGATGCAGCTAAAGCGGTAATTAGGGGAAATTGTATATCTTTAGAGGCTTACTTGAATAAAATAGAGAAAAATAGGAAAAAATATTACAAGCAGCCAGGAAAAAAATAGTTTAAATATCAAGGTGCCACAATAGGGGTCACTCAAGATCTGGCTGCATCCACACTAAAGGATTGAAGAGCCTGGAATCTGATATTACAAATGGCAAAAGAACTTGAAATGCAACCAAGAATAAACTACCCAGCTAAGTTGAGCATTTTCTTCTATGGAAGAAGATGGACATTTAATGAAACAGAGGAATTTCTTTGTTTCTAGGGAAAAAAACAGATCTAAACAAAAAATTTGATCTCCAACTAACAGAAGCAGAAAAAGATAAAAGGATCTTTTGAGAACTATATTTCTGATGTGGATATACATAAAGTCCACATGTATAATTTGATTGTACTGATATAACATAAAAAAGGGAAATAGAAATGAAAAGGGGATAGTATCAGAAAAAAGGAAAAGGGGAGATTAAAAAAAAAATTACATCCTATGAAGAGGCAAAAAAAACCTATCAGATCTGAGGGAAATTAGAGAGGGGGAGGAACATTGTGTGAATCTTACTCTCATCAGAGTTGGCTCAAAGAGAAAATAATTGACATATTTGATTTACACAGAATTCTCTCTCACCTCACTGAAAAGTGGGAGAGAAAAACGGAAAAGGAAAAGAGTAATAAGGGAAAGGTACAAAAAAGGGGAAGGGATCTAAAGGGAGGAGGGAAGGATACTAGAGAGAGAGGGCTGCGTGAGGCAATTGGGGCCCATATGTTTAATACTTGGGAAGGGGTTCAGGGGGAGGCAAGGAGGGAAAAAGAATAATCCGGGGATATTATGATGGAAGGAAATACAGAATTAGCAATTTTAACTGGAAATGTGAATGGAATGAACTCTGAAATTAAGTGGAGGCCGATAGTAAACTGGATCAAAAGTCAGAATGCTACAATATGTTGTTTACAGGAAACACATTTAAAGAAGGGAGATACTTACAGAGTAAAATACTTCAGGTGAAGTCAAAAAAGCAGGGGTAGCCATCCTTATCTCAGATCAAGCAAAAGCAAAAATTGGTCTAATTAAAAGAGATAAGGAAGGAAACTATATCCTGCTAAAGGGTAGCATAGACAATGAAGCAATATCAATACTAAACATATATGCACCAAGTGGTATAGCATCTAACTTCCTAAAGGAGAAGTTAAGAGAGTTGCAAGAAGAAATAGACAGCAAAACTATAATAGTGGGAGATCTCAATGTTGCACTCTCAGAATTGTTTAAATCAAACCACAAAACAAATAAAGAAATTAAAGAGGTAAATAGAATATTAGAAAAATTAGGTATGATAGTTCTTTGGAGACAAATGAATGGTGACAAAAAGGAGTATATCTTCTTCTCAGCAGTTCATGGAACCTATAAAAAAATTGACCGTATATTAGGACATAAAAATCTCAAAATTAAATGCAGGCCGGCAGAAATAGTAAATGCTTTCTTTTCAGATCACAATGCAATAAAAACTACTTTCTACAAAAAGTTAGGAGTAAATAGACCAAAAAGTAATTGGAAACTAAATAATCTCATCTTAAAGAATGATTGAGTGAAACAGCAAATTATAGAAACAATTAATAATTTCACTCCAAATAATGACAATGATGAGACATCATACCAAAATTTGTGGGATGCAGCTAAAGCAGTAATAAGGGGCATTTGTATATCTTTAGAGGCTTACTTGAATAAAATAGAAAAAGAGAAGATCGATGAACTTGGCTTGCAATTTAAAAAGCTAGAAAAAGACCAAATTAACCCCCCCCAATCAAATACTAAACTTGAAATTCTAAAATTAAAAGGAGAAATTAATAATATTGAAATCAAAAAAACCTATTGAATTAATAAATAAAACTAAGAATTAGTTTTATGAAAAAAAAATAGATAAACCTTTGGTAAATCTGATCAGAAAAAGGAAAGAGCAAAATCAAATTGTTAGTCTTAAAAATGAAAAGGGGGAACTTTCCAACAATGAAGAGGAAATTAGAGCAATAATAAGGAGTTACTTTGCCCAACTTTATGCCAATAAATTTGAAAAGGGAAATGGATGACTACTGGCAGCAAGCCAGTAGAGACTATAGCAGAGAAGCTATAAACACAGGGGATAAAGACTATAACCCCAAAACATTAGAGTCTCTTGGGGCCACACCCACAAAACACCTAGAAAGACTGAGATCTCAGCCCACAACCACTGAGCGTAGCGGAGACATTGACCACAGCATAAATGCTAATCCAGTGCAGATGCTGATCCCAGCACAGCCATTGCTGCTGCTTCACTGCTCTGTTGAGAAAGCTTGATAACACCATACTGCACCAAAAGCAGACTGCAGTTGAGTGTTATTTTTTTATTTTGTCAAAATGAGTAAAAAGGCAAAGAAGGCTCTAACTCTAGATAGCTTCTATACTGAATGAAAACAGACTTCAAACCCTAAGAAGACTATAATCAGATTGTCTCTAGATGACGTCCCAAATGGTGATATAACCCGATTGCTATCACACAAGGTTCTCACAGAAGAAATTAAAAAGGCTCTTTAAAAAGAGCTAGAACAAAAATGGGGAAAGGAAAGGGAAGCTTTGCAAGAGGGTATAGATAAATCAAATTACTCATTAAAAGACAGAGTGGATAAAGAAACTGAAAAACAGAATCAGTGAATTGGGAAAAGAAAATAGTTCCATAAAAATTAAATTGAAGAAATGGGAAAAAAAATTCCATAGAACCAAACAGGTCATTTAAAAACTCAATTGGACAAATACAAAAAGAAAAAAAAAAGTAAATGAAAAATCAGAACTGAACAAATGGAAATGAATAACTTGAGGAGACACCAAGAATTAGTGAAGCAAAACCAAAAATATGAAAAATAGAAAAACAATATTAAATACCTACTTGGGAAAACACAGACCTGAAAAATAGATCTAGGAAAGATAATCTAAAGATTACTGGACTTTCTAAAATCATGATAAAAAAGAGCCTAGACACTATTTTTCAGAAAATAATCAAAGAGAACTGCCCAGATTTATAGAAACAAAAGGTAAAACAGAAATTGAAAGAATTCATTGATCTCCTACTGAAAGAGATCCCCAAATCAAAACTCCAATAAATATTGTGGCTAAATTCCAGAACAATCAGACCAAGGAACAAATACTACCAGTAGCTAGGAGGAAAAAATCAAATACTGAGGAGCCACAATAATGATTACTCAGGATCTAGTAGTGTCCACATTAAAGGAACAAAGGGCCTAGAATCTGATATTCCAAAAGATAGGTAAGTTGATAGGTATCCAAGAATAACTTACACAGTTAAAATGAGCATTTTCTTCCAAGGAAGAAGATGGACATTCAATGAAATAGGTGGATTCCATTTATTTCTGACAAATACAAAACAGAACTAAACAAAAAAAGATATTTGTAATATCTTACAAATGTAAAACTCAGGAGAAATATAAAAAGGGAAAAGATGGAAATTATATTTCTGTTTTGAGTATACATAAAGAATAAATGCATAATTTGGTTTTAGTGTTATAATATAAAAAAGAAGCTAGAGGTAAAAAGGAAATGGTGCCAAAAAAAGGAAAAGTGGAGGCACTACATCTCACAAAGAGGCAAAGAAAGGAAGGGGATGAACACAGTGTGAATCTTACTCGCATCATAACTGGCTCAAAAAGAAAATATTAGGCATATTCAATTTACAGAAAAACTTCTCCCACCTGATAAAAGGGAAGGAGTAAGCTAAATAAAAAGGAATACAGAAATTGTAAAGAAAAGGTTTAAGAAAAGGAGAGGGACTATGGGGGAGGGGGGAAGGACTGTGTGAGGCAAGTGGTGCTCACAAGTTTAATACTGGGGTGGGGGATAAGGAGGAAAAGAAAGAGAAAAGCATAATCTGGGGTTAACAAGATGGCAGGAATTAGTCATTTTAACCATAAATGTGAATGGGGTAAACTCTCCCCTAAAGCAGACACAGATAACATGCTGGATTAAAAGTCAGAACCCTACAATATGTTATTTACAGGAAATACACTTGAAGCAGGGTGATACTTACAGAGTAAAAGTAAAAGGCTGGAGCAGATTCTACTATACTTCAGGGGAAGTTAAAAAAAAAAAAGCAGGGGTACCCATTCTGATCTCAGATCTAGCAAAAGCAAAAATTGATCTAATTAAAAGAGATAATGAAGGGCACTATATCTTGCTAAATAGTAGCATCGATAATGAAGTAATATCAATATTAAACATATGCACCAAGTGGTGTGGCATCTAACTTCTTAAAAGAGAAATTAAGAGAACTGCAAGAAGAAATAGACAGCAAAACTATAATAGTGAAAGATCTCAATCTTGCACTCTTGGAACTAGATAAATCAAACCACAAAATAAATAAGAAAGAAGTTAAAGAGGTAAATAGAATATTAGAAAAGTTAGATATGATAGATCTTTGAAGAAAACTAAATAGAGATAGAAAGGAGTACACTTTCTGTTTGGCAGTCCATGGAATCTATACAAAAACTGACCATATATTAAGACATAAAGATCTCAAACTGAAATGCAGAAAGGCAGAAATAGTAATGCATTCTTTTCAAATCACAATGCAATAAAAATTATATTCAATAAAAATCTAGGGGAAAATAGACCAAAAAGTATTTGGAAACTAAATAATCTCATCCTGAAGAATGATTGGGTGAAACAACAAATCATAGACATAATAACTTTCCCCAAGAGAATGACAACAATGAAGCAACATACCAAAATTTGTGGGATGCAGACCGATGACATAAAGGGGAAATTTTATATCTCTAGAGGCCTGTTTGCATAAAATAGAGAAAGAGAAAATCAATGAATTAGGCTTGCAACTAAAAAAGTTAGAAAAGAACAAATTAAAAAACCCCAAACACTAAACTTGAAATTCTAAAAATAAAAGGAGAGATTAATAAAATTGAATGTAAAAAAACTATTGAATTAATAAATAAAACTAACAGTAGGTTTATGAAAAGGCAACGAAATAGATAAACCCTTGATAAATTTGATTAGAAAAAAGAAAGAGGAAAATCAAATTGTTAGTCTTAAAAATGAAAAGGGAGAACTCAGCACTAATGAAGAGAAAATTAGTGCAATAATTAGGAGTTACTTTGCCCAACTTTATGACAATAAATTTGATAACTTAAATGAAATGGATAAATATCTTCAAAAATATAGCTTGCCAAGATTAATAGATGAAGAAGTAAATTGGTTAAATAGTCCCATTTTAGAAAAAGAAACAGAACAAGCTATTAATTTACTCCTTAAGAAAAAATCTCCAGGATGAGATAGATTTACATGCGAATTCTACCAAACATTTAAAGAACAAGTAACTACGATGCTATATAAACTATATGAAAAAGTAGGAATTGAAGGAGTCCTAATAAGTTTCTTTTATGACACAGACATGGTACTGATACCTAAACCAGGTAGGATTAAAAACAGAAAGAAAACTGTACACCAATCTCCCTAATGAACATTGATGAAAAAAATCTCAAATAAAATCCTAAAACCAAAACTTGGTTGGATATTAGGAAAACTATAAACATAATTGACTATGTAAACAACCAAATTAACAAAAATATGCGATCATCTCAATAGACTCAGAAAAGGAATTTGATAAAATCCAACAATGATACCTATTAAAAATATTAGAGAGTATAGGAATAAATGGACTTTTCCTTAAAATAGTCAGTAGTATCTATTTAAAACCATCAGTAAGCATCATATGTAATAAGGATAAACTGGAACCATTCCCAATAAAATCAGGAGTGAAATAAGGTTGCCCACTATCATCATTGCTATTCAATATTGTATTAGAAATGCTAGCTTTAGCAATAAGAGATGAAAAACAGATTAAAGGAATTATAATATGTAATGAAGACACCAAATTATCACTCTTTGCAGATGATATGATGGTATACTTCAAGAAACCCAGAGATTGTACTAAAAAGCTATTAGAAATAATCCACAACTTTCGCAAAGTTGCAGGATACAAAATAAATCCACATAAATCATCATCATTTTCATACATCACTAACAAAATCCAACAACAAAAGATACAAGGAGAAATTCTGTTTAAAGTAACTGTTGATAGTATAAAATATTTGGGAATATATCTCCAAAGGGAAAGTCAGGAACTATATGAACAAAACTAAAAAACACTTTCCACACAAATAAAGTCAGATCTAAACAATTGGAAAAATATTAAGTGCTCTTGGATAGGCCGAGTGAATATAATAAAGATGATAATACTCCCTAAACTATTCTATTTATTTAGTCCTATACCAATCAGCCTCCCAAGAAACTATTTTAATAACCTAGAAAAAATAACAACAAAATTCATCTGGAAGAACAAAAGGTCAAGATTTCAAGGGAACTAATGGAAAAAAAAATCAAATGAAAGTAGCCTAGCTGTACCAATCTAAAACTATATTACAAAGCAATGGTCACCAAAATCATTTGGTATTGGCTAAGAAATAGTTGATCAGTGAAATAGATTAATGTTATGGGCCAGAACTTGAAACAAGGTGCTAAGTCACTGGAATTGATAGAGACAATGATTATGTACTTAGTCCTTATTAGAGTTCACACCTTTAAGAAAGCATATATAAGGAGGAGCTCCCACAAGCCCACAGAAGCCCACAAGCACACTCTTGAAGGCTGAGTCAGATTCATTTTAACTTCCACCTTTGTGCTGGCTGGAAACATTGGGAGGACAAGAGGCTGAAGCTGACACAGACAAAGGACTAGTGGCAAGAGCTCATGGAAGCAAGGAGAGAGATAGGCCTCTATTAAAGCTAACTGGGACCCAGGAAAAGATTCAAGACTTTGAAGAAGACAATAAAGGATTTGGACTTTAACTCCTGGTTGTATTTGAGGTGATTATTACACTGAACTGAAACTAAAGCTGCCTCCAGAAGCTCCCCAAAAAAACTGCTCCCAGAGAACTTTATATTTTAGAGAAGAACTGTTAGGTTCTTACTAAGTACTAATGAGATAATGAGATATTAGGTGCTTACTAGGTGCTAAGTCGGTAATTAACAATTCTCTAGTTCCAGCCTTTGGGGGAGTTTTACCCCTTTGAACTTCTGGGGAGGAGCTTGTATGTTTAGGAGGAGCAAGTTCATTGGTTGAAGTATTTTTTCCCAGAAGCCCCTGAGTTATTCTACGCCCATTCTCTGGGAGGATAAAGGAGGCAACATTGAGCAAGGGAGAGGAGTCTCTACTCCAGGTCAGAGTTGGCGGCTGAGATCTTGAGTTTAGACAGCAGATCTCCCAGAGAGCGATTGGCAGTTTCTGGAGACAACAGAACATTACAAAGAACATTACAGATTAGATTCAAAGGATGAAATAGTCAATAAGTATAGCAATCTAGTTTGACAAACCCAAATATCCCAACTTTTGTTTAAGAATTCACTATTTGACAAAAACTATTGGGAAAATTGAAAATTAGTATGGCGGAAACTAGGCATGAACCCACATTTGACATCATACACAAAGATAAGATCAAAATGGGTTCATGATTTAGACATAAAGAATGAGTTTATAAATAAATTAGGAGAACATAGGGGAGTTTATCTCTCAGACTTGAGGAGAAATGAATTTATGACCAAAAATTATTGCTCACAAAATAGAAAATTTTGATTATATTAAGTTAAAAAGCTTTTGTGCAAACAAAACTAATGCAGACAAGATTAGAAGGGAAGCAATAAACTGGGAAAACATTTTTACACTTAAAGATTCTGAAAAAGGCCTTATTTCCAAAATATATAGATAATTGACTCTAATTTATAAGAAGTCAAGCCATTCTCCACTTGATAAATGGTCAAAGAGTACAAACAGACAATTTTCAGAACAGACAAATTTCAAATTGAAACTATTTCCATTCATATGAAAATGTGTTCCAAATCACTATTGATCAGAGAAATGCAAACTAAGACAACTCTGAGATACCACTATACACCTGTCAGATTGGCTAAGATGACAGGAAAAGATAATGCTGAATGTTGGAGAGTTTGGGAGAAAAGTGGGATACTGAT
Source organism: Sminthopsis crassicaudata (assembly GCF_048593235.1). Classification (NCBI taxonomy): domain Eukaryota; kingdom Metazoa; phylum Chordata; class Mammalia; order Dasyuromorphia; family Dasyuridae; genus Sminthopsis; species Sminthopsis crassicaudata. The sequence continues at coordinate 234,425,452 of NC_133621.1, forward strand.
GCATTGTTGCTGGAGTTGTGAACGGATCCAACCATTCTGGAAAGCAATTTGGAACTATGCTCAAAACATTATCAAATTATGCAAACCCTTTGATCCAGCAGTGTTACTACTGGGCTTATATCACAAAGATATTTTAAAGAAGGGAAAGGGACCTGTATGTGGAAAAATATTCCTGGCAGCCTTTTTCATAGTGGCTGGACACTGAATATTGGATGGATGCCCATGAATTGGATATTGGCTGAGTAAATTATGATATATGAATGTTATGGGATATTATTGTTCTGTAAGAAATGACCAGCAGGATGAATACAGAGAGGCTTGGAGAGACTTAAATCAACTGAAGCTAAGTGAAATGAGCAGAACCAGGAGATCATTATATACTTCAATAACAATATTACATAAGAATCAATTCTGATGGAAGTAGCTATCTTTGGCAATGAGAAGATCCAATCTAATTCCAGTTGATCAGTGATAAACAGAACCCACTACACCCAGTGAAAGAACACTGGAAAATGACTGCTTCCATTTTTGTTTTTCTTCTCAAGTTATTTTTACCTTTCTAAATCTGATTTTTCTTGTGCAATAAGAGAACTGTATAAATATGTACACACATATTATATTTAAGATATACTCTCACATGTTTAACATGTATGAGACTGCCTGCCATCTAGGGGAAAGGGTGGAGGGAAGGAAGGGAAAAGTTGGAACAGGAGTGTTTGCAAGTGTTTATATTGGAAAATTACCCATGCATATATTCTCTCAATAAAAATCTATAATAAAAAACATAATCTATATATTTTATGGCCTTATGCATTATTTAAAAATTATTATGTGCTTATATTTGTTTTTTCTTGATTAGTTGTCAAATTTATTAGAATATTAATCTTTTGTTTTCAAAGAATCTTTAAGTTGGAAGGAACCTCAGAGGGCAAGCTAGATCACCCTGTGCGTGAATGAGAATCTCTTCTTTAATAATTTCTCAAAAATGGTATCTATTATCTCTGACAACAATTCCTTTCCCTCATGGATTATTCTAATGGTTAGGAAGTTTTTATGTATAGCAATCCTCACTTTATCTCTGCAACTTCCACTTTTTGCTTTTGCACTTGAAGCCAAGCAAAATAAGTCTAATCTTTCTTTCATCTAATAATCATTCAACTACTTAAAAACAGTTGTCATGACTCTCTTCACACTACCCTGACTTTCTGCAAATTTATATTTCTTGTGTTCTTTCAGGATTAATTAAGCCATAGTGGAATCATAAAAAACATTCATGTTTAGTCTGGAAAAAAGATTTACAATGAATGGGGAAAACAGAGGAATGACTTCTGTCTTCAGGAATTAAAATGAGAATTTAAGCTATTTTTTTCTTTACTTTG